>NC_136428.1:84546265-85147515 GCF_052849685.1 Lactuca virosa
CATCCGAGAATGATTAAAGGCTTCAAGAGATAGACAAAAGAGCTACGCTGATAAGAGACGAAAACCCTTGGAGTTCCAGGTTGGTGACCGTGTTCTATTGAAGGTCTCACCCTGGAAGGGCATGATACGCTTTGGAAAGCGTGGAAATTTGAATCCAAGATACATAGGACCATTCGAGATCCTCGCTAGGATCGGTCCCGCAGCATACAAACTTCGCCTACCACGAGAACTTAACAACGTACATCCCGTTTTCCACATGTCGAACCTAAAGAAGTGTCTGTCCGATGAGACACTTGTGATACCCCTCGATGAAATCAAACTAGACGAGAGCTTACATTTCGTGGAAGAACCCATAGAAATCATGGATCAGGAAGTCAAACGAACGAAACAAATCCGTATCCCGATAATGAAGGTTCGCTGGAATGCCAAGCAGGGACCTGAATTCACTTGGGAGCGCGGAGATTCAATGAAACATAAATACCCTCATCTCTTTCCAAGTCCATGATTTGTATTTTATGTTTGAATTTCGGGACGAAATTCCCTCTAACGGGGGGATGATGTGACAACCCGAACATTTTTCCGTTTTCATTAACCGATGTCCGTTAATAAAATTTGAATTTTATTTAGTTCCCGTCAAACTTATTGGTTTAGAAAATCATCTAGTTTTATATATAATTAAATTTTTATATGAGTCGCGACCAAAACTTCACGAAATTTTGAGTTATCCTTCGATCAAAACATCGGTTTTCGGTCTAAGTGAGTTTACGGCCGTAAACCCGTGTACGGTCGTACACTCGTTTACAGCCAACGTCAGGTGGACCCCACCACCGACCATGAAATCCCCTATAAATACGAGACCCTGCCCCTCATTTAGACTTTTCTGGCCGAAAACTCTCTCCTTCTCTCTCTAAACTCTTGACCGTACACCCCAAAAACACACTTATCCTTCCTAAAATCATCGAGAATCATCATTGGGAGTTGATTTGGAGCATCTAGAACACGTTTTTCATCGAATCCAGCATCCTTGTTCTTGAGTGTACGACCGTACACCCTTCAAGTCTGCAAATCTTCATTGACCGTAAACCAGTTCACGGCCGTACACACTTCAAACCTTCAAAGGTCGTAAACCCTTCAAGAGGCAGTTCACGGCCGTAAACAGTTCACAGCCGTAAACTCCCTTCACGGCCGTAAACCCCATTCACGGCCATAAACACTTCCTAAGTGGTGCATTAGACTGAAAACCCACTTTCCTCGATTCAATCAAGTCCCGGTAACATTCCTTAACCGAAAGCAAGTGTTTTTCTAACACTTTATCTAACGAAATCGCTAATTTAGATACATATATGTATTTAATTGTTATTAGGATTCCGTTAAGTGCCACACTACCACTTGATGGTCTTCATTTCAGTCCGTTTATTCGACACTTGTACACAACTAACACTGAGTTCATACCCCTACGCTTTTATGATTTTTAATGTTTTCAGGGGAGGAATACAAGCCAAACACAAATGATTTTAACAAATTTAAAACTTATGCAATTGATACGGTCAAACGATTTCCACGTTTTATAAAATATTTAGATATTTTATCCCTTTTGTACTATGTTGAGCATAAGGGACACTTTTATCTTGGAAACCTAATTGCATAATTTTCAGAACAATTTACAAACCATGTACATAACAACTCAAGCAAACTATAATGGGTATAGTTTGGGGAATTCAGTACACAGCTTTTACCGATTCAGATTACATACATGGGTAAACATATAAACTATGACATATTTAGTTTATGATATACATTACTACAAGTGTAAAACATTTAATAATTATTTAAGTATAATTATTACCTTATACAGTATACAACGGATTCAAATACAAGAGAACAATACAGAACCACATGTAAACTAGTTAATACAGGATTGTGAGACAACACTTCGATTGTACCCTTCGGGGTACATGTTAAATCCTATCATAGTATAACTAGATTCTCCTGGAGGGAGAGCGTTAGATTTGTGAATAGATCTATTCGGGACTGACAATCCCACACCTGAACTGCTAGCTACAGTTAGGCAGGCATGCCTGGGTTGACAAATGTCATTTAACCGACACTTGAAGAACGTCGTAAAGGTCACTAGGTCATATCAATCATGGTTATACGACTCACAATAGTATAAACTAACCATTTGTTTATGGGATTTCAGTCTTCATTAGTTTTATTTAAGTAATAAAACTACTATACATACTGGTGGTAGCCAGGGTTTTCAAACAGAACATATTATGCAAAGGTTTTTGTACAAGAATAAACACATACTGCGATTGATAGTAACCAGACATACAAACTAACGGTTTCGTATACTACAACAGGATACAGTAACAAACATTCATAGTTAATTCTATGATTCCTTAGTTTAGGCATCAGGGCTACGTATGGAGAATATTCGATAGACTGTGGTATGTGTGGTTTCCGCATCATTTCCTGTTCCTTGTTTGGTTGTGGGCTTAGGGCAGATCCACATAATCAACTCTTTGTTCGATATTGGTTTATACATGGTTAGCATGAACTAAGTGGTCACAGATGGAACTTATATTATCACACTTTTACTAAAGAAAATATTGGATTTTCTTGGAAACATGCGAACATCGCTTATGAACTCATCAGCTTTATGCTGATACTCTTTCAAAACTGCTTGTATTCTCAGGAAATCAGTAGACAAGTACCTCCTGGAGTTTTGAGAAGACGGAGCGTTTAGAGTCATGTTTTTTTCTTTTGATTATACTTTTGATGTATAAAAACAAGAATCAAACAGATATAAATAGCTTTTCGTATATATATATATATATATATATATATATATATATATATATATATATATATATATATATATATATATATATATATATATATATATATATATATATATATATATATATATATATATTCAATGTAATGGTTGTGTTTACTATGATTAATATGATGTAATTGTTGCGATACTACATATGACGTCATCCACCCCCAAACGTTTCCGTCGTCCCAGTTTGGCGGTGTGACAGCGACATACCCTGCGCACCCCTTCTGGAGATAGCGCCTAGCTCTCGCTGCTGAACATAAAGCTGGTCCACGTTGTGGCCTCTCGCCCTGAATCACCAGCTCTCCCCCACTTGGGGTCCTGACCTGGACCAACTGATGCGCGCAGTAGATCACTGCCCCATTGGGGCTCAATCAATCCATGCCTATAATAACCTTGTTCCCCCGCAATGGTATAGGAACCAAGTCTACCAAGTAGCACTCCTCGAACAACCTCAAAACACAATCCCTGAAAACCTCTGATGCTCATACTGATCGGTCGTCCGCAATCTCAACCTCTAGAGGGCAGTCCAACATGCCCGAAGACTCAGGGAACCTCTTGCTAAGCGCAAGAGAGAGACAAATGATCGGGTAGCACCCAAATCAAACAACACCTGAATTGGGATACCGTTCACATGGAACGATCCTAAACAAAACATATAACATGGCACATCAATATCACAAGCGACATATATAAAAAGTTAGAGAGAAGAAATCATACCCGTCACCACATCGAGTGTGGCGTGTGCCTCCTCGGCTATCAACTAGAAAGCTCGCCTCCTCACCACTGGCGTTGCTGCTGCTCCTGCTGTCAACCTAGGGCAGTTGGCCTTTTTATGGCCCCTCTGATTGCAATGAAAGCAGACCCTAAACCTCCTACTCCATGACACGTAATCACCATTCTGAAATGAAACACATAAACGTCAGGGTCATACATACTCTCGAGAGGTTTCACACACTCTCCAAGTTCCCTAGTTCCATTGTATCCCTCCTTGATTCGAGTACGGATCCTCTGCTTCCAGTAGAACGGGCCCATACTACCTTCCACATCTATCCGTACTCTTCTCAAGGATTGCTTCGATTTCACCAAGTCCCTTTTACTAATACTGCTTTCCAAACTAACCTCATGCTAGGCTTGTCCTAGGGCACTCTCCGACCTACTCTCCGCCATCAGCTGCACAAGGAGTCCCTACCATCCTTCCCTAACTAGCTTGCGAATACTATTACATATTCGCTTAATAGTTAGTTAAAGCTAGCTAGAACCCCCTATAAGCACAAAGCAAGCAGCATCTGTGCATCTAGTAACCATAACCAAGCATAACCTAATTAGGCTATCATATTGCTGACTAACTAGCCCTAGCATATGGCTCCATAAGCTCATACAATAGGCATATAAGGCATCCTTCCTAGATCCTTAGCCCTAATCTAGCATGCAGTTCTCATAATCTCATAACCTATAACACAACATATCATGTATGGGTATCTTGGGGAAAACTTACTTGAGCTCGGCCGGTCGCACGCATCACACACCTTGTTCTTTCTCAAAAGTCCTTATTTTAAATTTTAGAAAACTGTTTTTCTTGTAAAAATCTTTCAAGCCCTCGATTTGAGTCCAGACACCCCCGAAGGTGTGCCCGAATCCCTCAAACCAAGACTCTGATTCCAACTTGTAACATCCCAAAAATCTTTCAAGACCTTCTTCAACATACTCGCCGATTTCGTCCTTGAACTCGTCGGGTTCATCTTCATCCGTTTGAAGGTGTTTAGTCTATGACTCATCGAGTTCTTATTGAACTCGTCGAGTCCGTCTTCATGTGGTTGGGACATTGCCTTGAACTCGCCGAGTTCCTCCTTGAACTCGTCAAGTCCTTCGATCTTCTAGTCCATAACAAACCCCAACAGGCTGAGTTTTCCTTCAACTCACCCAAATACCATTTCTAGAAGACGTTTGGGGGAAAATGCAACCCGACTCATTGAGTCACCTAAGCGACTCGACGAGTCCCTCTTTGTCCAAAACTATACAGTCGATTTTAATCGGTCTTAATGCATCCAAACCATAGATCTGGCCTCCTAGGGTCCATATTATACGTAAAGCTTCGAACTTGATGTTCATGCATGGGGTATTTGTCTCAAAAGGCCTAATAATGGGGTTTATATAATGCATGCAACTCCCATGGCCATAAAGTTGGCACCTTAATGCCATGGGAACCCTCAATGGTTCCAGATCTGAAGCTAACACTTCACAATATGATCCAAACCCAAAGGTGGCTTAGAAATATCCCAAAAATGGCAAGACCCATGTCTTAAAGAAGTTCTATCAAATGATAAGTCAAGGTTCAAGCTTTTTACCTTGAATAAGCTGGAAATGGGGCGAAATCTCTGGATCTACTTGCTTCTTCAAGAACCCCCAAGCTTCCACTTCTTCCCTCAAGCTTCAAACAACTCTAAATACTCAAAAATAGCTCAAGAACACTCAACAAGCTCTAGGGTTACGAGATAAGGCTTTCTGGAAGTGAGAGGGACGATGGAGGCTGGGTTGAGGCAAGATAAGTTGTTTAAATAGGGTGCAAACCCTAAATATTAGGGTTTTGTCCAGACAGCCCTACTCGTCGATTCGGTCTCCCGACTCGTCGAGTAGGTCACTTATCCTCTTGATCAAAAGTCGAGTCTACTCGACGAGTTGGGCCTCCAACTCGTCGAGTCCCAGAGCAAAACATGAAATTACTTGAATTTAAATACGTACCAGGAACCGGGTGTTACAGGAGAACTCGACGAGTTCTTGAAAGACTCAACGAGTAGGAGCGAAGTTCCAGGACTTTGGTGGATTATGGAACGCGAAGAGTTGGTGGATCAACTCGACGCGTTGGGTCAACCAGATGTTGACTATTGACCAAAAGTTGACATTAACCAGGGTGTTGACCTTGACTTTGACTCTGACCTGAGTTGACCCTTGAAAGGGTTACGAGTAATGAATGGTAATTAAGGAAGGTTGTTATGTGTAGGAGTTTGAGGAGAGTTGATCCCGACACCGAGGATAGTTCAGTTACTGCACGACATTGAGGTGAGTTACCTTCCAGTAGAGGTGGGTCTAAGGCACCAATGTCGGCCCACCAGTAGGTGATTATGTATGAGATGATTGTCTTTTTGATAATTTTCTGGTTTGCCACTATATGATATGCTCTATGTGCTAGGATGCTTTGTTATATGTGTTAGTAGTAGTAGGGGTGAAATAGTCCCCGGATACCGGTTGAAAGACATCGAAGGGGTAGTTAATACCCATGCATGCCTAGCAGTATGTTTATGTTATGTTATTATGTGGTAGTGGTAGGGGTGAAATAGTCCCCAGTAGTCGGTTGAAATAAACCGACAGGTAAGTCAAGCACCCAAGAATGGCTTGACCTGAGTAAGTCAAGCACCCCAGAATGGCTTGACCTGGGTAAGTCAACCACCCCAGAATGGCATGACATGGGTAGGTCAGGCACCCCATAATTGTCTTGCAGTATGTTTGTTATATGGTTTGTGGTATGATGGGGGAACTCACTAAGCTTCGTGCTTACAGTTTACAGTTTTGTTTTCAGGTACCTTTCCATCGAAGGGGAAGGAGCCAGCATGGTAGCAGCGCATCACACACACAGGATTTCCACATTATGAGATTCTTGGGATTGTACTCTGACATTATTACTGTTTTATGATATGGTTGGGAGACACGTGACTCTGTTTTATGAAATGATATGAATTGATGATGTTTTTCAGTAAACTATTTTATAAGTTACTTAATTAAAAACAAAATTTTTGGTCATGATTTTTAGGACGTTACAAGTTGGTATTAGAGCCTTGGTTTGAGGGATTCGGACACACCATCAGGGGTGTCTGGACTCAAATCGAGGGATTAAACGATTTTTACAAGAAAATAATTTTTCTAAAAATCAAAATACAAGGTTTTGAGAAAGAACAAGGTGTGTGATGCGTGCAACCGGCCGAGCTCAAGTAAGTTTTCCCCAAGATACCCATACATGTTATGTTACGATATGATATGATTATGATAACTGCATGCTAGATTAGGGCTAAGGATCTACGAAGGATGCCTTATGTGCCATTATATGTGTATGAGAACCGCATGCTAGATTAGGGCTAAGGATCTAGGAAGATGCCTTATGTGCCTGTTATATGTGCTTATTGAGTTTGCTAGAATTGATTAGTCAGTAATAATTTCAAAAGGTTAGGTCTAGCCCTATTGCGTAGCTCTTGTTTGAGTCCAACCGTTGTAGGGTAGGACCTCTCATTCGAAGAATTATCTTTCTTAATGATATGTAATGGTATTCGTAAGCTAGATAGGTAAAGGTAGCAGGGATTTCCTTATGCAGTTGATGGCGGGGAGTAGGTTGGAGAGTTACCCTAAGGTAAGCCTAGGATGAGAATAGTGCAGAGAGCAGTAGTAGTAGAAGGGACTTGGTGAAGTCAACGCAATCCTTGAGGAAACTACGGATAGATGTGGACGGTAGTATGGGCCCGTACTACTGAAAGCAGAGGAGCCGCACTCGAGTCAAGGAGGACTGAGATAGAACCAGGGAACTTGTAGTATATGAGACCTCTCGAGGTTATGTATGACCCTGACGATTATGTGTTTTGTTTGAGAATGGTGATGATTACACGACATGGAGGGGGGAGGTTCAGGGTTAGGATCAGGTTCAGGATCAGGTTTGGGATCATGTTCGGGATCAGGTGCCAAGCCAATTGATGAGGGACTACGTGAGTTCATTGCTTCTGAGATCATGAGAGGAATCCTTGAGTCGACCCCGGTGATTTTCGGGTCGATTAAGGAAGGGATTATCGAGCTGATGGAGGATCGCCTCAGGGCATTTCGGAGTGACATGGCTGCCACTCAGACAGGGACACACACACTCTCCTTCAAGGATTTCATGGGTTGTGGTGCGCCAGATTTCCACGGGGTGAAGGACCCCATTATTTCCTGGAGATGGATTGCATACATGGAGTCCGCTCAGTTGACAAGCGTCTGCCCTGAGGGGTCGAAGGTCCGGTATGCTGCAGGGTGTTTGAGGGACCAATCTCGATATTTGTCGAAGGCGGTCAGTGATTCTCTGGGAGCCCCAGTCGTTGAGGCTATGACTTGGACAGACTTTGTGACCAAGTTTATGGTTGAGTTTGTGCCGACAGTGGAGCTTCAGCAGCTGGCCAGAGAGTTTCTTGATATGAGGCAGACGACAGAGTCAGTGGCGGAGATTACCACCAAGTTCAGGCAGAGGGCCTTACTGGTACCTCAATATGCAGGGGATGAGGAGATGCGGAAGACCCGCTACCACGACATGCTGAGAGCTGACATTCAAAAACATGTCAGCTACTCGGCATGCCCGACATTAGATGACATGATTGTGAGGGCGAGGGAGAGGTAGATTAACATTGAGCACCTCCGGAAGAGGAAGGCGGAGACTAAACAGGGTACTGGGGTTTCGGGGAAGAAACCCAATGGATCCGACACTAGATCGAAGGGCCAGCCGGGCCAGAGCCGCTGCAGGAAATGTGGCAGGCCGCATAATTGAAGTTGTAGATGGGGATCATCGGGCTGCTACAAGTGCGGCAAGACTCGGCACTTGAGCAGGGATTGTACTGCCCCTACTCCCACTTTCCAGACGTCAGACCTGATTTGCTTTCATTGCAATCATAAGGGCCATAAAAAGGCCAACCGCCCTAGATTAACAGCAGCAGCGCCAGCTCCAGCGACCCTGCGGATTACGGATGGCCAACAGGGCAAGACCGATGCTTCGGTGGTGAGGAGCCGAGCCTTCCAGCTGACCGTCGAGGAGGCGCGTGCCACACCTGATGTGGTGGCGGGTATGTTTTCTTCTCCCAAACTCTTATTTCATGTCCATTATGATATTTATGTGTTGTGTTTACGTGTTATATTTAGGATCGTTCCATGTGAACGGCATCCCAATACAGGTGTTATTCGACTCGGGGGCTACCCGATCATTTGTCTCTCTTGCCCTTAGCAAGAGGTTTTCTGAGTCTTCAGGCATGTTAGACTACCCTTTAGAGGTTGAGATTGCTGACGACCGATTTGTTCGAGCATCATAGGTTTTCATAGACTATGTGTTGACGTTATATGACGAGCGTTACCTCGTAGACTTGATTCCTATTCCATTACGTGGGAGAAAGGTTATCATATGCATGGAATGGTTGAGTCCTAATGGGCGGTGATCGAATGTGCACATCAGATGGTACGTATCAGGACCCTAAGTGGGGGAGAGCTGCTGATTAAGGGCAAGAGGCCCCAGCAAGGAACAACTTTGTGCTCAGCAGCGAGGGCTAGGCGCTCCCTTCAGCAGGGTTGCGCAGGGTATGTCTCCTATGTTATGGATACCCGGGAAGCGGGTAAGGTGACCGTGAGTGATGTGCCAGTAGTGCGAGAGTACCCGGACGTATTTCCAGAGGAGATGCCTGGGATACCTTCGGAGAGGCAAGTGGAGTTCCGGATCGACCTAGTCCCTGGTGCGGCTCCGATAGCCAAAGCACCCTATCGGTTGGCTCCTCCTGAGATGCAGGAGCTGTCTACATAGCTGCCGGAGCTATTAGACAAGGGATTTATTAGACCGAGCAGTTCACCCTGGGGAGCCCCGGTCCTGTTTGTGAAGAAAAAGGACGGGTCGCATCGGATGTGTATAGATTACCGGGAGCTGAACAAGGTAACGGTGAAGAACTGTTACCCACTCCAGAAGATTGATGATCTCTTCAACCAGCTACAGGGGGCATCTTGGTTTTCCAAGATAGATTTACGTTCAGGCTACCATCAGATGAGGGTCAGAGACGAGGATGTGTAGAAGACTGCGTTCCGGACTCGCTATGGCCACTACGAGTTTGTGGTGATGCCCTTCGGGCTCACCAATGTTGCTGCCGCGTTCATGGATCTCATGAACTGTGTATGCAGACCGATGCTAAATCGTTTTGTGATAGTTTTCATTGATGACATCTTGGTTTATTCCAAGACGCAGGAGCAGCACGAGGAGCACTTGCGAGAGGTGTTGGATACCTTGAGGAGGGAGAGCTTGTATGCCAAGTTCTCCAAGTGTGAGTTCTGGTCGCACGAGATGCAGTTTTTTGGGCACCTTGTCAACCAGAACGGTATTTTGGTTGACCAAGCCAAGGTAGAGGCCATGATGAGATGGGAGGTTTTGAAGTCTCCATCCGAGATTCGGAGTTTCCTAGGATTGGCAGGCTATTATTAAAGATTCATTTAGGACTTCTCCAAGATAGTCGTACCCTTGACCCGATTGACGAAGAAGGTCGTGGTCTTTCGCTGGGGGCCTGAGCAGCAGGCAGCATTTGAGACATTGAGGCAGAGACTATGCGAGGCGCCAACCCTAGCCCTACCAGAGGGCGTGGACGATTTTGTAGTGTACTGCGATGCGTCCATATCGAGTGTGGGCGCAGTACTAATGCAGAGAGGGCACGTCATCGCCTACGCCTCGAGGCAGTTGAAGCCTCACGAGGCGAACTACCCGACGCATGATTTGGAGTTGGGGACGGTTGTCTTCGCCCTCAAGATTTGGCGACACTACCTCTATGGGGTCCGATGTACCATTTACACGGATCACAAGAACTTGAGGTGCCTCATGGATCAGTCGAATATGAACATGAGGCAGCATCGGTGGCTAGATGTGGTGAAGGACTACGATTGTGAGATTCTCTACCACCCGGGGAAGGCCAATGTGGTGGCTGGTGCTCTTAGCCGCAAGGCAGTCCTGATCAGAGACATTTGCTTACGGATGACAGTGGTGACCCCGCTTCTGAAGGAGGAACATCGTAAGAGTAAGCATATTGTGGGTCAGGTTTCCTCCTTCGATTATGATAGGCGTGGGTTGCTGACACTACACCGCAGAGTGTGGGTTCCATATCATGGAGGTGTGCGCCAGGTCTTGATGGAGGAGGCGCACAAATCCAGATTTTTTATTCATCCCGGGGCGACGAAGATGTACAGAGATCTTCGACCTGATTACTAGTGGCCCTGCATGAAGCGGGACGTGGCCTAGTACGTCGAGAGATGCCCGACCTGCTGGAAGGTCAAGGTCGGGCACTAGAGACCTCACGACAAGACGTAGTTGTTGGATATCCCTATGTGGAAATGGGAAGATATTATTATGGATTTCAACACGAAGCTTTCTAGGACCGCACGGGGAGTGGATTCAATTTGGGTCATCGTGGATCGATTGACCAAGAGTGCCCACTTCATTCCGATCCAGGAGAGCATTTCGGCCGAGAAGCCGACCGACATCTACATTAGAGAGGAAGTAGCACGACACAGAGTGCCAGTCTCCGTGATTTCTGACAGAGACATGCGGTTCACTTCCATATTCTGGAAGAAGTTTCACGACGAGTTGGGTACTCGTCTGCATTTTAGTACCGCTTTTCACCTGTAGACGGATGGTCAGAGCGAGCGGGCCATCCAGACTTTGGAGGATATGATACGGGCATGTGTGTTAGACTTCGGTGGTAGCTGGGATACATACCTTCCCTTTGCAGAGTTTTCCTACAATAATTGCTATCACGCGAGGATTGACCGTCCTCCCTTCGAGATGTTATACGGGAGGAAGTAATTGACCCCGATTTGATGGGGTGAGGTTGGGCAGAGAGTCATGGGGAGTACCGAAGTGGTACTCAAGACGAAAGAGAGGATCCAGCAGGTCTGGAGCAGGCTTCAGACTGCTCAAAGTCCGTAGAAAAATTATGCTGACAAGCGTCGTTCGGACCTGGAGTTCCAGGTCGGGGATATGGTTCTCCTAAAGGTGTCACCTTGTAAATGTGTCATCCGGTTCAGGAAGCGGGGCAAGTTAGGCCCAATTTACATCGGTCATTTCAGGGTTGCTGCCCGGGTGGGCAAGGTGGCATATAGGCTGGATTTGCCAGCCGAGCTCAGTCAGATTCATAATACCTTTCATGTCTCCCAACTGCGGAAGTGCCTGGTAGACGAATCTGCTGTAATGTCTTTAGAGAATATTCAGGTGGATGACACCCTAAATTACATTGAGCGACCGGTAGCTATCCTCGACAGGAAGTTGAAGGATCTGAGGAACAAGAGGGTCGAGCTGGTAAAGGTACAATGGCAGCACCGTAAGGGCTCAGAATGGACTTGGGAGCCGGAGGACGAGATGTGGGAGCACTACCCAGAGCTTTTTCCAGACGCAGTAGCAGACTTCGAGGACGAAGTCTAAAATAAGTGGGGGATATTTTTAACTCCCGGTTCCCGGTACATATTTTTATTACAAGTGTTGCATATTTACACAGGGACTCGACGCGGGTGGAAGAGCCTCCTTGCCGAGTTGGAAGCCCCGACTCGACGAGTAGACCTGTCTGCGTGAAACCCTAAATTTGAGGGTTTGCATCCTATTTAAACAACTTATAAGGTCTACACTCCAGCCTCCATCAACTTCAGACTCTCTTCACGAAACCCTAATCGAATATTGAGTGTTCTTGAACCTTTTATGCCATTTGTGTGTCTTTGAAGCTTGAGAAGAAGGAGGAGGCTTAGGAGATCAATAGAAAGAAAGTAGATCCAGAGGTTTTGGAACATTTCCAGCTCATTTGAGATATAAAGCTGATACCTTTACTATTCATTTTTTAGATCTCCATTTAGGGCTATTTTCTACCTTTTCTGAGTGTTAGTGAAGCCATATTCGAGATTGTAAGCATCCATGGAGTTGCACTTCAGATTTTGAACCTTTAAGGGTTCCCATTGCATAAAGGTGCCAACTTTATGGCCATGGGAGACCCATGCACCTTGCAGACTTAATTTTAGGTCCTTAATAGCTAGTTAACCCAAGCATGCACATAAAGTTTGTAACTTTGCATGCTATATCGATCCTAGGAGGTCAGATCTATGTTCTGGATGCATTAAGCCCGACTGAAATCGAATGGGTAGACTTGGACTTTCAGGGACTCGGCGAGTCGCTCATAGGACTCGGTGAGTCGGGTTATGGTTCCCCAACCTTTTCTGTTCGGATCGATCTGGTTGAGTCTAGAAGAGGACTCAACAAGATGGACGTAATTATGGACCTGAAGATCAAAGAACTCGACGAGTTCAAGGATGAACTCGACAAGTTCAAGGCAATGTTCCAACTTATATGAAGAAGAACTCGACGAGTTCAAGGAGGAACTCGGCGAGTCAAGGACAAAACGCTTCAGCTTGTATGAAGAAGGATTCGACGAGTTCATGGACGACCACGGCGATTCATAAGCAAAAAGGTCCTGATTTTGTATGAAGGAGAACTCGACGAGTTCTTGAAAGACTCGACGAGTAGGAGCGAAGTTCCAGGACTTTGGTGGATTATGGAACTCGACGAGTTGGTGGACCAACTCGGCGAGTTGGGTCAACCAGATGTTGACTATTGACCAAAAGTTGACTTTGACCAGGGAGTTGACCCTTGAAAGGGTTACGAGTATGGAATGGTAATTAAGGAAGGTTGTGATGTGTAGGAGTTTAAGGAGAGTTTATCCCGACACCGAGGATAGTTCAGTTACTGCACAACATTGAGGTGAGTTACCTTCCAGTAGAGGTGGGTCTAAGACAACAATGCCGGCCCACCAGTAGGTGATTATGTATGAGATGATTGTCTTTGTGATAATTGTCTGGTTTGCCACTATATGATATGCTTTATGTGCTAGGATGCTCTGTTATATGTGTTAGTAGTAGTAGGGGTGAAATTGTCCCCGGATACCAGTTGAAAGATACCGAAGGGGTAGTTAATACCCATGCATGCCTAACAGTATGTTTATGTTATGTTATTATGTGGTAGTGGTAGGGGTGAAATAGTCCCCAGTAGTCGGTTGAGATAAACCGATGGGTAAGTCAAGCACCCTAGAATGGCTTGACCTGGGTAAGTCAAGCACCCCATAATGGCTTGACCTGCGTAAGTCAAGCACCCCAGAATGGCTTGACATCGGTAGGTCAGGCACCCCAGAATTGCCTGGCAGTATGTTTGTTATATGGTTTGTGGTATGATGGGGGAACTCACTAAGATTCGTGCTTACAGTTTATAGTTTTGTTTTCAGGTACCTCTTCATCAAAGGGGAAGGAGCCGGCACGGTAGCAACGCATCACACACACAAGATTTCCACATTATGAGATTCTTGGGATTGTACTCTGACATTATTACTGTTTTATGATGTAGTCGGGAGACACGTGACTATGTTTTATGAAATGATATGAATTGATGATGTTTTTCAGTAAACTGTTTTATAAGTTACTTAATTAAAAACAAAATTTTTGGTCATAATTTATGGGACGTTACACCACCGGTTACTGAACCCAAGCACAATCTCTCAGTCGCTTCCAGCGACTTTCGAAGAAAACTTCGGCTATCTAAAACTGCTCTATCTACATTGCCGCTTGGCTACCTCATCTTGGGATCCATGATCCCCTACTTTGACCCTATGGTCTCTACCAGGTCCCACCTGCATTGCTATAATCGTACGGGCCTCACCCACGGGTCTCACCCAAACCATACTGTGGAGCGGCCTTTCCCACAGGTATCACCTATCTAGGGCTACACATGACCAACTCCATCCTGAATCTCTGCGAACTATCCTTTCCTGATTCTTATCATGCTAACTAGGAGATACGGGCATCGCCCACACCCCGCTAACTAGGAGATACGGGCCTCAGCCCACACTCCGCTATCTGGCTGCTAATGAATGCTACGGCTATCCCGTAGTCTTATAACACCTTCCACTATGTCTCGCTGCTGGTGAATGCTACGGCTATCCCGCAATCTTACAAAACTTTCCACACTATCTCAAAGGTCGATTACTAATTTCAACTCATCTATTGTCGAGCACCCACACGACCTATCATCCCAAACTGATCTCATGTCCTGACTGGAATCTTCCATTCTGGTTTTTCCAACACCATATATCAACTATCAAGAGAACACGAACCCAACGTTAGGAAGTTTCCCAAACTCCCAACTCACATGCACCTCAATCCAATCAGTCACTTAGGCCACTTTCATACCTGATGGGAATGCCAACTCACCCTAGTTTCGCACTTACTTCTGTTCCTGAATACTTGGTCGATTCTCCCCCACTTCGATTCGACTAAATCCTCACAGCTCGTGGTTTAGAAAGGATTCCCAATCCTTTTTACCATCCAAAGAACAATTTGTTGGCAACCAACACTACTATTGCTAATGATCCAAACCGACTAATACTAGAACAATACCGCTCCTGAAGGCTAGCGGAACACTTCCCGAGTTCCAATCACACTTGCTGCAGTTACCGCATCTTGAACATCCACTCAAAAAGGAGACGACCTCAAACTACTATTCTAAAACCCATTGCGATCATTCATTAGTCCACATTAGTGTGTCGGTTAACCACACACGCTCCACTAACTAACCAATAAGGTGCAATGTGCAATTTCATGGGTTAGCATCAAATTCACATTTTCCCTAAAGTAACTAAGATTGGGAATTTATAAAGTGTTTAGTTACTTTATATTTCATTATACTTTTAATGAGGATTTAAGTGTCCTATCAAACCCGTTCGGCTAACGACCCTCCACTGGTCAAGGGTGCGGTGGGTAAGAGTGGATACCCAATGGCGAGACCAGCTTCGTGAATGAGGCCTACTAACGGTAAGACTGACTTTTGACTTATACATATATAAATATTAAACTTTTAATTTTATATAATATAAGGGTGTATTTTAAACTTTTAAAATACTTGATGGTTTAATCTATTAATGATTTATACTCTTAATTTAATTAAACTTAAACCATGTTATTATGGATATATTAATATTCTCTTTTAATTAAACATTTAATCAACTTAATAAAATCCATAAAAGTGGAATTGAACTATTCAAAAAAAACATCAAGGTTCAAATATAAAAATTCAAAATTAAAAACTATTTAATTAATTTTTAATTTATGAACCCAAGAGTTGCACCTAATTTTGAAAGCATTCATTTACAAGAGTTTTAGAATTCAATGTTTCTTAATTTGAGACTTTTCAAATACCAAACTTGAGGGAAAGTTTTGTAACTCTTTTAAAACCTTTGAATTCCAAACTTGATGACAAGTTTTGTAACTCCTTAAAAACTTTTTAAGTTCCAAAACTTGACGGCAAGTTTGTAACTCTTCAAAAAAAACTTTTAGAATTCCAAAACTTAAAGACAAGTTTTGTAACTCTTCAAAACGTTTAGATCAAATTTTAAACTAATAAAATTACCATATATTTTTTATCTCTTACAAATTTGACCTAATGCAACTCTTATAGCAAGATAGTTTCAAACTCACAATTATCTTAAAATTTTGACAACTATCTTTTAATTGGATGCGATAACCATTACCATATCAGAAAAAACGGATTTTATGATACAAAATAGTTTAAGGTAATGATCCAAATCCAATTCTGGCCAAAAACCCCGAAAAACTGCAAACAGGCTATCCGACTCGTCGAGTCAGATTATGGACTCGTCGAGTTCACTATGAACTCATCGATTTCACTATGAACTCGTCGAGTCCCTCTTTCAGAGTGCAGTTTTTCGACTTTTTCCAGCTTTGAACAATTAAGCAATGCATCTATATAACAGAAAACACCCATGGCTCTGATACCACTGTTGGGTTTTATGTACTATAACACTCCTATGGTGCACATACAACCCTAACACTTTGGATCTAAGTTTTCTCTAGTTATACATGCAACAAAAAAATATCCAAAGCATGAAACATATAACTAGCATACAACTTGATATTTGAAACATAAAACAAGTTAGAATAATACCTCTTGTTATAGCTTATTGCACTTGGCCTTTAAAGAGCTTAGCACCTCAAGTGTGATGCCTCAAATGGTTCACAAGACACCATGAACAAATGGAGGAAGTTGGGAGAGAGGTTATGAACCACCAAAATCGGCTAGGGTTCTCTTAGAATACTAGTGTGTCTAATTTGGCTAAGGGGTTACATATATATAGTATAGAATTCCAAGAGTCATATGTAAACCCTAATTCTTACACTTAAGCTTATGATCCAATAACTCATATGGACTATCTCTTTATGGACTCTCACATAAACTTAGTCCATTGTGGATCAATAGCCCAAACCATATGTATCACTGATTTACATAATCAGTCCCCGTTAATTTAATTAGTCTCTTTTGATCACTAAATTAATTCCAAATTTATTTTTGATAAATACTAATTAAATAATATGATTTCTCAACTAATATATTATACTTATAATATATTAATAAATCACAAATAACCTCTTTATCAAATATCTATCCTATCACATTGCCCTGGTGAATGCAACCCAAAATGGACCACTCAACTCTCGGGTTAAGTACATATCAATTAGAGTTATAAGCTTAGACATCTAATCCAACAAAATCATGCAGTCACTTAATCTCACTACCAGATCTCAGTCAATAAAAGGATTCTAGGGCATAAAGTTGGCAACTTTATACCTTGGCATGTCTTATGAGAGTCCAACATCCATTTTTGCTCATCAAAGCTCACTTAAAGGACCTAGATTCATGCATGGCTTCATATCCATCACCAAGATAACATTTTTATGCTTCTAACATGCCAAAGGGACTAAGATTTAGCATTTCCAGCTTATGGAGTTGCCCAAACTCACAAAAGATGACCCATGGACCAAAAATGATCTTATAAACAAACCCTAACTCTAAGTATCAAAAGTATGAACAATGTATGAGCTTTTTACCTCCAAAGGCTTTCCAAGATGATGTAGATTCAGGATCTTGATGTAACGACCTAAAAACCCTTCTGTTAACGATGTTAGCTTTCCGTTGCTCGAGAATTAATTTTTAGTAAATCTAGTTTGATTCTAAGTAGGATTAATATGTCATATTATTTTTAGAAAAATATCTAGTTGAATGTTTGTAAAAGTTAGAGGGGTTTGTTGTTAATTTGGCAAACTAAAAAAAATAAAGAAACGTGAGTTTAATAATAATAATAGTAATAATAATAATAATAATAATAATTTAATATGTATGTATAATAATTCAAACCAAAGTGAAATATGGTTTTTGAATAAACATAGAAAGTACAAGGGTTGATGGGGTAAGTTGCATTTAAAACCAATTCAAAGTAACTTAAAATGTCATCTTACTTATCGATAGGGTAAAAAGGGTTCAAGATCAAAAATGGAGGGATTATATTTGCATAATTTGTCCATTAAATCATCCATAGATTACGTTAACAGATTAATGCATTTGCCGTTTTTGTCCCTTCCGCTTAAGTGTGCAATCAAGATGCCGATTCAACTGATCCATCGGTTTTTGCTGTTATTTGTGCCTTGCGTCGATCAGAAAAAAAATGAAGAGAGAGAGAGAGAGAGAGAGAGAGAGAGAGAGAGAGAGAGAGAGAGAGAGAGAGAAGGATGAGGGTGTGGAGTTCGCACGGGGATGCTCCGTCTACGTTCCGGCGATCTAGGATTCCGACACATAGCGTTTTCGTGGTGTTTTCTGGTCGTACACCATTCGTGGATAGTTTCATGGTTCCCGACAAACACAAGATCTTCATAAACGTTGGGTTGTGAGATCCGATGAAGGTTTTAAGCAATAGTGCGATCCAAATGTGTTTCACGGGTCAATCACACGTCGGATACTCAATAACATTTTTTGATGCCTATACCACTATACGGTTCAGATTCATGACCGAGTTCCGATGGGGTAATGATGTGCTAACCAATGCAATGACGAGAGGGTAGAGGCGATGGTGATTTGGACCATTGACACCGTGAGATATCACTTCGCTATTCAATCGTTTGCAAAAATAAAAATAAAACCGTGAGTGGAGGTGAGGTTTCATATGGTTCCATGCACACAAGACATTGAATTCAGATGGGGTCATACTTCTTTTTCAGCAAAGAAAAGAGATATAAACACAATGTTTGCTTGAAGGGTGTACAGTGCATGAGGAATTTAATATTCTTAAGTAGATGTACTGGAGAACAAAACCTGTTGGTCCTCTACTCCTCTGTACATAAGGTATGCTTCTTGATACAAATTTAAGATCATATATAATGTTTATTTAGTTTATTATGGTGTCCTCACCATATTGCACAAGGTGATGAAAATAAATGAATACCATTTGTAAACGTGGTTGAAGAATGTCCATGAGGTATTAATATAGTATATCATGGGGTTTAGTTATTTTAGATTAAGAGATTCATCACCTTATGTAATTAATTAAGTTATTGGATTGTTATTGATAATGTTTATAGGGATAACTACAGTAAAGTCCCTATATTTTTGCAAAAGTTTCAATAAAGTCCTAAATTTTTTTTTTTTGAATGAAAAAGCCCCATAAACCGGAAAAACCGAACGATTTAGCCCTTATCATCCGGTGACCCTCATTTAGCCGGTTACAAAAGTCTACGTGGACTGGGCATGCTTAGGTGGATGGTGAGTCACTTAACGAAACTTAAATATATACATCATTCATTCGTTCGTGCCCTAAAATCGGACCAGGCAAAAATCGCAGCAGGAGGAGGAGCCGCAAATGTCGTCTTCATCTTCTGTAGGAAGCAGAAGTTCAAATCGAAGAGTGATGAATCGACTGAGAAGCAGGTGCTATTGCGGTGATCCCGTTGGAAAATGGACTTTGTGGACTCCGTTTAACCCAGGAAGAAGGTTTATAGGTTGCCCAAATTACCAGGATGTACTTAAAGACTGCAAATTCTTCCATTGGGTGGATCATCCTCTACCAAATCAGTGGTATGCAAATCTCTTACTAGAATTTAACAACAATGTTAATTTGGAGAACAATGCAATTTTCGGGGATTATGAACAACAAGTTAAAGGGAACTTTTTTTAGGACATTGTGGAACAACCAGTGGCACAACCACCAGTGGCAAATCAACCCATGGAAGGAGTGGTCATTCAAGTCCAGAATGGACAAGAAGGTGGAAAATTGAAATCTTTTTTTTTATGTGTTCATGGTTTCTTTTGTTTTTGTGTTGGTGATGTTGAAGGATTTGTAGGATAGACAGAAGATGTATGGAAAGTAGTGTTTTGGTGTCTTAATTGGTGTGTTTTGTATGTATTATGTTGTCTCCTTTTGTCAAGTGAAATGAATTAACAAGTTTATGTTTATGTGTGAATTAACTAGTTTATGTATAAGTGATTCCAATGTAATCATGACTAAATAAAATGGATAAACAATCAATGGAATGAAACATGAATGAAATCATTAATGAATTGAATCAATAAACAATGGTTGGAATCATGCATGACCGGAATGGAATCAGTAACAAACAATGGAATCATTAACAAACAATGGAATCAATAATGATTGGAATCATTTATGACTGGAATCATGCATGACCGGAATCAAGTATGGTTGGAATCAAACATGGTTGGAATTCCAGTTAACTTAACAATGTAATCAATCACCACATTAACATACACAATAGAATCAAATCAAACACAACATAAACATACACAAGTTAATCAAGTTAAAGATGCATTAACCATGTTTATAATAGAACATGTAATATAAACGAAAGCCAAATGTTTGAATGGCTAGTTGTGTAAATGCCTAAAACATAATCAAGGGGCCCAAAGCCTATACTTTATATGGCTATCAACAAAAGGGGCTATCAACAAAAGGGTCTATCAACAGTTGCCCAAAGCCAAAAGTTTGTACATTTTCTTCACAAAAGCATGGGTTAGAAACACCGTAATCTAGACTAAGTGGGTTGGATGAACTCATCCCCTTCCTATTTTTGACAACCACCACCTTCTTCAATTATATTTTTGTTATCCTCTTTGAAGTCTTCATCTTTCTCAGTTTTGGCCTCCTGCCCATGTCCTCCACAACCAGGCCCTCCTGCTCTATCTCTTGTACACCCATTCCATTCTCATTGATTCCCTCCTAATCCATCCCTTATACACCCATTCCATCCTGATTGATGTCATTCTCATTGATTCCCTCCTATACAGTCAATTGGCTAGGAAATTCAAAACCCTGCAACAACCATATCAATATATGGTTAGGCATACTAAACACAATAAACTAAAATTATTTTCTAAACCATACCTGTGATATATCAAGCTCCACAGGTACATGTTTTAGACCCTCAAATTCATATAATTCTTCGTCATTGATTCCAAGACAATCCAAAATCTCTTGTGTAGTGTAATTCGACCGTCTCATGAAATCAATATCACTCTTTACATCCACTCTTATTTTATCATTAACTTCAGGACTCTCCACATCTCTTGCCTATTCATTATCACTCTCAACATTAGGAGTCACCACATTTTCTTCATCAAGATTAGAAGTTCCCTCACCAAATTTTGTATTCTCTCTACCTCTGTTGCCTCTTCCTCTAGATCCCCTACCACCACCTCTCTTCCCTCTTCTACCAGATCCACTACCCCCACCTCTATCACTTCTTCTAGATCCTGTCCAGTTAGTTAAATCAGGATCCAATTTGGGTCTGCCCATTTTATTTTTAGGTTTTGGCTCAGGTACAACCTTTGGATTTTTGCAAGAAGCTTTATTATGTCCCCTTTGAAGACAATTCTTGCACTGTACAGTTCTTCCCTTTGAAGACACTTGGGGGTACTTGTCTTCATGCTCAGAGACATGTCTCCTTCTTTTGACACTGGGTCGTCCTGGCATCCTCCTAGCTGTAGGTGGAAGGGGCTTGGTATAGCCAGTTTCTTCCCACAAGTTACTTCCATTGACTGGAAGTATGTTAGACTGATATGTAGCCATGTAATTACTCTTACTAAACCAAGTGCTAATGAATTTCTTTGGATCTTGGTTGGTGTATAAGATTGCTACTTGTGCATGCACACAAGGTATCCCTGCTATCTCCCACAGTCTGCAGCTGCAATAATGGTGTTCCAAATCAACTCCATAACTTTGAAAGCCATTCCTAATTTCATATGAATTAACACCACTTGGCACTGCATACCAAGTCCTGCAAATATAAACATTTAGGTTATTATAAAGGTAATAACAGTCAATTAAAAAGCTACATTTATATACGAAATACAAAATATACCTTATAACCTCAGCAAATTCCTCCATCTTTAGAAGGGCTACTTCACACACATCACCTTCTAGTTTCTGTGCTTCCTCTCTTAAGTTGTAGAACCTTTTCATCATGTAGAGTCTTATTTCTTCAAGCATAGCCAAAAGAGGCTTTTTTCTAGCATCTACAATGACTGCATTAAAACACTCAGCTATCCCATTCTCTACAGACCCACATGCCAAACCACTACCAAAAAATGCTCTGCACCATGTATGAGGTTCTCTAGCCATAAGATGATCATATGCACCTTCACTTAAAGTCTTGATCATATCCATGTTTATCTTGAAATTACCTTATGTTATGGATTTTGGAGCTGCCCAAAACATGTTTCTGAATTGTATCCCACTATACACTTTCCTAAAATTGGTATAAATATGCCTAGCACATTGTATGTGCTCTACATTGGGTAAAATTTCCTTTGTTGCTTCAACAAGACCCTAGGAAATGAAAAAATATATTAGTAACTGTTATTAAAAACTATAATAGATGATATGAATTAAATGAACCTATCATTACCTTGTGTTGATCACTAATGACACATAATCCCCTGCCAGCATCCAATGAAACATCTTCACTAACTAGTTCCAAAAACCATTTCCAATTAACCTTGTTTTCAACCTCCACACCAGCCTGTGTTATAGGGTAAATTTGATTATTTGCATCTCTACCTATTGCTGTTAGTAGCTCACCCTTACATTGTCCCTTCAAAAAACACCCATCCAACCCTATAACCCTACGACATCCTATCTTCCACCCATCTTTGATTGCTTTAAAGCACACATATATTCTATGAAAAGTTGTAGTCTGATCAGGGTTAATATTAACAGAAATCCTAACTGTGCTACCTGGATTGGACCTCATCAATTCATGTCCATAATCCCACACTCTTGCATAATGGTCACTCAAATTGCCATCAATTAAGGACAGTGCCCTACACCTTGATCTATAACATTTTGACCATGACACCTTGCAATGAAATTTACTTTGAATTATTGCCTGCATTTCCTTGCATTTTAACTTTGGTTTCCTTACTATTTCTTTCACAAACTACTTTGCTAACCAAGTTGGATTCATAAGCCTTGAACTACTAAAATTACTAACACATGTATGCCTATCATTCATCTTTTTCACATGGAATGAATTTTCAGTACTCATCCATGAAGCACGAACCATAAAAGGGCATTTTTCTGGATCAGTAGCACACACAGCCACTAGTCTAACACTATCACACTTCTTGAAACGAATTTTATAACCCTTATAGATGGAATAATTTGTTAAGCATAATTTCAGTTCATGTCTAGATTCATACCTTTCTCCAATAATCTGTTTCATCACATTCCATTTGACCTTCGGATTATGGATGGAGTATACGATTTCATCTTCATCACTAGATTCTTCAGTGTTTTTCTCATCATCTACTTCCACTCGAGCATTCTCTCCTTCACCTTCTACTGGTTCGTCATCACCGTCTTCACAAAGAACATTAAGGAATTCATCTTTGCATCTTGAAACTGATTTGGTTTTTACAAAATCATCAACTTGAACGTCGATTGTGTCAGGCTCAAATACTTCATCCATCGCAAAGGACACGAGCAGAATCGATCGATCGATTTGTCGGGAATAAAGGATACGAGAAAAGGGGTTTTCTTAAAAAACCCTAAATTAATGAGGTCAACGATACAGTCACCATTAAGATGCCATGTAGAGTTTTGTAACCGGCTAAATGAGGGTCACCGGATGATAAGGGCTAAATTTTCCCGTTTTTTCCGGCTTATTGGGCTTTTTCATTCAAAAAAAAAATTAGGACTTTATTGAAACTTTTGCAAAAATATAGGGACTTTACTGTAGTTATCCCCAATGTTTATATGAGACACAATATACGAAACAATCAAACTTTCTTATTCATGAAGATTACGAAGTTAGAATTGCTACTCAAAATATTATAACTCAAAACATTAAAATCCTAAACTAAACATTATTTATTGTTTAGGCATTTGTTGATCATAAAGAGTTGTGAGAACACGAGTCTGAAGCGGTTCCTTTATAAGAAATATAATGTGAGTCAACTTGTGGTTTTAAAAGTACATTGTTAGGAGTATCTCATATCTTAGTTGGATTGGGATGAACCTAGTTATCTAGGATGCATGTGCCCCTTTTGATGATTGATTGTTATTCCATTATTGTTGAAATGTTTTATGTGTAATGGTATCTAGGATGTTGCATGCTAGACTCCTCTTTGTTTGGTGTGAGATGTGAGCTAGGGACATGATAGATTGAGAGAAGTGTATGAACTTTATGTGATGTGAACATGTTAATTCTTGTTGAAAAATATTTGTTTAAAACGTTTTAGGACAAGCATGCTAGTGTTGTATTATCTTTATAGAAGTGTTGTGAATGAAAGTAGTGTGTGATGTAAAATGTAATAACTATATAAAATTACATGTTTGCATAGAATGAACCCTTAAAGAGGTAATGTGTTAATAAAAGTAAATTCGTAAAACTTACACGATTACTTGATGAGGGTATAAAGTGTAACTCCTTAATTAATTAATTAATTAATATTAAATTAAAGGGGAATACACTAGCAGGGCGAAGGGTAGTGTTGGCTGCATGAGGAAAGTCAATTAGTGTTGGCTCGTCAGGGTAGCCAACTAAGGTTGGCTCTACGAGGAAAGCCAATAGGTGTTGGCTCTACGAGGATAGCCAAGTAGTGTCGGCTCAACGAGGATAGTCTGTTAGGGATGACTCTACGAGGAAAGTCTGTTAATGTTGGCTCTACGATGAAAGCCAGTCGGATGGTTATTCTAGATGACCATTCTGACACATGGTTCAGCTAAAGATAGGTGAACTGGAGTGATGTTAGCTCTACGAGGAAAGCTGGCGCAAACATCACGTTGGATTTGGGAGGTGCATCTGTTGGAATTGGCACCGCTTGTACCAATCCTGAACGACAACGCATGTATTCGTATGTGCACACTCGGAGTAGCGAATGCAGCGCACCGGGAGAAATGATTACGGGTGAGAGTCGCACCTCACTTAGTGCATTTGGTCGTGCCGGTCACGTTAGTAGTGAACGGGGTCTTGCTTTACGGGTTTTTGCAGTGAATAAATAGACCCTAACTAGGAGGTAACACTTTAATAATTACAGTGGTGAGTGGTGAGTAATTATTAATGTAAAGCGGAGAAACAAAATATTATATATTATTTAAACGGTGTATCGACAAGATTAAATTAGTTACAACAGCGTTGATGAGAGTAACTAATAAAACAAACTTTAACTAAAGAACTAAAATAAATTGAGCTAAACCTATGTTTGTTATATGGTGTGATGTTGTATGTCTTGCTAGTGAGTCTTTCACTGTGTGTGGATGTTTTGTGTGAATCCGTTTATGATATGTGCTTCTCTTGACACTGTACTATCTTCACTCACTTAGCTTATGCTAACACTTGTTGTTTGCTTCTTGGTTTTTGTGCATTGGAACAGATAGCTTGACATGATGCCTTGGTGAGGATGGGAACCACTCGTAGTTTTATTTAGTATCTTTAGTTATGATACCATTTGAACATGTTGGGTTTTCATCATTATGTTTTTGTGAACTTTAAATTTTTATGGGTTTGTTTTGACATGAAAGTAACATTGGTGATGTTTTAAAATAAACATAATAAGTCTTCTGCAACGTATTCTGCTAAATAAATGTTTTAAAAATAAAAAAATTGGGTGAAAAATCACAGTGTTACACTTGAAGCTCAACCATGTCCAAGGCTTGCTCAATAACTTCTTCTTCTTGCAAACACACCAAAAAGGCCACTAAAGTCAATTTCAAGCTCAAAGATCACTCTCAATGGCAACTAGGGTTTTAGGGACATTCAAAGGCACTGGAGGCCGATAAGAGTGAGGGTCCAAAGGTCATAAGTGAGCTTAAATAGGGCTCAGGCCCTAAAATTAGGGTTTTAGTAACTGGCTACGTACGCCCCGTATACGTGGCTCATTGTCCCGACTTCGCATGCCCATGTACACTAAGCGTAAATAAAACGTACACCCAGCGTACAAAGGGACCTCTACTGCAATAAAATTATTATCACAAGGACTAAAAGGTAACATACCTAAATCCGAGTGTTACATGAGCATAAAAGCACGCCCCAAAAATCTTCATTAAATCCAAACCCATCATGAACCAGGATAACACAAATCATGTTGTAACACCCGATTCCTGGTACGCAGTTAATTCAAGCATTTCTTGTGTTTTTCCCTGGGACTCGACGAGTTGGAGGCCCAACTCGTCGAGTAGAGTCCAGATCTGCGAACAGTTTAAGTGACCTACTCGACGAGTCGAAATACTGACTCGGCGAGTAGGTGCTGGTTGAGTGAAACCTTAAAACTGAGGGTTTACACTCTATTTAAACACCTTATCTCAGCCTCCATCGCCCTTATCACTCCCAAAAAGCTGTGTAACGAAACCCTAGCCGTTTTTGTGTGTTCTAAGGCCATTTTGGAGCGTTTTGGTGGGTTGTGAAGCTTGAGAAGAGGAAAGGACCTTGTGAGACCAAGGGGAAACACGAAGATCCAGAGTTTGGAGCTCATTTTCAGCTTATTGGATGTATGAAGCTGAACCTTTGTCTATAGATCTTGATTTTTGGGCGTTTTCCTTCATCTTTCTAAGCCCTAGAGAGGTGGTATTCGGGATTTAGTGTTGGAAGTCGGTGTATGCTTCAGATCCAGGTCTATTGGGGGGTTTTATGGAACAAAGGTTCCCATTTTGTTGCCATGAACACCCCATGCACCATGGGGGCCATCTTTTATGGATTTTTAGGCCAAAGACCCCTTGCATGTATACCAAGTTTGGAACTTTACGTATGAAATGGACATTACGGGGCTAGATCTATGGTTTTGAGGTGTTAAGGCCCATGGAAATCGACTTTATAGTATTGCTCAAGGATGGACTCGACGAGTTGTTCTTGGGACTCGGCGAGTCGCGGTGTA
The DNA here is from genome assembly GCF_052849685.1 of Lactuca virosa. Lineage (NCBI taxonomy): Eukaryota > Viridiplantae > Streptophyta > Magnoliopsida > Asterales > Asteraceae > Lactuca > Lactuca virosa. Next base: position 84,573,172 of record NC_136428.1, read on the forward strand.
TTGACCACCAAATCCTTTCTGTGGATGGACCAGTTGTTACGGAGGAAGTCCCGTGGATGTTTAGACGCGAAAGGGGACATGGGAATCATGGGACTCGACGAGTGTATGAACAGGCTCGGCGAGTCCAATGCAATCTCCCAATCTTTGAAGATGGACTCGACGAGTTTTTCATACAAGTCGGCGAGTCGTAGACCGGACACATTCTTATGAGGGAGATGAACTCGCCGAGTTCAAGGAGGAACTCGACGAGTCGGATGAAGATGGTCCCGATGTTTTGAATTAAGGAGAACCCGTCGAGTTCTTGCTAGACTCGACGAGTGGAATCGGGGTTGGATCGGGTTAGTGGAGTACGGACTCAACGAGTTGGTAGACTAACTCGGTTAGTCAGGTCAACTGGGTGTTGACTTTGACCAATGTTGACCTTGCTTGGTTTTAGTATTGACCCTGGTTAGGGTTGTTTGTTCTGTTTGATGACTTGAGGGTTGTCGTGTAGGGATTGAGGGGTCGAGGAGAGCCGACCTTCACGCCGAGGACAGTTCAGACACTACACGACATCAAGGTGCGTTACCTTCCAGCAGGAGTGGGTCTAAGGCACCAAGGTCGGCCCACTAGTGATTGATAGTTGGGATGATTATCTTTGTGATATTTATCTGGTCTGTTATTGTTGGATATGTGAGTATGCAAGATTGCTTGGTGTGGAAGTATGCTAGTTGCTTTGTTATGTGAGCTAGTATCACTAGGAGGGGACTAGTCCCCGAATCGGTCGTTAGGACCAACGGGTAGGTCGGACACCCCAGATATGTCTGACAACATGATTGAGATATGATATTATGTGTTAGTGGTAGGGGTGAAATAGTCCCCATGTTCGGTTGAAAGACCGGAGGGTAGGTCGGCACCCCAGAATAGCCTGACATGGGTAGGTCAGCACCCCAGAATGGCTCGACATGGGTAGGTCAGCACCCCAGAATGGCTCGACATGGGTAGGTCAGCACCCCAGAATAGCTTGACATGGGTAGGTCAGCACTCCAGAATGGCTTGACATGGGTAGGACGGGCGCCTCAAAATTATCCGGCAGTATGTATGCTATGTGATTGTATGGTATGTGGTATGATGGGGAACTCACTAAGCTTTGTGCTTACAGTTTTAGTTTTGGTTTCAGGTACCTCTTCGTCTAAGGGGAAGGAGACGGCGGTGTAGCAGCGTATCACACACACACATGGTTTCCGCATGGAGTTTTCTGGGAATGTACTCTAATTTATTTTACTTTTGACGATATGATTTTCAGACACATTGTTAAGTTTCTTTTTACAAATGACATGGCATGGGAAATGTTTTGGTAAACTATGTTGTGAATTACTTAATTAAAAATGAAATTTTTGGGCTTGAAATTTGGGATGTTACAAGTTGGTATCAGAGCCTTGGTTTGAGGGATTCGGACACACCCTCGGGGGTGTCTGGACTCAAAACGATGGATTAAAAGATTTTTTTTACAAGGAAAATGGTTTTCAAAAATCTGAGTTAGAGAGTTTTGAGAAAGAACAAGGTGTGTGATGCGTGTGACCGGCCGAGCTCAAGTAAGTTTTCCCTGTAAGTCCCCAAAAATGCTTGAGTATCAATCAGATCCGTTTGATGGTGCGGAATCCCAATCAAACGGATGATGTCAGATCAAATAGAAGAAGAAGGAGAAGAAGAATAACTTGAATCTTGAATGTATTGATGAATATGATTGAAGTTCCTTACACAAGATTCACTTTTTCTCTCTAGAACACACCTTAAGTTTCACACACTTAAGCTCCTCTCTTCTCTCTCTTTTATTCCGTACCTCACACCCCTCACCCCTATATATACATGAGAAACATTGGCCGTAAACACCCACCTGGCCGTAAACCTGACCGTAAACTCATAAAACATTACAGAAAAATACAATCAACTAGAAAAGCAAAGTATAAACCAATATTTTGACCCAACAATCTCCCCCTTGGTTTATAGCTTTCTTTTCTTAATTGACCCAACAAGCTCCCCTTGGTTTATAGCTTTCTTTTCTTAATTGACCCAACAAGCTCCCCCTAAAAAGTAGCTTGTTTTTCTTGTTAATCTTCATTAGGAGCTTGGCTTCAGCATTAATCTTCAAATTCTTCACAGCTTCAAGATGAACATGATGAATCTTCAATAATTGACTTCATCTTGAGCAGTTGGGTATTTCTTCAAGATTTGACTCTGAACGCACATTGAGTGAGGAGGCTTGATGTACTGATTCTTGAAAGATAGCGCTTTCAGCATGAGAGTCTTCAGAGAGAACAAATCTTCTGGATCACTTTAACAGGTTCAAGATAGCAGCAAATTGATTGAGGAGGCTTCAATGCAATCTGTCACATAATCTTCAAGTCAACTTCACCTTGCTTCTGGGGTTGAAAGATTGAATGTCGAAAGAATAATCTTCATTTCTTGCTCCTTCGAATGAGAATTCTTCGATGATCACGGATGAAGCCTTGGCTCAGAAATCTTCGACACAAACTCCATGAGTTTCATCTTCACCTGAATTCACTTTTCAAGACAAAACAAAACTAAAAGAAAATTTAGCAGACAATATTTTTGGGTTTTTCATATTTTCTGAAAAAAATAAAACAGAAACAAAAATATTTTTGGATTTTTGATTTCTTGAACAAGAAATAAAATAGAATATAACACTATTTTTTTGATTTTGAATTTTCTGATTTTTGTTTGTTTTTTTTTTTTTGAATTTTTCTGATTTTTGTTTGATTTTTGAATTTTTTTTTAATTCTCCCCCTAAATTTGTGCATAGAGAAAAACTATGAACAAATTTAACAAAAACAAAAATATTTGGGATAAAAGTTGTGAGACAGTCTTAACTTTGTTTATCACAACCTTCACCTTCATGAATAGATCTGGCCAATTGCCGGTATTGTGGTCCACTTAAACACGAAGGATATCGATAAACTTTTCTAAGTAAACTATTTTGCTGACGACGACCACGGGTATTGTTGTCCACTTAAATTAAGCAACGAGATCTACAGGAAACCTCTCAAATGGTTCAATTTTAGTTGCACTAGAACGTGTTTCCTACTTCCCGATATACCCTGGTTATCAAGAGCTTCCTAAGGACTCCTTACTTTAGGTGAGTAAATAATTATTAAGGAGGATGTCATATTTAGAGATAGATGCATATGTTGTGTCCCAGGTCGGATCTCTTTCAATCACGCAGAGGGGACAGCATATCACTAACAGAGATAGAGGGTTATAGAGATAGTAGGGTATTGCATATGCTGTGTCCCAGGTCGGATCTTCCGATCACGCAGAGGGGACAACATATAGGAAGAATTGCAGAGATAAAGAAAATGCATAGAAATAGAGTTGCATATGTTGCAATCCAGGTTGGATCTCTTCCAATCACGTAGAGGAAGCAACATATGACTGACAGATAGAAAGCAAGAAAATAATTTCCTACACACCTACTTTATCAGAACCCCCCAGTCGCCCTATCAAAACCAGAATTAAGGACATAAGTCCGTACATCAAGGAAAAGTTGAATTACTGTTCTAGATGCGTATTAATTTAGTGTATCCTGTAGGTTCCCGTGTTTACCTCACTGCTTAATCTACCCGAGCGTCGTATGGTCAGTCCAAACAATCCTAACTAAATCCACACTGTCAAATCCTTCGTGCCTACCAGCACATTGAACACAGAGTCTAGACAATTCAGATTCAGTCCCTTACACTGGTTTTAGACTGCCCGTTATCACTTTCTTGATATCACTTCCCAAACAATACCTACTAACGAAAAACTATAAGAAAATGAAAAATTGTCTTTGAAAAGAATCAGTTTAAGATAAACTCAGGAGTATAGAGAGCAAAACGCAAACCGTAATTCACCGATTGAATTTGCATCCAGAAGGTCTGAGAACAGCACGCATAATCTCAGAACAGATCCGAAAATTCTTCATGTCATTAACCACTAACCCCATGTGTGATCCCTTCTTTTCTTCCTTTCCTGCAAAGGACACATACTCCCAAACAAAGTTATGAATGTTGTACAGTTGAAAGATGTCCCCTATCATGTGCCTGGAACAGCCACTACCAACAAACCGAAGTCTGATGATATGCCTCCATAGCTACTCCGACACAGAGCGGGATTAGTTGGTCTTTGGAACCCAGTCCATTTTGAAACTGGGTTGACCTTTTTCATCCTTGCACGGTACTCTCTCCCATGACATATCCTGTTTATCACAAACAGAAGATGAAGAAATATTAGAATCGTTAGAAGATTTGGGAGAGTGAGCCTTTGGAACCCATTTGTAGTTGGGTTTAACCCATTTCTTTTTCGATCTGATGGGTGGCTCAATACTTTCTTTTGATCTTGATGTCGTCCGTTGAGATGACTTTGATTTTGGCTTCACGGGAGCATCTCTTGGATTTGGCTTCTTGGCCGGCATTCCCTTCTTGCCCTTCGGATTCTTGGCCTTGTGGGTTTGATTCTTGGCCTTCTGCGCATTCCAGTCACCATTGTCTGAACGTGACCTCGAGGGGTTTCTTTTGGAGTATCTCCCTCTTGGCGCGTTTTGCCATCCTTGTGCGTAGTAAGGAACGTATGCGCGATTTGGACAGTTTCGGGTAATGTGACCAGGTGTTCCACAGTGAAAACAAGTCTTTTTCTTCACTGGGAAATTCTTTCTTCCTGCCCCTGGTGGCATGTCCTTGCCTTTTCTCTTATTTTTCCCACAAGCACAATTACAATAGGTACTCTGTTTCACTGGAATTGATGGCCTGTATTTCTCAACAGCAGGTTGATCAGAACCAGCTGAGTTCGAAGCAACGAATTCAAAGCTCAAGGAGATGTTGGTTTGTTCAATGGTTTTCTCCTTGTTCTCATCTTCTGCTACTTTACTATCAGACACACTCTCTTCAGCTGATTGCTTGGATTGGCTTAGTGGTTGATCTGCATAGGAAGTAGAAGCATTAGTATTTTCAACCTGAATACCTCCTGACACAAATCCAGCTGGTTTGCCATATTGAAGATGTGCCTCCCTGTCAATTTCTTCCAGTGACATAGGGATGGATGTGTAGTTATGATTGAAAGGTGGAGGAACACTATCATACCCTAGACCTTTTTGCTGGTTATTTTTAAATTGCAAACAATGGTCTATCATGTTCGCAACTACTTCGCTTGACACATCAAATTTTCTAAAATCAAAATCTGCATTTTCAAATTTGCTTTTTAATGTATCAAGCTCAGCAGTTAATTCAGCAAGTTGTCTCTTAACATAGTCATAATTTTCACATTTATTACTATAGTCTTCCTGAAGCCTCCTAAAGTCTTTGATTTTTGCTTCTAACTCAGCCTTTAGGGGTTTCTGTCCTTTCCTGAGTTGATATCCTTCGTATTTTAGGTCCTCGACTTCCCTTTTTAGCAAATCATTATGTTCACGAAGAAGTTTAATCGTAGCTTCACATGATTGAGAGCATGAAACTTCATTGACCGGATGTTATCGGAACTCATTGTTTTTCCACACTTCAAAGCGTCAAGTTCTTCAGTTACAACAGAAAGACTAAGACGATTGAGATCTTTTGTCTTCTTGATGACAGCCACGTTCATATCCCACGATTTCGGAAGTGAATTCAACAGTTTTTTGTTTCTCTCAGATTTAGTTAAGAAGATCCCAACTATATTCATCTCAGTAGTAAGTGTAGTAAATCGCTGCAACTGAGCTTCCAGGGTTTCTCCAGGGATATAGTTGAACATGTTGAATTTTTGTCTTAACATATCCTGACTCTCTTCATGTCTTCATTTCCCTCGTAGACCTCAAAAGCCATTAAAAATCAAATTTAAAGAGTCAAACTTAAAAGTCAAACTTAAAAGTCAGACCGAAAAGCTAAATTTGAAAATTTAAAATTTAAACGAAAAGGTCAAAGTTTAAAGTCAAAGGTCAAACTTGAAAGTCAAAGACAAAATTTAAGGTCAAAAGTCAAAATTAAAAGTCAAAAATTAAAAACTAAAATTTTTGGTTGAAAATGTAATTTAAAAATGAAAGAAATTGAATTTTGGGGTTTAAAGTGTAAAAAATGTGAAATAAGGGCAGCGAAAGATTAATATTTCATTTAAATTTCGAAGGCTTGTAGTATCTAGCAAGTTAGATCAACTGGTAAGGCGCCTTGCTGATGAACCTGGGGACCCGGGTTCGATCCCCGGCAACTCCAAAGCGTTTCCAATTTTTGTGAAGCGTGTGCGAGGATGCTGCTTGCGAAGACAGCTGCGAAGCGAGGACGAGATGCGAGGACGTCTGCTGGCCGAGAACACGAAGCAAACCGGAAACTCCGAGTCGTACACGTGCGAGGCTGGCCGCAAACCGAGCCGTACACGTGCGAGCCGTAAACTCCGAGGGCCGTAATCTCGGACCGCAAACTCCGTCCGTAAACTCTCCGGGCCGTAAACTCCTATGAAACCCTAGCTGCTGGCTGTACACGCCGCCACTCCCTCGCTGGTTACGACCAAAAACAGCGTTTTTGCCCCTTTTTGCTCCAAAACTCGATCAAAAACCCGTTTTTATGAAAAACGCGAAGAACAAACCCCCCCTAATTTGCCAAGATCTATCCAAAAACGCAAAAATCCTTTCAAAATAAGATCAAATAAGCTCCAGATCTGACAAAATTGACTGATACAAACCAAGCTCTGATACCAATTATAAGTCCCCAAAAATGCTTGAGTATCAATCAGATCCGTTTGATGGTGCGGAATCCCAATCAAACGGATGATGTCAGATCAAATAGAAGAAGAAGGAGAGGAAGAATAACTTGAATCTTGAATGTATTAATGAATATGATTGAAGTTCCTTACACAATATTCACTTTTTCTCTCTAGAACTCACCTTAAGTTTCACACACTTAAGCTCCTCTATTCTCTCTCTTTTATTCCGTACCTCACACCCCTCACCCCTATATATACATGAGAAACATTGGCCGTAAACAGGGTTTACGGCCGTAAACACCCACCTGGCCGAAAACCTGACCGTAAACTCATAAAACATTATAGAAAAATACAATCAACTAGAAAAGCAAAGTATAAACCAATATTTTGACCCAACATTCCCCAAGATACCCACACTTTTTATGATAAGTTATATGATATATGATTCTGAGAAACTGCATGCTAGATTAGGGCTAAGGATCTAGGAGGATGCCTTGTATGCCAGATATATATGATTCTGAGAACTGCATGCTAGAGTAGGGCTAAGGATCTAGGAAGGATGCCTTATATGCCTGTTGTATGAGCTGTATGCTAGGAATGTTAGTCAGAAGTGGGATGGCCTGTATAGGTTATGCCTGAATTGGTTACTCAATGCACGAATGTTGTTTGCTTTGTGCTATAAGGGTTCTGGCTAACTTTAATTATTAGTGAGCGAATCTGTAACAATATTCGCAAGCTAGATAGGGAAGGATAGCAGGGACCCCTTGTGCAGCTGATGACGGAGAGTAGGTCGGAGGGTGCCCTAGGAAAGCATAGGACAAGATTAGTGGAATAGGGTATCGGTAAAGGGACTTGGTGAAGTTGACGCAATCCTTGAAGAAAGTACGGATAGATGTGGAAGGTAGTATGGGCTCGTACTACTGGAAGTAGAGGATACGTATTCGAGTCAAGGAGGGCCGAGATGGAACCAGGAAACTTGGAGAGTGTGTGAGACCTCTCGAGAGCATGTATGATCCTGACGTTTATGTGTTTATTTTCAGTATGGTGACCACACGACATGGAGCAGGAGGTTCCGGATCTGGGTCAGGATCAGGATCAGGCTCGAGTGCAGGATCCGAGCGGGTTGATGATCGGCTACGTGAGTTCATCACGTCTGAGATCACGAGAGGTATCCTTGAGTCGACTCCGGTTATTTTCGAGTCGATCAAGGAGGGGATTATCGAGCTGATGGAGGATCGCCTCCGATCCTTCAGGAGTGATTTGGCGACTATCCACGTGGGTACACGCACACTGTCCTTCAAGGACTTCAGAGGGAGTGGTGCGGTGGACTTTCATGGGGTGAAGGACCCTATTGCTGCCAGGAGATGGATCGCAGACATTGAGTCTGCGCAGTTGACGAGCTTCTGCCCGGAAGGGTCGAAGGTCCACTTTGCTACGGGATGTTTGAGGGATAGAGCTAGAGATTGGTGGGAGTCGGTTGGTGACTCGTTGGGAGCCCCAGCCGTCGAGGCTATGACTTGGTCAGATTTCGTGACCAGATTCAGGGCTGAGTTTGCGCCGGCTGTGGAGCTTCAGCAGCTGGCCAGGGAATTTTTGGATATAAGGCAGACGACTGAGACAGTGGCGGAGATCACCGCCAAGTTCAAGGAGAGGGCCTTGTTGTTACCTCAGTATGCGGGGGATGAGGAGATGCGGAAGACCCGCTACCATGATATGTTGAGGGATGATATTCGGGAGCATGTCAACTATTCAGCCTGCCCGACCCTGGAGTCCATGATTGCCAGGGCGCGGGAGAGGGAGCTCTATTTGGAGCATGTCAGGAAGAGGAAAGCAGAGTCTGAGCAGGTTACAAGGGTTTCGGGGAAGAAACCCAAGGGATCTGACGTTAGGTCGAAGGGCCAGTCGGGCCAGAGCCACTGCAGGAAATGCGGCAGACCACATGAGGGAGCTTATAGAGTGGGATCGTCCGGCTGCTAGAAGTACGGCAAGACGGGGCACTTTGGCAGGGATTATACTGCCCCTGCACCCACAGTGCAGATGTCAGACCTGATTTGCTTCCATTGCAATCAGAGGGGCCACAAGAAGGCCAACTGCCGTAGATTGACAGCAGCGACAGCAGCAGCACCAGCGGCGGCGCCGACCCCAGCGTCAGCACGGGTTGCGGATGGCCGGAAGGCCAAGACAGAGGCTCCAGTGGTGCAGAGGCGAGCATTTCAGTTGACAGCCGAGGAGGCATGCGCTGCACCCGATGTGGTGACGGGTATGATTTCTTCTCTTTATTCTTTTATGTTATGCCGCTGCGATTTTGATATGTTATATGTATGATCTGTTTAGGGTCGTTCCATGTGAACGGTATCCCGGTTCAGGTGTTGTTTGATTCGGGTGCTACCCGATTGTTTGTTTCTCTTGCGCTTAGCAAGAAGTTTCCTGAGTCTTCGGGCATGTTGGATTGCCCTCTAGAGGTCGAGATTACGGACGACCGGTCAGTGCAAGCATCAGAGGTCTACCGAGATTGTGTTTTGAGGCTGTTCGAGGAACGTTACATGGTAGACTTGGTTCCCATACCTTCGCGGGGGAACAAGGTTATTATTGGTATGGATTTGCTAAGCCCCAATGGGGCAGTGATCGACTGCGCGCAGCAGTTGGTGCGGATCAGGACCCCAAGTGGGGGAGAGCTGGTGATTCAGGGCGAAAAGCCACAGCGAGGACCAGCTTTATGTTCAGCAGCGAGAGCTAGGCGCTACATTCATCAGGGTTGCGCAGGATTTGTCGCCTATGTTATGGATACCCGGGAGGCGGGTAAGGCAACAGTGGGCGATGTGTCAATAGTGCGAGAGTTCGCGGATGTATTCCCCAAGGAGTTGCCTGGGATACCTCCAGAGTGGCAGGTAGAGTTCAGGATCGACCTAGTCCCTGGTGCGGCTCCGATAGCCAAGGCACCGTATCGGTTGGCTCCTCCTGAGATGCAGGAGTTGTGTACACAGCTGCAGGAGCTGTTAAACAAGGGATTCATTAGACCGAGCAGTTCAACCTGGGGAGTCCTGAATAAGGTAACGGTGAAGAACCGTTACCCACTCTAGAGGATTGATGACCTCTTTGACCAGCTACAAGGAGCATCTTGGTTCTCCAAGATTGATTTGCATTCAGGGTATCATCAGATGAGGTTCAGAGAGGAGGATGTGCAGAAGACTGCGTTTCGAACGCGTTATGGCCACTATGAGTTCGTGGTGATGCCTTTCGGGCTCACCAATGCTCCTGCCGTGTTCATGGACCTCATGAACCGCGTGTGCAGACTGATGTTGGATCGGTCTGTGATAGTTTTCATCGATGACATCTTGGTTTATTCCAAGACGTGAGAGTAGCATGAGGAGCACTTGCGAGAGGTTGTGGGTACTTTGAGGAGGGAGAGCTTGTATGCTAAGTTCTCCAAGTGTGAGTTCTGGTTGCACGAGGTGCGGTTTCTTGGGCACCTTGTCAACCAGGACGGGATATCGGTTGATCCAGCCAAGGTTGAGGTCGTGATGAGGTGGGAGGTTCCGAGGTCTCCATTTGAGATTCGGAGCTTCCTGGGATTGGCAGGCTACTATCGGAGATTCATTCAGGACTTCTCCAAGATAGCCATGCCCCTGACCAGGCTGACAAGGAAAGTTGTGGTCTTTCGCTGGGGGCCTGAGCAACAGGCTGCGTTTGAGACATTGAGACAGAGATTGTGCGAGGCACCAATATTAGCCCTGCTGGAGGGTATAGAGGATTTTGTTGTATACTGCGATGCGTCCATCTCAGGTTTGGGCGCGATATTGATGCAGATGGGGCATGTTATTGCTTACGCTTCGAGGCAGCTGAAGCCTCACGAGGCGAATTATCCGACGCACGATTTGGAGCTGGGGCTGTTGTTTTCGCCCTCAAGATTTGGCGTCATTACCTCTATGGGGTTCGTTGTACCATTTATACGGACCACAAGAGTCTGAGGTATCTCATGGACCAGCCAAATCTGAATATGAGGTAGCGTCAGTGGCTTGATGTGGTGAAGGATTATGATTATGAGATCCTCTACCACCCGAGGAAGGCCAATGTCGTGGCTGATACGCTTAGCCACAAGGGAGCGCCGATCAGGGACATCTGTCTGAAGATGACAATTGTGACTTCGCTGTTGGAGCAGATTCGGGAGGCCCAGCAGGAGGCCATGAAGGAGGAACATCGGAAGAGTGAGTAAATTGTGTGTCAGGTTTCCTCCTTCGACTATGATAGCCGGGGATTGTTGACTCTTCACCGTAGGGTGTGGGTCCCTTATCATGGGGGTGTGCGCCAGGATTGATGGCAAAGGCGCACAAATCCAGGTTCTCTATCCATCTCGGGGCGACGAAGATGTACAGGGATCTTCATCTCGATTATTGGTGGCCCTGTATGAAGAGGGACATAGTTTGGGTTGTGGAGAGGTGTCTGACCTGCAGGAAGGTCAAGCCTGAGCACCAGAGACCTCACGGAAAGGTCCAGCCGTTGGATATCCCGCTATGGAAGTGGGAGGATATTATGATGGACTTCATTACGAAGCTTCACAGGACCGCGCGTGGAGTGGATTCGATTTGGGTCATCGTTGATCGGTTGACCAAGAGCGCCCATTTTATTCCGATTCAGGAGAGTATTTCGGCTGAAAAGTTGGGCGACATCTACATCAGAGAGGTAGTGGCGCGGCACGGGGTGCCAGTTTCAGTGATTTCCGACAGGGATGTGCGGTTCACTTCCAGGTTTTGGAAGAAGTTTCATGACGAGCTGGGTACTCGTCTGCATTTTAGCACCGCCTTTCACCCGCAGACGGATGGTCAGAGCGATCGGACCATCCAGACGCTAGAGGATATGCTGCGGGCGTGTGTTTTAGATTTCGGAGGTAGTTGGGATAATTACCTACCGTTGGCGGAGTTCTCGTATAATAATAGCTATCATGCGAGCATCGACCGTCCTCCTTTTGAGATGTTGTATAGGAATAAGTGCAGGACCCCGATATGCTAGGGAGAGGTCGGACAGAGAGTCATGGGGAGTACCGACGTGGTACTCAAGACAACAGAGAGGATCTAGCAGGTTCGGAGAAGGCTTCAGACTGCTCAAAGTTGGCAGAAAAGTTATGCCGACAAGCGTCGATCGGATCTGGAGTTCTAGGTCGGGGATATGGTGCTCCTGAAGGTGTCGCCTTGGAAGGGCGTCATTCGATTCAGGAAGCGGGGCAAGCTGGGCCCCAGGTATATTGGAACCTTCAGGGTTACGGCCCGGGTGGGCAAGGTGGCTTATAGGCATGATCTGCCAGCCGAACTCAGTCAGATTCATAGCACATTTCATGTCTCCCAGTTGCGGAAATGCCTAGTAGACGATTCGGCGGTGGTGCCTCTAGAGGATATTCTGGTTGATGAAAGCCTGAACTACATCGAGCGGCCAGTGGAAATCCTTGACAGGAAGTCAAGGTATCTGAGGAACAAGAGGTTGGAGCTGGTAAAGGTGCAGTGGCAGCACCGCAAGGGCTCGGAATGGACCTGGGAGCCAGAGGATGAGATGAGGGAGCATTACCCCGAGCTTTTTCCGGATTCAGCGGCAGACTTCGAGGACGAAGTCTAAGATAAGTCGGGGAGATTTGTAACACCCGATTCCTGGTACGCAGTTAATTCAAGCATTTCTTGTGTTTTTCCCTGGGACTCGACGAGTTGGAGGCCCAACTCGTCGAGTAGAGTCGAGATCCGCGGACAGTTTAAGTGACCTACTCGACGAGTCGAAATACTGACTCGACGAGTAGGTGCTGGTTGAGTGAAACCCTAAATCTGAGGGTTTGCACCCTATTTAAACACCTTATCTCGGCCTTCATCGCCCTTATCACTCCCAGAAAGCTGTGTAACGAAACCCTAGACGTTTTTGTGTGTTCTAAGGCCATTTTGGTGCTTTTTGGTGGGTTGTGAAGCTTGAGAAGAGGAAAGGAGTTTGTGAGACCAAGGGGAAACAAGAAGATCCAGAGTTTGGAGCTAATTTTCAGCTTATTGGAGGTATGAAGTTGAACCTTTGTCTATAGATCTTGATTTTTGGGCCTTTTCCTTCATCTTTCTAAGCCCTAGAGAGGTGGTATTCGGGATTTAGTGTTGGAAGTCCGTGTATGCTTCAGATCCAGGTCTATTCGGGGGTTTTATGGCACAAAGGTGCCCATTTTGTTGCCATGAACACCCTATGCACCATGGGGGCCATCTTTTATGGCTTTTTAGGCCAAAGACCCCTTGCATGTGTACCAAGTTTGGAACTTTACGTATGAAATGGACATTAGGGGGCCAGATCTATGGTTTTGAGGTGTTAAGGCCCATTGAAATCGACTGTATAGTATTTTTAAAGGACCCACACTTTCGTATATAACAATTGCTACTCCGAAACATGCTACATGCATATTCATAAAACAATATTTTATATTGATAAAGCGGTTACAAACTACTGGATACAAACCAACTATTTCAAGTGTTATATATTACATAACTCCCCAGGATTCTATAGTTTTATACATATGGGAGTGCAAAATACAATAGTTTCAAACTATTCGAATATCTTCTATCAATACAGTAGTTTCAAACTATTCAAAAATCTTCCATCAGTATATAACTATACTGGAAGCTTATCTCCTGCAAATTAGTTAAACATTGAGAGGGGTAAGCGGTGACGCTTAGTGAGTTCAATAATAGATACAATATAATGTTATGCCATATATATACTTCAATATGCCAGAATCAAAGAAGAAAAAGGAACAACAAGGGCATAATGCGAAAAGCTTTCCATATCAATCAATGAGACATAACAATTTCATACTTGATATAAAATCAATAAAGTTTCAGCACAAATGGCACAGAAAATGCTCAGGAATATCATTTTGCTAGAATATTTAGGCTTTCAGCCTTATCTTAGCATACTACCGAAGCCAAAGTGATGCCTATGTCATACACTTCATGGTCAACGGTTCATACCAATACCCAAGTGATGCTTATCTCATACACTTCAAGTCAGAGGTACAGCCTTGCTATAAAAATAGCGGAAACAACAACTCGAGATGATAACATGGAAAAGCACATAGCACATATAACACATAACATACAATTGTTCCTATATATTAAACTCACCGTGAAATAACCGGGGGTCAAAATAGTAATTTGGGCAGTACTTCGGCTTTAAATATAACTTTCTTCGTTGAAAACCGGGAGTTTTCTTGAAAACCGGGCCCTGCGAGGATTGGGCTTCGAAACCGAAAAGATAAATTTTTTCGGGCTTCTCGGGAATCTCGGGGCGTGTTTCGGGATTTGGAATAAGTACCGGGGCTTCGGGGAAGTCGGAATGTAAGAAATATAGGCTAAGGGGTGAAAAAGGGCAAAATTCTAACATTTACCCGAGAGGTCTCGCACCCCTTATATAGGTGCGAGCCTCGGATCCGAAGCGAGGGGAAGAGAACAGCTGTCTGCAAGGCGCGGAATAGGTGGCAATAGGGCGAGGCTCGGACGGACAGGTGCGAGCCTCGGATTGGTCAGGTGACGCGTCTACAGCTTCGGATCGGGTCAGGAGCCTTGGTCGAATCAGGAGCCAACACGAGGGTCGGATCACGTGTGGCATGCGAGGATCAGGTGGCCCTTCGGACACCTATGCGACACGCGTCGCTTCTCGGACATGCCACGCAGCAGCTTCGGACACGTGGCCAACTCCGAGCGAGGGTGACGTGGCAATCACTATTCATGCGAAATTTCTCGAAAAATGTGCCCAATCTTGTAAAATCCATAACTTTCTCATACGGACTCCGTTTTTGACGTTCTTTATATACACGCGTAGAGAAAATTATGCTCTACAACTTTCGTTTAGACTTCGTCGGAAAATTTTTACTTTATTTTTATATTATTATTTTTAACAGACCGGGACTAGTAAATCCGTTAAAAATTCATAACTTCTTCATCCGACGTCCGTTTTCATCAGACTTTTTACCGTTGTACTACTAATGACGAGACCTTCGATTCTCGTTTAGGTTGTGTCGGCTAAAAATCACTCGATCTAAAATTCAAGTTTTTAGCTGTCTACTGCTAAGCTGAAACTTGTAAAAATCATAACTTCCTCATACGAAGTCAGATTTTGACGTTCTTTTTATCAAACTTCTCGGTTTAACGAATACTATGAATTTCATTTAGATCACTAAGGCTAAAAAGTAGTTTATCAAAAACTCACTTTTTACGTCATTCGGCACCGTGCCGGTTTTATCGCGGATCTTCGATTGGTCATAACTTCTTCGTTATAACTCGGATTTCGACGAGGTTTTCGCCTACGTGTTTCTAACGAGATTATATACAACTTTCAATAATAAAATTTTATTTATTTCAAATTTTATATTTTCGCTAAATTTCACTATTTAGCTTTTAATTGGAATCTCATAAGACTTCCAATAGTTTATGAGTGATTCTAAACATAGTTTTACCTTATTTCTAGTAAAAACTATCTGTTAGAACTCAATACTCAATATCACATAATATTTCATAATATTATTTATATAAAACACGGTCTCAAAACGTGTATGTTACAAATACCTGCTCCTTTTGAGAATTTCGTCCCCGAAATTACATCGATTAAAATAAATGGGGGTATTTCGCTCTTATCTCATTCTTATTTTCCCAAGTATAGTTCGGGCCTCGATGGTGTTTCCACTTGACAAGCACCAACTCTACTTCTTTATTACGTAGCTTAGTCGTTCTTTCGTTTACGATCTCTTCAGGCTCTTCTACATAAGTTAACTTATTATCCAGTTTCACCTCGGATAATGGAACTGCTTCATCATAGATGCTCAAGTATTTGCACAGATAACTCACATGGAAGACATCGTGAATACCTGCCAAATCTTCAGGCAATTCCAAGCGGTATGCTTGTTTACCAATCCTATGGAGGATTTTGAAAGGACCAACAAATCTAGGACTTAGTTTTCCTTTCTTTCCAAATCGCATAAGACCTTTCCATGGGGATACCTTCAACATTACGAAATCCCCCACCTGGAATTCTATTGGTCGTCTCCTCTTTTCCATATAGGACTTTTGTCGATCCTGGGCGGCTTTCATTCTTTCTCGTACAATTTGAATCTCGTCGGTGGTGTCTTGAATCATTTTAGGGCCTCCAAGGATCTTCTGTCCTATGTCACGCCAACATAATGGAGTACGACACTTGCGACCATATAATGCCTCATATGGTGGCATTTTAATTGAAGCGTGGTAACTGTTATTATACGAGAATTCGACAAGAGGTAAGTATTTATCCCAGTTACCACCGAACTCCAAGACACATGCACGAAGCATATCTTCTACCGTTTGGATTGTTCTCTCCGTCTGTCCATCTGTCTGGGGATGATAGGCGGTGTTGAGAGCAACTCGAGATCCCAATTCACGTTGCATACTCGCCCAAAAGTGAGAAGTGAAGCGAGTATCACAATCAGAAACGATCTTTAGTGGCACACCATGTCTTGCAACAATTTCATCCAAGTATACTTGTGCGCATTTCTCCATTGGAGCCGTTTCACGCATGGCAAGAAAATGAGCGCTTTTAGTCATGCGGTCGACGATTACCCAAATGCTATCATGCTGCCTAGCAGTCTTTGGAAATTTGGTAATAAAATCCATGGACAGTTCTTCCCATTTCCATACAGGTACACTAAGACTTTCTGGGGTTCCATAAGGCTTTTGGTGCTCTGTTTTGACTTGTAAGCATACCAAGCATTCCTGTACATATCTTCTAATGTCTCTCTTTAATCCAGGCCACCAATAATCAGCTCTTACATCGTAGTACATTTTACTTGTACCAGGATGTATTGACAGTTTATACTTATGGGCTTCATCTAAAATCTTCTTTCTTAATCCACCAATCTTCGGAATCCACAGCCGATTCTTGAATACCTTCAGTCCTTGGGGATCATCAAGTAAAACATCGGTGTAATGTACCATCCCTTCTTTCTTCACATTTTCTGGCTTTAGGGCTTCTACTTGCCATTTCTCTAGTTCATCTAGGCTAGTGAACTTTACTGTGGTGTGAGTAATAGCATAACACATACTATTACGATAAACCTTTCTGCTAAGTGCATCGGCAACTACATTAGCCTTTCCAGGATGATATAGAATTTCACAGTCATAGTCTTTGATCAGCTCCATGGCTCGTTGTTGTCTCATATTCAGAGTTTGCTGACTGAATATATACTTGAGACTCTTGTGGTCGGTATACAATTGATATTTTGTACCAAAGACGTAATGTCTCCAAAGTTTTAGGGCAAATACCACTGCAGCGAGTTCGAGATCATGAGTGGGATAATTCTTTTCATAATCTTTCAGTTGTCTTGAGGCATAGGCTATCACTTTACCACGTTGCATCAACACATAACCGAGTCCTAATCTTGAAGCATCTCAATATACAGAGAAATCATCATCACCTTCTGGAAGTGATAAGATTGGAGCATTAGTCAAAAGGTCTTTTAAAGTCGAGAAAGCTTTTTCTTGGGCTTCACCCCATTCGAACTTCACTCCTTTCGTGTAAGACTCGTGAGAGGTACGGCTATACGAGAGAAGTCTTTTATAAATCTCCGGTAATATCCCGCGAGACCCAAGAAACTACGAATTTCGGAAGCATTACGGGGCACTTCCCAATTTTGAATAGCTTCAATTTTAGTAGGATCTACGGATACACCGTCACCAGAAATAACATGACCAAGAAATTGAACTTGGCGAAGCCAAAATTAACATTTCTAGAATTTAGCATATAGTTTCTCCTTTCGAAGAAGTTCTAATACCGCACGAATATGAATGGCATGATCAGCTCCAGACTTGGAATATATTATAATATCGTCAATGAATACGATGACAGATTTATCGAGCATTGGGCGGCATACCCGATTCATCATATCCATGAATATAGCTGGAGCATTTGTTAAACCAAACGGCATAACAAGGAATTCGTAATGCCCATATCGAGTACGAAAAGCAGTCTTCGGTATATCCTGCTCTTGAACTTTCAACTGATGATAGCCAGATCTTAGATCAATCTTTGAGAAATAGCTAACACCCTGAAGTTGATCGAACAAATCGTCGATGCGAGGTAGTGGATACTTGTTCTTGATAGTCACCTTATTCTGCTCACGATAATCAATGCACATCCACATCTATCCATCTTTCTTCTTGACAAACAGTACCGGAGCACCCCAGGGAGAGGTACTCGGTCGGATAAAGCCTTTGTCAAGTAGTTCCTGCAGTTGGATCATCATTTCTTTCATCTTAGCTGGCGCAAGACGATAAGGAGTCTTAGCAATCGGAGCAGCACCAGGCACAAGGTCAATTCGGAATTCTACTTGCCTGTCCGGAGGAAGTCCATGCAATTCTTCGGGAAAAACATCTGGATATTCCTTAGCAATGGGAACATCATTCACCGTTTTCTTCTCTTCTTTTGAGACATCGACTGTGTAGGCCAGATAGATAGAACACCCTTTCAATATGAATTTACGGGCTTTGAGGAAAGATATTATTTTTAAGGCTCCTTGTTCACCATAGACATAGATAGGATTCTCCCCTTCAATGGGAATACGTACTATCTTTTCATAACACAAGAGGTCTGCGTGGTTCTTTGACAACCAATCCATGCCGAGAATAATGTCAAAGTTGGGCAAGGAGATAGGAATTAGATTAGCAAGAAAATTGTAGCCTTCAATTTCTATAACACAATTCCTATAGACTTTATCGGCAAGTAATGATATACTTCCAGCAGTCTCTACGTGAAAGGGTTGCGCGAGTGCATAGCAAGCAATTTGAAAAGAATGCGCAAATTCATAAGACACAAAAGAATCTGAGGCACCAGAATCAAATAAGATGTGAGCAGGTCTAGAGTTAACAAGAAATGTACCCGTCACAACATTCAGGTCCTCGCGTGCCTCTTCGGTGGTGATCTGGAATGCACGACCCTTAGCTTTTGGAACCTCCTCCTTTTTAGTTAAAGTACCCCTTGATTGTTGAACAGGAGCTTGACTTTTCGCCGGTTGTTGAACGGAAGCTTGACTTCCCGTCATCTGACTAGTAAGAGTGGGGCAAAAACGCTTCCTGTGGCCAGTAACACCACATGCAAAGCATGTAACACCTTTCATTGGACACACGGGCCTCTTGTGTCCTACTTCTCCACATCTAAAACAGACCACGGTTCTTTCCTCTAGTCTGCATTCGCCCGGATGATTCTTTCCACAATTTCGACAAGCTGGTGACTGAAGAGAAAAAGATTGTGACCTGCCGCGGCCACGAAAAGCACTCTGAGATTGTACTTGCTTGCTAGGTTCAGATCGAACGGATTGAGTTGGTGGAATAGGGGAAGCAGGAGCAGTCCTTTCAGTACGTGGATGTTTCGGAACAGTAAGAGTGGCACCACGTATTTCTAAGTCATGCTCACGCTTTCGAGCATACTCAACAGCTTTATCAAACGACAATACTTCCCGATTGGCAACGAAATCGTGAATTTCGTGCCGTAGTCCTTCTAAGAATAACTGAATTTTCTCATCTTCAGTTGGAATATACTTTACGGCAAACCGTGCTTTTTGATTGAACTGGGTTTCATACTCATTCACAGTCATTCTTCCTTGTTTAAGCTCGAGGAATTCCTTCTCCAATCTCCTCCTCATATCTAGAGGACAATACTTCCCTAACAAACGAGTTTTGAACATTTCCCAGGCTAAATTCTCCGGGTCAAACCCGTTTAGAGCTTCATATGTTGCTTCCCACCAGACCAATGCTTCTCCGATGAGCATTGCAGAAGCATAGTTAGCTTTGTCTTCATTATCCACATGAGAGATACGAAACACTTTCTTTGTGTTCTGGATCCAGGTAAGAACAACAATTGGATTAAGAACACCAGAAAACTCTGTAGCACCACTACTTTTGAAATCTTTGAACGAGGGACGCTTCACCTCTCCTTTTAAAGATTCTCCAGTGGCTTTCTCTTTTCCTTTATCACCATTCTTTTTGTGTTCTTCGAGAGTCTGTCGAATAACACCGGTAAGTCTACCCAAGTGTCGCTCCTCACGAGGAGATACTGGAGTATTCACTTCCTCAGGTTGAGGACCTTCACCAACCTCGGGGGTATGGCTACTAACCTGTTCAGCCATTGCTCTACAATAGGGAGTAATATTGTATTTTAGAATATTAGGGTTTACTATTACCTAATACTTTTATATATATATTTCCTATGGTTTGTATCCCTATACTTACAATAATTAAGTTCATATATTGAACTTCCAATAGTTTAAGTCTAAATACCAATCCGTGGAATTTAGTTCACTTAAACCACTACTCTGATACTATGATTGAAAGGACCAACACTTTCATATATAACAATTGCTACTCCGAAACATGCTACATGCATATTCATAAAACAATATTTTATATTGATAAAGCGGTTACAAACTACTGGATACAAACCAACTATTTCAAGTGTTATATATTACATAACTCCCCAGGATTCTATAGTTTTATACATATGGGAGTGCAAAATACAATAGTTTCAAACTATTCGAATATCTTCTATCAATACAGTAGTTTCAAACTATTCAAAAATCTTCCATCAGTATATAACTATACTGGAAGCTTATCTCCTGCAAATTAGTTAAACATTGAGAGGGGTAAGCGGTGACGCTTAGTGAGTTCAATAATAGATACAATATAACGTTATGCCATATATATACTTTAATATGCCAGAATCAAAGAAGAACAAGGAACAACAAGGGCATAATGCAAAAAGCTTTCCATATCAATCAATGAGACATAACAATTTCATACTTGATATAAAATCAATAAAGTTTCAGCACAAATGACACAGAAAATGCTCAGGAATATCATTTTGCTAGAATATTTAGGCTTTCAGCCTTATCTTAGCATACTACCGAAGCCAAAGTGATGCCTATGTCAGACACTTCATGGTCAACGGTTCATACCAATACCCATGTGATGCTTATGTCATACACTTCAAGTCAGAGGTACAGCCTTGCTATAAAAATAGCGGAAACAACAACTCGAGATGATAACATGGAAAAGCACATAGCACATATAACACATAACATACAATTGTTCCTATATATTAAACTCACCGTGAAATAACCGGGGGTCAAAATAGTAATTTGGGCAGTACTTCGGCTTTAAATATAACTTTCTTCGTTGAAAACCGGGAGTTTTCTTGAAAATCGGGCCCTGCGAGGGTTGGGCTTCGAAACCGAAAAGATAAAAAATTTTCGGGTTTCTCGGGAATCTCGGGGCGTGTTTCGGGCTTTGGAATAAGTACCGGGGCTTCAGGGAAGTCGGAATGTAAGAAATATAGGCTAAGGGGTGAAAAAGAGCAAAATTCTAACATTTACCCGAGAGGTCTCGCACCCCTTATATAGGTGCGAGCCTCGGATCCGAAGCGAGGGGAAGAGAACAGGTGTCTGCGAGGCTCGGAATAGGTGGCAGCAGGGCGAGGCTCGGACGGATAGGTGCGAGCCTCGGATTGGTCAGGTGACGCGTCTACAGCTTCGGATCGGGTCAGGAGCCTTGGTCGAATCAGGAGCCAACACGAGGGTCGGATCACGTGTGGCATGCGAGGATCACGTGGCCCTTCGGACACCTGTGCGACACGCGTCGCTTCTCGGACATGCCACGCAGCAGCTTCGGACACGTGGCCAACTCCGAGCGAGGGTGATGTAGTAATCACTATTCATGCGAAATTTCTCGAAAAATGTGCTCAATCTTGTAAAATCCATAACTTTCTCATACGGACTCCGTTTTTGACGTTCTTTATATGCACGCGTAGAGAAAATTATGCTCTACAACTTTGGTTTAGACTTCGTCGGAAAATTTTAATTTTATTTTTTATATTATTATTTGTAACAGACCGAGACTAGTAAATCCGTTAAAAATTCATAACTTCTTCATCCGACGTCTGTTTTCATCAGACTTTTTACCGTTGTACTACTAATGACGAGACCTACGATTCTCGTTTAGGTTGTGTCGGCTAAAAATCACTCGATCTAAAATTCGAGTTTTTAGCTGTCTACTACTAAACTGAAACTTGTAAAAATCATAACTTCCTCATACGAAGTCAGATTTTGACGTTCTTTTTATCAAACTTCTCGGTTTAACGAATGCTACGAATTTCTTTTAGATCACTAAGGCTAAAAAGTAGTTTATCAAAAACTAACTTTTTACGTCATTCGGCACCGTGCCGGTTTTATCGCAGATCTTCGATTGGTCATAACTTCTTCGTTATAACTCGGATTTCGACGAGGTTTTCGCCTACGTGTTTCGAACGAGATTATCTAGAACTTTCAATAATAAAATTTTACTTATTTCAAATTTTATATTTTCGCTAAATTTCACTATTTAGCATTTAATTGGAATCTCATAAGACTTCCAATAGTTTATGAGTGATTCTAAACATAGTTTTACCTTATTTCTATTAAAAACTATCTGTTAGAACTCAATACTCAATATCACATAATATTTCATAATATTATTTATATAAAACACGGTCTCAAAACGTGTATGTTACAATATTGCTCAAGGATGGACTCGACGAGTAGTTCTTGGGACTCGGCGAGTCGCGGTGTATTGACCACCAAATCCTTTCTATGGATGGACCAGTTGTTAGGGAGGAAGTCCCGTGGATGTTTAGATGCGAAAGGGGACATGGGAATCATGGGAGTCGACGAGTGTATGAACAGGCTCGGCGAGTCCAATGCAATCTCCCAATCTTTGAAGATGGACTCGACGAGTTTTGCATACAACTCGGCGAGTCGTAGACGGGACACATTCTTATGAGGGAGATGAACTCGCCGAGTTCAAGGAGGAACTCGACGAGTCGGATGAAGATGGTCCCGATGTTTTGAATGAAGGAGAACCCGTCGAGTTCTTGCTAGACTCGACGAGTGGAATCGGGGTTGGATCGGGTTAGTGGAGTACGGACTCAACGAGTTGGTAGACTAAATCGGCGAGTCAGGTCAACTGGGTGTTGACTTTGACCAATGTTGACCTTGCTTGGTTTTAGTATTGACCCTGGTTAGGGTTGTTTGTTCTGTTTGATGACTTGAGGGTTGTCGTGTAGGGATTGAGGGGTCGAGGAGAGCCGACCTTTACGCCGAGGACAGTTCAGACACTACACGACATCGAGGTGAGTTACCTTCCAGTAGGAGTGGGTCTAAGGCACCAAGGTCGGCCCACTAGTGATTGTTAGTTAGGATGATTATCTTTGTGATATTTATCTGGTCTGTTATTGTTGGATATGTGAGTATGCTAGATTGCTTGGTGTGGAAGTATGCTAGTTGCTTTGTTATGTGAGCTAGTATCAGTAGGAGGGGACTAGTCCCCGAATCGGTCGTTAGGACCAACGGGTAGGTCGGACACCCCAGATATGTCTGACAGCATGATTGAGATATGATATTATGTGTTAGTGGTAGGGGGTGAAATAGTCCCCGTGTTCGGTTGAATGACTGGAGAGTAGGTCGACACCGAAGAATAGCCTGACATGGGTAGGTCAGCACCCCAGAATGGCTCGGCATGGGTAGGTCAGCACCCCAGAATGGCTCGACATGGGTAGGTCAGCACCCCAGAATTGCTTGACATGGGTAGGACGGGCGCCCCAGAATTGCCCGGCAGTATGTATGCTATGTGATTGTATGGTATATGGTATGATGGGGGAACTCACTAAGCTTTGTGCTTACAGTTTTAGTTTTGGTTTCAGGTACCTCTTCATCTAAGGGGAAGGAGTCGCGGTGTAGCAGCGCATCACACACACACATGGTTTCCGCATGGAGTTTTCTGGGAATGTACTCTGATTTATTTTACTTTTGACGATATGATTTTCAGACACATTATTAAGTTTCTTTCTACAAATGACATGGCATGGTAAATGTTTTGGTAAACTATGTTGTGAATTACTTAATTAAAAATGAAATTTTTGGGCTTGAAATTTGGGATGTTACACATGTCAGAATCTCAAATTGAATCACTTCATAAACTTCGATTTCTCAAGGTCACATTGGTCTTCAAATTTGCGTAATATCAAGGTTGTCAAAATCGCGATCCTGATCGTAGGATCGCACGATCCTACGATCATAGGTATTGAAAACGATCCGGATCGTATTTAAGGTAGGATCGGTAGTGGGATCGTAAGATCGCATATGGGATCGGAGGATCGGGATCCGATCCGATCCTACTCTCCATTGAAAATTGGATTTACTCTTTACCGCTTAGGCTTATTCCCCTTTCTCGATTACACGATCAGATATCATTCAAACGGAAACGAGAAGTCGAGAAGTGCAACATTGTAACCCTAGAATCGTTTCCCACTTTCCCTTCTTCTTCTGTTGACGAACTGATGAATCATTGACGCCGACTCTGAACAAATCGACCTCAAAGATCACGCAAAAGGTTACTAATTTTGTGTCGACTGTTCAACAATTGTGTGACTTCTGATTTTGCTTGTACATAAACTTTATGGGTATGAGATTTCTTCTTTTCTGTCGATTTTGATCGTACATGATAATATGATTTTGCTTAAATATAAATCGAACTCATAGTCAGTACATTGCTCGGAATTCTACCTTATTCTTTACAAGTTAGTTGATTGTGGGACACAAGCTATTACAACAGAGAACAGAGCATGATATTTGCGACTTTCTTCCCCTTTTTTGTTCCAAGAATTGTCACATAAGGCATGATATTCGTTTTCTTTTCTTCAATTTCATGTCACAGTAGTTAAATTTCATTATCTGTTTTATCAGAAGCAACAACACAATCGTTAAATATCAAATATGTAAGGATGGAATTATACCTCCATGATCCACCCATGTAAAGTGATTGTCTTTTTATTGATGGTTAGGTGTGTAATGACATATTTACCCTTGTACATTGATTATTGTAGGCCCAATACAGCGGTATATAGCTAGAATTTTTAGTATGGTATGCATTGAGATAACTTAACCAAATGTATGCATGTGTTAGAAGATAGATGGGATTATAATTGGTCAAGAGTAAAGGAGAAGTAGTTTTGGTAGGTTCGTTTCTTTGTTTGCATGTGCTTGATACATTTATTTATACCCACATGGGTTTAGTGCTTCATGACTTGTACCTTACAACTAGCTTCATGACTTGATACATTTCTTTGTTTGCATGGAACTTGCTTCATGACAAGTGTTCTTCAAAAAAAGAAGTAATTAGTCATTTACTTTATAACCAAAAAATGTCTCTTTCCATTCGATATGTCAAAAAAAGATTATCAGTTTTTTCACATGATATCTGTTTCTTTTCTTCACTTTCATGTCACGGTAGCATAAAGCCATTTACTAAATTATTTGTTTCAACTTTCCAAATTTGATTCAATTTTTGTATAACAATTATGTTTTTTTTATTTCAGACATCATGGAGAGTAGTTCTAGATCAGCTCCAACAACTACTTCTGCACCTTCAACAACTAGTAAAATGAGAAAAAATGCTAGTGGGGCCAGAACTGATCCTGGTTGGCAGCATGGTTTAGATTTGCATGATCGGAAAGTCAAGTGTAAATTTTGTAACTCTGTATGCTCTGTTGGGATTTTCATATTCAAACACCACTTAGCTCGCACACGTAATAATGTCGCGCCTTGTGATAAAGTTCCCGAAAATATTAGGCTCGAATTTTGTCGATTATTGGAAGAGAATGATATGGTAACAAAGAAAAAGAGAGGTGCATTTTCAACCAGTGAAGATGATGAGGTCTATGAGAAGCAAGCTAGAGGCAATAACTTGGAAAACAATGTGACAAAAAAAGGAAAGGTTCAAAGCACAATGAATTCTATTTTCAAGAAGGAAGAACGTGAAAGAGTTTCCCAACAAATTGCAAGGTTTTTCTACACAAGTGTCATCCCTTTTAACTGTGTAAAAAATCCCGAGTTTCGAAAAATGATTGAAATGGTTGGTGAATTTGGGAGAGGCCTTAATCCTCCTTCTTACCATGAAATACGGGTCACAATGTTGAAAAATGAAGTTGATTACACCAAATCATTAATGGAATCTTACAAAAAGGAGTGGAAGAAGACCGGTTGCACACTTATGAGTGATGGATGGAGTGATCGAAAAAACCGGTCAATATGTAATTTTCTTGTAAATAGTCCTAAAGGAACTATATTTTTAGCATCAATCGACACATCTGACATTATCAGGACGAAGGAGAAAGTATTTGCAATGTTAGATGACTTTGTTGAAAAAATAGGTGGAGAAAATGTGGTTCAGGTGGTCACGGATAATGCTGCTAACTATAAGGCTGCTGGGGAGATGTTGATGCAAAAGAGAAAGAAGCTGTTTTGGACACCATGTGCAGCTCATTGTATAGATCTAATGTTGGAGGATTTTGAGAAAAAGATTGAAGAACATAAGGTGACAATTACAAAGGGAAGAAAGATAACAAGTTTCATCTATAATAGGTGACAATTGGTTCTTAACTTATTTATTTTTTATATAAGTTATTTTATTAATTATAAGTTATAAGTTATAACAAGTTTAATTTATTATAGGTCACGACTAATTTGCTTGTTTAAAGAGTTTACAAAAGGGAAAGAGCTCCTTAGGCCTGGAGCAACTAGATTTGCCACATCTTATCTTACACTTGGTCGCTTGTTTGAGCTGAAAAGTGCATTGATCTCATTTTTTGCATCTAAAAAATGGTTGTCTACTAACTATGCAAGGACTGATACCGGAAAAGATGTTGAGGATATAGTTATGGATACTGCAGGATTTTGGTCATCAGTTATCACATGCCTTAGGGCCGTGAAACCCTTAATGAAGGTTCTTCGATTGGTTGATTCAGATTCTAAACCAGCTATGGGTTTCATTTACCAAGCCATTGTAAATGCAAAGAAGGAAATTAAAGCAAACTTCAAAGATATCCAAACAAGGTAATTTTTTTTGCTTATTTGTTTATATTTTTTGGAATTAATTTTAAACCAACAACTCATATATTTTACATATATTTTCAGGTATGGACCTTTTTATGATATCATTGATGATAGATGGTATAATCAGATGAATAGGGCACAACATGTGGCGGGTTATTACTTGAACCCACAGATGCAATATAGCGATGATTTTGAGAATAATGGTTGGATCAAAAGTGGATTGTACATGTGCCTAGAACGAATATGTGGTGCTGATGAGAACCTAGCGAAGACGATTGATTGTCAGTTTGATCAATTCACGAATGCAAGAGGTCTCTTTGGTCTTAATGTAGCTAAGCTAACAAGGAAAGAAAAATCACCTGTTGATTGGTGGGATTCCTATGGAGATGACACGCTCGAGTTGAAAAATTTTGCATTGAGAATTTTGAGCTTGACATGTTCTTCATCCGGTTGTGAGAGGAATTGGAGTGCCTTTGAGATGGTAACTTATGAGTAACAAGTAACGACATTATGTTTTAATGTTACTTTTATTATATCATTATCTAATTTTTTGGGTTTTCTTTATGTCGTATATAGGTACATTCTAAGAAAAGAAATCGACTACAACAACAAAAGATGAATGATCTTGTGTATGTTATGTACAACTTGAAGCTGAATGGAAGAGATGAAAATAAAGGAAAAGGGCATGATGGACTTGAGACATTAAATCTTGATGATGTTAGTTTTGACGATGAGTGGATTACTGAAGAACCGTCTTCTAATCATGATGTAAATGATGATGATGATTTTCTTGAAAGGGCTATAAGAGATCAATTGCGTGAGTTATTCTTTTATTATATTATTTTAAAACTAGAAATGATAGTTTTTACTTTTAGTTTAATATGTCATGTTTACATTTAACTGCAGGTGCGGATGATCGAAGAGATTTAGGACAAGATATTTTGGATTTAGAAGAGGAAGATGATTTGGATGCACAATTTGTTATGTTAGACAAGATTAAATGGTATTTGTGTTGTGACTAATATTTTGAACTTTAGGGAGGATGATGATCTGGATGTAGTACTTTTTGTTATCTTAGACTAGATTAAATGGTACTTAGGTTGTGACTAATGTTTTGAACTTTTTATAGCTTTAGAATGGAAAACTTGATGTTGGAGATATTTTTCCTTTAAAATTATGTTTTTTTTGTGGGATCTTAGGATCCCGATCCCGATCTTGCAAACCCAAAAACGATACTACGTAGGATCCCGATCTTGACAACCTTGCGTAATATGAAAAATTCACAACTTTTGAATTCTCATATTTAATTATCTCCCCCTTTTTATAATCGAAAAATGATTATAATTCCGAAAAGGAATAAGAAAGCACTCAATTCGTAATTTTCCATACAAAACTCCCTCTTCACACATTGCATAAACATTTTGCTGAAATTTGAAAAATCCAAAAATATCACAATTTTCGAATTTTATACATCTCGGACCGTTTTTGACTTAAAATTCGAAAAACCGGGTAGAAACTGTCAATTTCAAAAATATGCAGGGACCTGTTGCGCCCAAAATAGCCTCAAATGCGAAACTTTACCCCAAATGCGAAACTAGGCATAAAGTGTCGATTCGTATCAACTGTAGGGACCAGATTCGAAAATTCTTTCATTTCACATAATTTTAGCCCAATGTCGAAACTGTGTAATTTCTGCAAACTTGCATAAATTGCAAGCATTCGAAATGAAAATTCAACATTCTTTACAATTTATGACCCCCATGTCGAAAGTGGATTAAAATTACCAATTCGCTGAAAGTGTAGGGATTTAAATCGATATATACTCTTTCTTCTCCACTTCGCTTTCGAGATGCATAATCAAAGGACCTTCACAAGTCGAACACGCAATCCACAGATCGAACAACTTTATTGACCTTATGTCGAAATTGTTATCCATATATCCGAACGACGAGCATCACACATCGAAATCACTCTCACAAATCGACAGATTCGCTTGACCATAAGTCGAAATTGCGTTGACGTCAAAAGCATTCGACCTCCAAATTAACCAACCCAAAGTGAAGCCAATTCGATCATCAACCAAAAACACGACCTAACATGCGAACTCAATCCAAACGCGACTATCACATATCGAAATTTTCGGCACACATCAAAACCAATTTTGACTCAAGTATAAGCATTCGATGCGAAACCCATTCATCCTAATCCATCTGCTTTCGATTTCAATTCCACACAGGGTGTTTCGATTCCAAGTTGTTTTCAACACTACAAGTCAAAACTTATTTTGAAACCAATAAACTCAAGCAACATATCTTGACTCCAAATATTTTCCATTCGACTCTATGGCTTCAAAGCATCATCAGTCGAAATTTCAAATCACATATCAAACAGCTTTCTTTAACCACATGTCGAAATTAAGTTTGAATTCAACCTTTCGACCCGGAGCAATATTAATTTTTGATGCGAGCGATCAAAACAAGTCAAGACTCGTTCGAATCCAAGAACCAAATCCAAATTGAATTTGATACTACACGTCGAAATCAACTCCTCTCGACTCCAAGTCTCCATCATTCGAAATCAATATTAACCACAAAACATTCGATTTCCAATTCAATTTCAATATGGGAACAAGAACTCAAGTCACAGTGTTCGACACCAAGAACTCTAACCCAATCCATTTCGAAATTAGACTCCAATCAAATACAATTTCGACACCAAACAACCCTTGTTCGACTTCTATTAACCGATTTCAACATTCAATACATTTAATCAACGTTTGAGAATCTGATTTTGACTTTTTATGTTTGACTTTTCGATTTTAATAGTCAACAAACACAAAATTCATGAATCTAACATCGATTTTCAGATCAAACAGAGAATATACAACTGTTCTTCATCATATTCAATAGATCTTCATCAAATTCTTTAAAATCAAAATATTGATTAAAAACTCTAAGTTTCAACTTGATCATAATCGAATCACAATCAAACAATATTATAAGCAAATCGGTTCACAAAACCAGATTCACAACCAAAATTATTCAATTATCAGTTGAGGTTGAAACGAGAGCAAAAATTACGATCTAAATATAGGAACGAGAAACGAACATCAGAGTGTGTAAACGTGTAAGCGACGAATCAACCTTATTAAAGAACAAACAATGGATTGAATGAATTTTGGGCTCAAATATGATTATGTCGGATCAAAAAATTATGGGCTTAAAATATAGACCATGAACAGTAACACATACCGGATCAAAAAATTATGGGCTTAAAATATAGACCATGAACAGTAACACATACGTGATTGGGCTTAATTTGTTTAGATCAAGGATTTGGATTAGTCTCTTCAAACAACTAGATCGATTTAACAGTAGGAACAATAACAAATGCATGATTTAATTCATTATGAGCTAGATTTTGATTCAAATGAACATTCGCAAATTGAGAATTGAATCAAACATAAGAAAATAGGATCAGATTGGGCTTGATCAATGAAAATTTTTATTGGATCATAACAATTGGGTTTTGAAAAAAAATTGATCCAGTGCGTCAAAATGATCAAAAATTCAATAATGCAAGCACGGTTTAAAGAGATTTTGAGAGATCATCGAGAGACTCACCATAAACGTTCCAATTGTGTTGAATGTAGCCAAATCGAGAACCATTTCTTCAAAATTTGCTTTGATCTTCGAAGACCTGCTCTGATACGAAATGTAGTGAATTATGAGCATTTGATTTGGCATGCGGAATTGTAAGAACACAAATAACATGGTGATGTGGGTGCTAAAAGATGTATTCGATCATTATGAGGAGATTACAAAAAGGAACTAGATCTAGTCTACATAATTAACTCACTCAAAGCTCTCTATGAACTACATCTCTCAAGCACGCTCTATAAGTGGTATGAAATCCACTACATATAGAGGTGCTAACATGTCTCTCTCTCTCTCACTCTCCTGTCATAAGGCATCAATCCCATATGCAAGTGGGTCTTCAAGTCAAACCATTACAAAGTCACTCCATGAATAACTTTGCGCCCTAACACTTCAAACGGTCATAACTTCTCGTTTCAACTCCGATTTCGATGATATATATATCCACCGGAAGGTATTGAGGAGCTCTACAACCTTATCGAATTATTTTTAACTTAAAACAAATCGAACTAAAATCCTTAATTCATAAAAGAAGTCTAAAACACCACTTTTCCGATTATACTCTTGGGCTCCAAAGCACAAACCAAACTCTTGGATCACATAATCTACATTACCCACATCCAGATAGGTCTAAACCTCTCATTCCCCAAGGCCCGAAGCCTTATCATAATTGATCTTTAGGTCACGGCCCCGAACTACGGGACGACTCGTAACAGGGTGTTACATTCTAGTTAAATACAAGTGTTGATATTTATTAATAATGAAAATTATACTAATAAATAATCAATAAATGGTAACTTTTCTATAAGGTGTGACCCTATAGGATCATATGTTATTAGCACTGTCATTCTATAATGACTCTTAGGCATACAAGATCTTTGAATCTCACATTTACACAAGACTCGTCATAGATTTATATAGATAGTGGTGGATGTCTAGCAACATTTCACTTCCCTGAATAACATACAATAAAGAATTTCATTCATCAAAATCCATTTCCCAAAAGCTTAAAGCTTCAATTGATGTATAAGGTAAGTTTATCAATTATCCTTTTGTTACATACATCATGTTGAACATGATACTTGGTTCGTAATCAATCTCATTTGGTGTTCAACTTAGGGTATCACAATTGATGCCTAACTCCCAACACAGAAGAGGAAAAAATACCATCTTGACTACATAATCCCCTTGCACAGTTCACAACATACATGAAAATGGATTTTACAACTTCCCGTTTAAGGATCATCTTTTGACTATATCTAAGGTCCACACTCCATACAATACGTATATGAGGTGTTAAGGATACAAAGATAGTACCTTTTAATCAAGTGAGACTCACCAAATCGATCCATGAGATGATATTGATATGGGTCCATTCGGTACAAGTTCTATGACGAGTACCTATGAAACTTGGTTACAACAGCTTGCGTACTTTCATCTGGTGAGAGACAACCAATCCAATTCATATTAGTGTTACTTCATAATTTCTCCTGCAATTATAACCAACTACGAACTTTTGGTATAATCAAATTATTCATGGATTAAACATGTTAATATAGAACACACTAAGTATTAATGTGATGATCATATCCCAATATATCAAAATAATATAATAGTTGTTTGTTAAATTTTCCAAAATCCAAATACTAAATTCAAATTAAAATGCCATTTCTAGCATAATGAAGTCCTATAGTTGAAGTGTGACCACTCATTCTTAGTTTAAATGAAGTACTTTATTAATATATTTGAATAAATTTAATTTGTGTGAATTCTGCGAATGATATCATCTCCATATTTGATTTTACTCTAAGTATAGTTAAATATCTTGAAGAATATGATTGGTGTTCTAATGTGATGTAGAGTTCATTATCTTGATTAAGTATACTCCATAAGTCACAAAAGATTTCTAGGTTATCCCAGAATGAAAGAATTCATCCTAGTTTTTCTTAATGATCATGTTCATCCAATCACATTTGATTTCAAATTCTGAAGTAGCTGTGTATTTTCATTTAGTAGATTGTGCAATTATGTTTT
Organism: Lactuca virosa; assembly: GCF_052849685.1. Lineage (NCBI taxonomy): Eukaryota > Viridiplantae > Streptophyta > Magnoliopsida > Asterales > Asteraceae > Lactuca > Lactuca virosa. Next base: position 84,605,509 of record NC_136428.1, read on the forward strand.
GCTTGGACCGTATTCCTACAAAACTCACTCTTCATTCCACAGTGAAGTCATAAACCAATTATAATTCATAATTATATGTATATCTGTTTTGAAGTTTGTATCTTGTGTAGCTCTTTACATGGAGATCTTATTCTAAATTAATTATCTCATGTACATTCTCTTAGTTATTCTTAAGTACTCTTATAATGTCCTTATAGTTATCCAGTGACTTACCCATGTATCCAATTGGTATCCTATGATATGTCATGATATAATCATATACCTAGTCTTGTGCATAATATGACATAAATGATGAATTTATTTGCCAAATAAAATTGAATATAAATCATTCTATCTAGCGCAAACCTATGTGTTAGATTCTTTTGAGGCTATCTCAAACTTAGTGCCATGTCGAAATGTCAATAGTCATCCAAAGCAATCTTATAGTTTGATCTCTTTCAATATATCGTCAATATATGCATAAACATTTTAAAACATTAATATTCATCTTTATATATCTATATATATTTTATATTCCAAGAATGTATCTTGTTATTCCTAACTCTTTCATCTTAGACACACAATTTGAGTCAATGTGGAAAGGCCTAACCTGGTCAGAATGTAATTTCTCATGATTAAGTATGTCTTAATAAGACTAGGAATATCACTATAGCTCCCACTAGTTATTAGTGAACATAAATGACATCTTAATTTTGATATAAAAATATACCTTGCATTTATATATTTTAATAAGGATTCTCACCTTGAGATGTTTGCTTTATAGCTACAACTTGTTGGATTAGTGTCTAAGCCTGTAACTATATTTGGTATGTACTTGACCCGGTTGTGCATGGTCCTTTTGGGTTGCCTTCACCAAAGCAACTTGATAGGATGATTTATGGAGAAAGAGGATTAATTATGATTTATTAATATATTATATGAATAATATATTAAAGGAGAAATCATATTGTTTAATTAATATTAGTCAAGAATTAATTGATAGTTAGTTTGTGACTAAAAGATATTAATTAAACTTAGGGGACTCGAATTGTATTTATAAGACAATTGCAATTGGGCTATGGATCACCGTGGAACATAGGTTGGACGAATTCTATGGGAAGCTCATAAGGAATTCGTCCAAGGGGTGTTCTAAAGGGAGTCCATGGGCTGCTTAGGGCCTAAGCAGTCAAATTAGGGTTTCCTAGTTGAAAACCCTAAAAGCCTCACTATATAAAGACCCCTATGGCCCCAAAAACGTGGTGAACTCTCTTGGTAGAATGATTCGATCGAGGAACAAGAGATCATGCTTCACTTCCTCCAAAAGCTTGAAAAGTTCAAGCTCACTCAAGCCCTTTTGGCAAGTAAACATGAAGAAGGCAAGTCAGTGTGTGCACACGTCTTAGAGATGAAGTCACACATTGATAGGTTAACAATGTTGGGAGTCGTTGTCTGTAAGAAGTTGGCTGTTGACTTGGTTCTTCAATCGCTTCCTGACTCATATAGTGAGTTCGTAAGAGAGTACTATATGATAGACCACAACGTGACCCTCATCGACCTCACCTATTTGCTTGTTGCTGCTGAATCGGCAATGATTTGGCACACTGGAGAAGCAAAGTTGGTTGGTGGATCTGCCTTCCAAACCTCCATGAACATAGGCAATGGCAACGAAAGGCATGCCATGATCGAAAAGTTTGATCATAAGAGAAAGGCAAAGTCTGAAGTAGTTCTGTGTGTTGTTCCAATAGAGTCAATTTGCTTTTATTTCCAAGAGAAGGGGCATTGGAGACGAAACTGCCCTGTCTACCTGAAAGATCTAAGAGATGGGAGAGTTAAGCAGTTTGGCTCTGCTTCAGGTAAAACCCATTAACTAACTCTATAAGTTCCTATTTTTGATCTTGATACATTATGTGATAAGATTACATTTTTGATGTTTTTTAGAATCGAAGAAAAGAAAGGAAGCTTAAAGGAAGAAGTGAGCTGAGTCTGATCGCGGATAAATGGATTTTGATCGCATGGATTCGAAGATCGGATTTAAGCTACTCCTTTAGAGTTAGGATAGATTGGTAAGAAATGTAATAGCATAGTTTTTCAATTGAGTTGCGTTGTAAGGACAAATTTTTCCGCAATAAAATAAATTTTGATTTTGTATTATTTATTTATCCTTGCAATGACATGTATGAAAAATTGAGGTTTGTGTATTTCTATTATTAGCAATGTTGAAATGGATGTGATTATTAGTTATGTTATATATGGTAGTGTCATAATTTTCTAAGTAAGGACAGATTCCCATCGCCCAAGTTTCAATTGGACAGAAACTTGGAATCTTACAACTTGTATTGTGTGATGTATGGAAATCTTGGCACTTAAGTAATTAAGACTAATTCCTTGTTCACATAAGTATGTGAGTCAAGTGAAGGACTAAAGGAACTGGTGCACAATGTTGTGCACTAGTCAAGTCCACCATAAATAATAATAACATTATTCGTCATGATTTACTAAAGGTCTAGTAAATGTGGTTATACTTACAAGATTAAGTGTAATTCTGAATCATTGAAAAGTTTCAATGAATGGCAGAACGAATAAGTAGAATCAATGAAGGCAGAAAGATAAAAAGTTTCTCCAATCTAAGAAGAAGGGAGAGTAATTTTGTATCGTGTTTTATGATCGTCTTGGTAAGAGTAAGAACCATATTACAATTCATCCTCTAAGGATACCTTAGTGCACTGGTTTGGCTAAGAAGAGGAATGCAGAATTGTTGAAATGGTTAAGTCAATAAGATGTATCGTACTTCGTTCCAAAATCAAGTCTTAGAGTCATACTCCAAGATTGTGACTTGAGTGACATAATCTTAAGTAAGAATATTCTTACACTTGCACATTTTGGTAAGTTGTGATGTCTTGAATAAGACAAAGACCAACTAGTACCGAATTGCGTGTAGGTTTTGTCTTGATATAGATACACACTAACTCTTGGATATTTGTTTTTGTCAAGAAATGTTTCTTGATAAGAGAATCTAATATGTCAAGAGGTCAGTGGGAGTCTAAAGATCTTAAAAAGTTTCAAGAACAAATCAAGAAGTAAATCTATTAGACACTAGCACACAACTTGAGGTTTGTAATCAATCGTGTTGACAAAATTTTATTTCTGTGCCAATCCAGTTGAGTGATTATGCATATGAGTTCTACGAGTTCTCAATAGACTGCATAAGGCAAGCACCTTGTTCAATGAAAGTACATTGACTGGCATAGGTGAGCTGCTAAATAACTTGGAAGCAATGGTAGGACCCTTGATGGCAAGAAATTAAGAATGAACAAGTTCTGTCCATAAGAGTTTGAATTCGTCACAAACATTATCTTATGGTTATGCTTATGACAAATTCACATGGATAGGAACACATGCACCACAAAATCTAAGTGTCATAAGGTTTCTATCCTTCATGAAAATGATTGTGAGGAAACGCTTTCACTAAGAGAGATTTTAAGGAGATAGCGATTATGTAAATTGCATTCTCAAATTCGATTATGATTACGACATCCCTCTTCATAGTTCGAATTGTGAGATTTGGTGATTAGTCTGAACATTTGGGACTTAGTAATATAAGTTCTGAATTAGTTTAGACACACATGTGAGCTATCTAAGGAAAGGTGTGTGAGTTTCAAAAGCTTAGATAAAGGCTTATCGAAGCACATCGTATTGAAAATATGAACTTTGGAAGTCAATAAGTATTGTCTTTAAGAATTCCAACTATTTTCTGAATACGTGTCAAAGCTAGTGGGAGTATAAATGTTATGCTGGAATGGATATAATCATCATGTTAGTGGGAGCATGATTATTCTTTTAAGTATTGCAAGTTGGCAATATTAATTATAGAAAAACAAAAGTTTCACTTTGCAAAGTTGCAGGGGTTGAAAAGTTGTTTTTGCTATAATTAAGGGAGAGAATGTTATATTTCGTTTCCAATTTAAAAGCTTAGATCGAGAAATTTTAATTGAATTTAGTCAAGGATATATTTATTAATTGCATTCTAAAAGTTCGATTATGATTACGGCATCCCTCTTCATAGTTCGAATTTTGAGAACACGGCAACTAGAAATATTATGGCAATATTATAGCAAGAAACTGGTAAAGTATCACGTTTTTCATTATGAATCGTATCCCACATGCATCGGGTATAGGATCGATTGCATATGCTGTAATATTCGACTGTTCTAAAATTTTCCAAATGCCTAGGGCATTCAGAGGGAAAAATGGAATAAAACCGGATTTGACTAAAGTAATTAAACAACTGTCAAGGACAATCTAAGGTTCGCCAACGATTGGTCTGTAACAATTGGTAAAAATATGAACGATCGTACGATGCTATGTTTTGAATATTTAGCAATATGCGTATTTTATCAAGAATGGTTGAAGGAATTTAACCACTTTTATTTAAATAAGTTCTTGTGAAATATAAAACAAGTAACTATTGATAAATTTCATTATGATGTATGACTACGAACCATCACCGGTTTGTGAAAATTAGCATATAACATCATTTGAACGCAACAAACTTAATTTTTGTATCAACATGTATCTAGTTGATAATTAAGTTAGGTTCTATGTAAAACGTGTGCTTAATAGTTGTGGAGGATCTAAATTTGACAAATATACGAACCAAAGTGACAAAACGTGTTTGACGATATGGTTAACCGGTTAAATGTCACGAAATTATACTTTGGTCAATAAATTTTATATTTAAATAAATAAAAATATTAAATGAATTAATATAAGGTATAATTAGAATGTATTTAAGTGTTTTTGAATAAAAAGAATAAAACATAAACATTAAAGTTCAATTACACAAAAACTACATTGTTATTTTATACTAAGTATACATGTATGTATTTGTACATATGTATTATTATCTAGTGAATGACTAGTTATGGGTCATGACTTAAAGTGATTTCATGTAAGGAATATGATGTCTAAATCAATTAAGATAAGAGAATTGATGGAGATAAGTGCCAAATTAACTAATAAGTGCTTAATCACTTAAGACATTTTACTAAGAATGCTTCTTAATCCCTCTTCTAATTTTCGAGATTAAGACCTTCCCTCTCCTTAACTAGAACTCCTAACTAACTAAATAACTAGTAGTTAGTTAGTTAACTAACCCTATCTCTAAGCAACCACCCAAGCAAGTGGCTAGACAAGATCACATCACTTAAACTCACATCCCATCACAAGCTAGTCTAGGTTTTGTCCCCTTATCCTCTTCCACCCTTTTCTCCTTCATAATCACGAAATTTCCTCTTCATTTTACCCTCAATTCACCAGTCAATACTCTAGGGAATTACTCTCAACCTTCATCTCATTTTCCGCCACAAGAACTTCCTTCCAAAGCCATCAAAACCGTGAACTAAAGGGCTGCTGTCCCTTTTGTATTTCAGCCACCATTTCACCCATCTACACCTTCCTTTTGCTTGATATTTTTACCACCAAATACCCCTGGAAGTTAGTTGTTATGCTAATCAAAATTATAGATTCAAAACAGTGAGTAAACTACCCTTTTTCTTACTCTTTTGCTGTGAAGTTTTCGTGACAGCAACATAGCCAAAACAGTGGCTGTTTTGGAGCATCAAACCAACATCCAAAAGTTCTTCATCTTCAACCTTCTATTCTTCAAGTATTCACATAAGGTGAGTTCATACCCCTAGATTTTCATGTTTTCTTCAAGTTTTAAGGGGGGGGGGGGGGGGGGGAATACAAGTTAGAACACTAAACATAACTTAAATTTAAAAGACAACTTTCTACAGAAAAGTTGAGTCCTGTTCACGGACTATTTTGACCATATTAAACTTAATATCTTTCAAAACTGTACAATATGCAAATAGTTCATGTTTATACCTTTCTAAGTACTACTTGCACGCGTTCATACGATTTTTCTACAATTTATGGCGATTTTTATAAAACTGCCTGTCATTTCAGAAGTGATTTTGGACCAGTCTGTGAAGATGTTCATTTTCACACTAGTTTGAAACTACTAAAAATCATAATAAAAATTATGAACAAAGTAGACTCATTTTATAAACTCTCAGAGGTGACGGATTCAGTTTTCGACTTACGATGATTTTTCTATAAGTTTTCTAAAAACAGGGACAGTAAAGGGTAAAACTGTCAGAAGTGGTTTATAGATTTATTAACACCTTCTAACATTTTTGAGCAAGGTTTATACATTAAGGAAGTTAAAACACAATCATTTAAATATGTTTAATTACAATTTTCACAAAAGTGATAAGTACAAAAAGGCCTTTACTATCAAACTTAAGGATTATTTCATGCAAAGTTTATAATAAAACTGTAAGAATATGAACAACAATTACGAAACATACCAAATCATCTTTTAAAATTTATACATATATATATATATATATATATATATATATATATATATATATATATATATATATATATATATATATAACCAATTGCATATATATGTTTTGTTTAAAAAAACTTGTCTTCTGCATCAAAAATATACAAATATAGTTTACGAAACTTTACCCCATTTGTATCCCGTTGAGCAAAGGGTAAAATATTATCAAATGCATATCTAAAGATTTCATGTCGTTTTTCATAGCTATCCCAATCTTAGGGGATGATCATTTATACAAACATTTTTAGCACAAAAACACGTAAACTTGTTGATCAAATTTAGTGATTTTTGTCTTCACGGTACCTTATAAAGTACACACGAAAGTCCTGTTAAATATAACCAGAGTCTCTTGTAGGGAGAGCGTGATAGTTGTGTATAAATCTATACTAGGACTGACAATCCCGCACCTTAGCTGCTTGCAAGAGTTGGACCGGCAGGTCTGCAGGTGACAAATGTCATAACGAAATCGACACCTGAAGAACGTTGCGAACAAGGCAGTTTGGGTCACTCAAGCATGGTTATAAGATAAAAATGAAAACTCACATAAAACAACGACACTTTTAGTTTACGCAAAGACAGTCTTCAAACAGCTTTATATACAAACAAAACTGCATAACATCATTTTAAGTAGGAAAATTACTTATACGCTTCGGTCTTCGTTCATTTAAGGCCACATCTCATTTTAGGGAAAATATAGGATTTTCCGGAAAACAAACATTACTACATTTCATAGAAAAGGTTTACAAATATACATACAAATGCTTATGAACACACCAACTTAAATGTTGATACTCTCTTTTCAAATAACTTGTATTCTCAGGAAATCAGTAAATCAGGTAACAACTGGCTTTGAGGATGGGACGCTTAGGCGTCTAAACAAATCTTTTGACAACATATTGTAATTGATATTTTGAAACATGTAATACGTACAAATGATGTAACTTTTTCAATTATATATATGTTGGTTGTGTTTGCTTTGAACATTTATACTCAACTTTTATGATACACTACATGATAGTCGCCCGCCCCTGGACGTTTCTGCCATCCTGGTTTGGGGGTGTGACATGGTCGCTTGTGGACAGTTGGAAGTATAGTCATGGATGGACCATATTGACATTATTATGAATAGATAAGACTCTATTTAGAATGAGTTGTCATGTGGCAAATATGGAAATGTTTCCTTATTGGGAGTTGGACGTTAAGAATCTATGTCTAGATTAGAAACTTCTATGCAAGAAGGATGTTCAAAGGAATGTACTTTGAATGTGAGACTTCATGACTATGGAATTGTCTTGTAACAATCTCCAATAGTGCACTTTGTAATTTTATTAGCAAAGTCTTAGTGACTTTGGCGCTATGATATTACGAAAGGACCGTTGCATAAAATGTTAGAATCTAACATATTCTATAAGTGGCAAGAATTTGGTATTCTCACACTTGTGGTAAGGATTGGGAGTTATGAAATGAGTGTGATTGAAAATGTTATTCAATTATACTATTTCACAAAGTAAGGACCATATGTAAACATAGTGTGCATGCTAAGAGCATGGGACAATTGTTGTTATAATTCAAGTAAGAAGTTGATTACCAGAAACAAAAAATAATGAGTAATCAATATGGTGATTAAATAAAAGGTGTTTTATTTATACTCAAAGGTTTGGGGCCATATAGGATTCATATTATTCTTGTGTTTCACTTTGCATGTTTTGACTTCTCGAATAATAAGATTATTCAAACCCTCCACAGTTGCTCATTCTTTAGAAGTAGGAATGAATGAAGACTGTCGTGAATCTGTCTATAGATTGACTAAAGCGTTTAGTCATAGCACAAGTTTGCTACAGAGTTCATGAGTGCTGCTATAAGATTAGAGTATTGGATTAAACTCACGCTCACTTGGATCGCTTCATGGATTTTATCACGAGTGATTGGTGAGACGATAATATCTTATATTATTGAAACCGAGATGTGTGATTTGTATCTTGCGAGTCGGTTACACATTGATAATATGTAAACGCACCAGAAACTTGGTGTTATAAAACGTATTGTTGTGTGTGATTCGGTGAGTGAGTACAAGCGAGCATTGAGTCGAATTTTATCCGTTCCTTTTACCCAAAGTGGGATAAAAGCGATATATGTGGGCCCCTCGATGATTTAGTGATGACACCCTAAGCGATTGGCCAATCCGGGACTAAGTTTATGTGTTCAATTGTAGTCAGTTGTCAGTCGTCATAAATCGGAAATCGGGAAACAGCACATGAACAGAGAGTATGATTAAAATCTATGTCTCAGTTCATACGATATCTAGAATGGAGGAATATATGATCCCTTATCTAAAGGACAAGTTGTTGATAAGATCAGAGTTCGACAGCGTCTTTGAGAGCTACGATTGCTAATCGGATTGTACTTACATTATAGTTACTAGACTTATCCAAGTGGGAGACTGTTGGATTAGTGTCTAAGCCCGTAACTATATTTGGTATGTACTTGACCCGGTTGTGCATGGTCCTTTTGGGTTGCCTTCACCAAAGCAACTTGATAGGATGATTTATGGAGAAAGAGGATTAATTATGATTTATTAATATATTATATAATAATATATTAAAGGAGAAATCATATTGTTTAATTAATATTAGTCAAGAATTAATTGCTAGTTAGTTTTGTGACTAAAAGATATTAATTAAACTTAAGGGACTGGAATTGTATTTATAAGATAATTGCAATTGGGCTATGGATCACCTTGGAACATAGGTTGGACGAATTCTATGGGAAGCCTATAAGGAATTCGTCCAAGGGGTGTTCTAAAGGGAGTCCATGGGCCGCTTAGGGCCTAAGCAGTCAAATTAGGGTTTCCTAGTTGAAAACCCTAATAGCCTCTCTATATAAAGACCCCTATGGCCCCAAAAACGTGGTGAACTCTCTTGGTAGAAGCCTAGGTCGTTTTTGGTGCTCCTCCTCCCTCTCATAAGTCATTCTCTTGCTTGTGGTGTTTGTAAGCCATTAGAGGAGTGACACTTGTGACTCTAAACTCCAAAGACAAGAAGATTCAAGCCATTGAAGAAGAGGTAATCGTCTAGATCTGCTCTTATGTGATAATTTCGAAATGCATATGCTAGATTAGGGTTCTTGAGCCTTGGATGAATTGCATGTACAATAGAGAAACCTAGATCCAAGCATTAGGGTTTGCATGAGCACATAGGATGTTCTTTTGTATAAAAACCATCACAACTAGATCTTAAGCTTTACAAATTTTGTTAGGATAACATGGATTAAGAAAACCTCTAGGCTGAGCTATATAGATATCTTCTAGTAGATGCCTATTAAGAAAAACGATCTTTCTTGAAATATATTTTCTATATATCATATTATGAATATGTAGCTACAGTAAATAATATCCTTATTTATCTAATCATAGAAACTTGCAAAAAGGTTTGATTATAGTTAATGTCATGAGTATGATAAGGACCATAGGAAATGACATGAGTAAGAGAAAATCATTCTATAACAAGCCTTGTTAAATGTGTATGATATCCATGTATGTATTCTTTCTAGAAGAATTACTTACTCCTTTTAGCCTTGCTATATGGAGGAAGATTAATCAAGCCCATACTTGATTATTATACATGATTACCTCTCAATGTTCATGACTCAGATTCATTTAACAGATTCAAGCTCTGATATAGCATTTTGGTAGTTGATAGATTTTATAGAAATCATCAAGAAGAACGCATCAATGAGAGATACCAAATTTCTCAAGTGAAAGATGATTTCTACCAATAATGCAAGCATTTTGTGTTTAAGAATAGCTATTATTCATTCTTAACAATTTTATGTTAAAACTTTTGCCAACTTGTGCTACCTCAGGCTATGGTTCTTGAGCTACTTCAAGTTCCATGTGCCTCCTACTTGCTTTGTCAGTTTTAGCTTGATTTCTGCTTACTCAACCTTCAAATGAATAAGAGAACTTATTCTTGGTGGGTTAGTATATAATAATCTGAATGCCCTTTTAGAATATTCAACAAAAATGTAATTAGTTGGTGTTTGTATTTAAGAGAAAATTAATATTAATTGAAGTATAATCCCAAGAGAACAAAGGAGGATATTTATGCCAAATAGAAAGTAAACTTTATCCAATAAGGTTTAGTTCATCATTTATTATCACTAAGGCATTAGATGGTATTGTTGGTTTATATCTCAAATTTATATTTAAAAACTTCAATAAATATTTCAAAATTATGTTTTAACATGTAAAATATAATTTATAACTACTATAGTTGTTAATAAATTTGATTTGGTATCTTTCACTAAATCTAAGACAGTCATTAGAAATGAAGTCATACATCACAGTATATAGTTCCTTAATAATTATTTTTCTCTATAGTCTAGTGAAAATATCATTAGGGATCTTTTATATATAAATAAGATCAACATATGTCAAATAAACTACATTATTTTCCATCAAGGATCCCTTTCTTGAAGTTTGAATATGTGTATTTCATTTATATAATAAAGATAACAATGTCTTAGATAACTTTGATTTAAAACAAGTTTAATTCAAAAGTGTTTGCATATAGAACTTATTATTTAGAAAACTTTGATATTTACTCCATAATTTTATGATGAGATCTAGTATCATAAACAGAAGTTAATCATTTCAGAATATGAATATTATCATTATGAAAAACGATTTAAGTAAAAAATCAAATTTTAACAAATTAACTGAGACATACATTTATACATGCTAAATTTTGAACATACATTGTTCCAAAAAAAACATTGGTTTACAATACAAGTACATTATGCTCTAAGCATAAATTATAAACTAAACTCCAAGAGTAAAGTTCTAACTTGCATATGCTCAGCTGGTTACTCTTCGTGAATATCTGCAAACAATTTACAAATATTAAATTAACAATTAAATACCAAGTACTTGAGTGTTATATTGTCGCACCCCCAAACCAGAACGGCGCAAACGTTCGGGGGCGGAGGACGTCATGTACAATATCATAACAACGCATAATAGTAAAACAAGCAACAACATCATCCATTGCATTAATAATATAATTCAATACAAGTGTGTTCTGTATAGTTTATAAGACTGTAACGCCCCGATTCTCGAATATCAATTTATGGTGATAAATTCCCATGAATTCAAGGTCTACTCAACGAGTTGGTTGCCTGACTCGTCGAGTAGCAGCAGGTTAGGCCGCATACTTAAGTGACCTACTCCCCGAGTCCAAGAAGGGACTCGACGAGTAGGAGCTGGAGGATGCAACCCTAATTTCCGGGGTTTTGTACCCTATTTAAAGGATCATTTTCCCCTTAGCCTCCCTTTACTGCCTCTTGAGAGTTCAGAAACCCTAATTCGTGTGTGTGCTCCATATTAGTGTAAATTTCAAGCTTGGAAAGAAGATTTTGTTGCTAGAAGCTTGAAGATCAAGAAGTTGGAGGCAAGAACGTTTGGGGATCTGAAGTATACCTCAGTTTAGCATCATTTGAAGGTAACAAGTTGTTACCTTGACCTTGTTCTTTCTAGATCTCTTCATGTTGAAGATTAGGGCTTTTATAGCATGGGTGATAACCATTTTCGGGTATGGGCCAGGATCTGAAGTCGCAACTTTAGATCTGAGCTCATCTTAGACTCTAGAGCCATAAAGTCTCCAGCTTTGGCAAGCATGAAACCTCCATGTTGAGATAAACCCCATTGTAAGCTTGGGATTGACATTCTAAGCCTATAGAGCCTTGCATGCACATAAAGGTTGCAACTTTACGTGATAAACATGCCTTGGGAAGTTGGATCTATAGTATGGAAACTTAAAATGGATTAAAAAGCATATGTATGATTGAAGGACTGAAAGGACTCAGCGAGTTGCATGGTCAACTCGGCGAGTCCGATGAAGGTTTTCGTGAGCTCGGCGAGTCGGCTAGGGTTTTCCCAACTTTTGGACACGTATGAACGCGACGAGTTGTAAAGGGAAAACTCGACGAGTTGGCCAAGGAGTTACGACCACTGACACTAGGAACTCGACGAGTCACTCAAGTGACTCGGCGAGTTGGCGAGTCATGCCAGGAACTCGGCGAGTAGCTGAGGGTACTCGACGAGTTGAGGTCAACATGGACTGTTGACCTTGATAGTTGACTTTGACTTTGGCCGAGGGTTAACTATTGGACTCCTGGGGTATTTTGGGAAATTGGAAATTTATGAACATGGTTTGATGGTAACTATAGGTGGTGGAGTTCGTGTCGGTGATCCGAGAGGTTGAGATTATCCTTCGAATCGACAGTTGCGAGGTGAGTTATCCTTACTATATCAACAGGGTCTAAGGCACCAAGGTCGGCCCTTTATCGGATATGTATTCGGGTATTTGCTTGATATGTTTGTTGATGTGTTAGATCTGCATCCTGCTAGTTAGGATGGTATTATGCTAGTGACCTGGTTTAGGTCGGTATCCTGGTATATAGGATGATGTTATGCTAGTGACCGGTTAGGTCGGTATCCTGGTTATAGGATGGTTGTTGTGTTAGTGATCTGTTAGATCGGTATGATTATATGTTATATACATGCTAGCGTATGATATTTATGTGCACATGATTGTTTAATTGGTAAGGGGGTTGGGTTGAGGCGGGTCCTGTTTCGTGTTGTAGGCCAACATACACAAGGCGGACCGGATAGACTGCAGGCCCAGGAGGGCACATAGTCAGGCCGAAGGCCCGGCGAGCGGTCCGGATAGGCTGAATGCCCCGAGAGGGCGGTCCAGACCTGCCGAGGCTCGGAAAGTGGGCCAGATAGACTGAAGGCCCGACGCGGGCGGTCCAGTCAGACTGAAGACTCAGTGAGTGGACCCGGTGGACTGAAGGCTGGGTGCGGGCGGACCAGTCACACTGTAGACTCGAGATGCATGGATTGTTCTATGTTTGTTATATGATATGTTATGGTTGTATGAGGTTGGTATTTTGGTAGTAACTCACTAAGCTTTCGGGTTTACAGTTTTAGTTTATTGTTTCAGGTTCAGCAGATGACCGTGGGAAGGCGAAGGCGTGACCGTACACTTCCTCGATTTATGACTATGATTTCTGGGAACTCTGATGTCTCAACTATTTTGAAAACAAACTGTAATAACTGAATGGTTTTATATAATTTAAAAAGTTTTAAATTGGCTCAAATTTTAGGGGTGTTACAAGTTGGTATCAGAGCCTTGGTTTGAGTGAATTGGAGGAACACTCGTGTGAATCCAGTCTCAAACTAAGGAAAATATTTTCAAAATGATTTAAATAGTTTTCAAAATAAGAAAGGAGGATGCGAAGTGTACGATCAGCCGGAGCCAGTAAGTAGACCCCAAAATACCATACAAGTTATTTGAAATTATGTGATATGTTAGAACAGCATGCTAGTAATAACATAGGGATCCTCAGGAATCGTATGATAGAATTTCTTGATCTTTGATGCCTTATCCTATGTAGAGTACCTCATTGATTGTTTGTGACTCTTTCGTGTGTGAACTAACTATTGGGTGAATACTCTAAGTCACATGCTACATGGGTTAAATGGTCTTAGGGTAAGGGATTTGGACCTTCTGCGCAGCTCTTGTCCGAGTCCAACCGTTGTGGGATTAAATCTTTTAGTCTAAGATTGTTTAAGCCGTGCGGTATGTGATTGTATTCATGCAATAGTTAACTGGCACCAATGGAGGGTCGTGTGGCAGTTGGTGGATTGGTGGGTAGTGAGAGGCCAGAAGGCTAGTTATGAGATATTTATCATTCCTCTAGAAGTGAGGATTTAACGGTCGCTATGTATATGTATATGGTAGGTTGTTGTGGTGATACTTGAGACAAATATGGGTAGGTATGGAAGGTAGTATGGACCCGTACAACTGAAAGCACAGGACCCATATGCGTGTCAAGGAAGTCACAACCCCTAGGGTTTGGTTGGGAGTAGGTTCCCTGTCATGTATGCGGATTATATGATATCTTCCTGGTATATGTTCAGTATAGTGATGGAAAATCGATTTGAGACGGGATCCGGATCAGGATCGGGAGCGAGTGGCCAGGATAGGCCAGTATTGTTCGTCGATCAGATACAGGAGATAATTTCTATGGAGGTTTCTCAGATTTTGCGAGAAGAATTATTCGGTGTCGTGGACCGGGTCACCGCCAGGGTGATCGCCAAGTTCGAGGAGCAAGTTGCAGCGTTGCAATCGGTGAGAGATGTTGCTACGGGGATGACTACTGGGGGAGCGTCGGTGGTGGGGTCACAACTAGGAAAGAACAGGAGGGACTTTTCAGCAAAGGAAGAAGAGTTGGAGACAGCTAACCTAAGTACTGGAAGTCAGGAGGGTCACGAGGTGTGTGGCAAGTGTGGGGGAAGCCACGGGTTTGCTTGTCACAAATTCAGGTTCTACAAGTGCGGGGAGAGAGGGCATGTGCAATGGGATTGCAAGAAGGATCAGATATGCTTTCACTGTCACCAACCAGGTCATTTCAGGTCCAGCTGTCCTGCGTTGAGGACGGAAGGAATTCAGATTCCAGCGATCATCGTTCCTCAGGAGGTCAAGGTCGAGCCGCAAGAAGTCTTTGGTATGGAATTGGAAAACCCCATTCTGTAATAATATTGTGGTCAACTCGTCCATGATCGTTATTTATTCTGTCTTGGAATATTGTTGAGTATGGATAAGCAGTAATTTCGGGTTAGTTGCATGTTCTGTCTGATCTATGTGTTCCGGAGTTTCATGAGTTGTTAGGTCATTGGAGGTGTCAGGAGAAATTTATTATCAAAGGATTGTAGGTGATTAGAGTTCAGGGATTCATTAGAGGATGTGATGTAGAGTGGTTGATTAGAATTCTTTTTTCATCTATGGCAAGGGTTGTGCCCTTTCAGTTTTTCGAGCTCAAAGGAGTGAGCAGGCTTGTGACCCCAAGATCAAGTTGTATTCCAGCTCGGGGTCAGTTGGTTGCAGGGATTGGCGATATTATTTCAGCGCAGATGGGTCGCTGTGACATAAGTGTTTTGTGAGGTCCGGTTTACCTTGGATTTCTTGTATCAGGTGGTAAGGATTGATAGTGCGACCTATTGCAATTTTGGGATTATAGACTATGTCTTAGGAATATTTTGTAGCCCGATGTAGGGAAGAGGTTGCTTCAGCTACTGCAGTTCAGCTGTGAACGTTTGAGCGGGAAACTTGTTTGGAGCACCTTTGGAAAAGGGGCATTACGTGGGAGGTCTGCGGACAGGATCCCACAGAATGGTTATTCAGTATTGTCGGGATTCAGTGGTTTTAGTAACCGTCATGGGTTGGCGGGCGAAAGCACCAAGGGAAGTAGCTTGTCGTCGAGGTATTAGTTGGAGCGCTAGTTAGAAGAGTTGGTTGTTATCGGATCGATCGTTGGACAGTGAGAAGGATTAGGAATTCTCCAATTTTCATGTATTGTGAAGAATTAGTCGAAAGTAAGTGGGGGAGAATCGTCCCGGGATACAGAAGCGGGAGAGGTTTTGAAACGGGGATAAGTTTCACAACCCGACAGGGAGAATGGAGGCCCCAGTGGCTACTTGGTTTGAGGGTTGTGTCGGTTGGGGGTTCGGTAAAACTCCCCAGCATAAGAAACACGTCTTCTTGGTGCTGATAGCAGAAGTTAGGGAACCAGGTTGGAGTTCTAGTCATGAATTGAGTTCAGTTTGAGTATTCGATCGAGGGTGTGCTCGACTCTGAAGGTTTTTGGATTGATAGATTGAGGGTTTTGTTAGCTGCCCGGGGCTCGGTAGTACATTCGGCACGGGTGTGTGGGTTATTTAGCGTATGTCGTAGATACGCGGGTCAGGGAACAGACCACGGTTTTTCGAGAAGGTGGGCGATCGACATGAGACCTAGGGTTAGGCTGGGGTTAGAGTCCACGGAATGGATCAGGAGTTCGGAACCCCAAGTGGGTGAGAACAGTCCACATGAGAGGCGGTCCAGACATGCTGAAGGTTCCGAGAGTGGTCCAGGTAGACTGAAGGCCTGGTGAGGCGGTCCAGTCATGTTGAAGACTCTGTGCGCGTATGTTTGTAGATCTATGTGCAGGTATTGAGTATGTTGCTATGTTATAGCAATCAGTAGGTCTATCCCAAGTATTGAACATGCTGATGGAGTATGCTGAAGACTTTGCATGGGTTTTGTTAGTTTCATGATTAGGTTCTGAGTTTATATGTGTGTTACGGGGTAGCAACTTGTTCTGCAAGTGGATAGTATAGGACGAGGTTTCAGCACTGTGACGCTTGTTGGAGTTGTAAAGGACATTGATTAGGTTTTCTTGGGTAATGGAGGAGATGAGTACCTCCAGGACGGAGTGTTGGACATCTGAAGTGTCGACAGCGATGTCGATGGGTTATCGGGAGCATTCCAGTCATGAGCTGAGGGCTGGAGAGGGCATACCAGACTCATGTTGTGGGCTCATAGGCAATCCAAACCTATGTTGAGGACCATGTAAGGGTATTCCGATCATAGGCTGTGGGCATAGAGATTGTGTTGATTATGTCTTTTGTAGGAGCACGTTCGGGTTAGATTTTTCTCCTGATCGTCTATGGCGACACATTATATGTGGGAAGGGTTGAGGCGGTCTTGCTCTATGCAGTAGGACAAGATACCCAATATGGGCCGACTGAAAGTCATAGGCACAGAGGCTCAAGAGGAGCGGCAGGGTTGAGGCGGTAGGCCAACAAACCCTGGGAGTTTCAACTCGATGGTTGATATGATTCGACATGTTGGTAGTTCAATCTAGGGTATTCCACCCCGAGGATGACAGGACCCTATGGTCATTTGGACTTGGCATATTGGTATTCCCACCCGAAGGGTGGTATGGGATAGATATGAGTGCCCTGCTGGTGGGCCGGTAGTGGTAGGTATGTTGTTGGTGGTAATCGCTTGCGGGGGCTGTATTATATGGATGGGGTGGACGACAAGGAGCGACATGTTCATGATCGTCGGTACTGTGTGGACATTTATCCAGATGAACTATTAGGTGGCATGTTGTACTTGATCGCGCTGAGGTGGTCTTGCTCTATGTAGTAGGCCAAGGTACCCGGTACGGGCTGATGGTAGGTCGTAGGCACAGGGGTTCAGCAGAATGTGATCCATGGTTCTACTTTCGGGTAGGAATCTTAGAATCCCAAGGTTGAAAAGTCTGTTAGTAATGTTGGGAAGCAAATTAGCGATGGTTAGTATGAGTGGTCTGTCATGGAGCCAAACCGAATCCAGGTTCCAGATTGCGAGTTAGGTAGAGTAAGGTTTTGTTGAATGACATTCAGGTCGATGAGCGCCTGAATTATGCTAAGAGACCGTGGCCATTATAGGGAAGAGGGTGAGGGTTCTGCGGAATAGAGAGGTACCTTTGGTAAAGGTACGAAAGAAACACCGAACAGGGTCTACGTGAACGTGGGAGCCCGAGGCGGACTTCAAGGACGAAGTCTAGTTCAAGTGGGGGAGAATTGTAACGCCCCAATTCTCGAATATCAATTTATGGTGATAAATTCCCATGAATTCAAGGTCTACTCGATGAGTTGGTTGCCTGACTCGTCGAGTAGCAGCGGGTTAGGCCGCGTACTTAAGTGACCTACTCGCCGAGTCCAAGAAGGGACTCGACGAGTCGGAGCTGGAGGATGAAACCCTAATTTCCGGGGTTTTGCACCCTATTTAAAGGGTCATTTTCCCCTTAGCCTCCCTTTACTTCCTCTTAAGTTTCCAGAAACCCTAATTCGTGTGTGTGCTCCATATTAGTGTAAATTTCAAGCTTGGAAATAAGATTTTGTTGCTAGAAGCTTGAAGATCAAGAATTTGGAGGCAAGAACGTTTGGGGATCTGAAGTCTACCTCAGTTTAGCATCATTTGAAGGTAACAAGCTCTTACCCTGACCTTGTTCTTTCTAGATCTCTTCATGTTGAATATTAGGGCTTTTATAGCATGGGTGATAACCATTTTCGGGTATGGGCTAGGATCTGAAGTCGCAACTTTAGATCTGAGCTCATCTTGGACTCTAGAGCCATAAAGTCTCCAGCTTTAGCAAGCATGAACCCACCATGTTGACATAAACCCCATTGTAAGGTTGGGATTGACATTCTAAGCCTATAGAGCATTGCATGCACGTAAAGGTTGCAACTTTACATGATAAACATGCCTTTGGAAGTTAGATCTGTAGTATGGAAACTTAAAATGGATTAAAAAGCATCTGTATGATTGAAGGACTGAAGGGACTCGGCGAGTTGCATGGTCAACTCGGCGAGTCCGATGAAGGTTTCGTGAGCTCGGCGAGGCAGTCGAGTGACTCGGCGAGTCTGCTAGGGTTTTCCCAACCTTTGGACACGTATGAACGCGACGAGTTGTAAAGGGAAAACTTGACGAGTTGGCCAAGGAGTAACGACCACTGACACTAGGAACTCGACGAGTCACTCAAGTGACTCGGCGAGTTGGCGAGTCATGCCAGGAACTCGGCGAGTAGCTGAGGGTACTCGACGAGTTGAGGTCAACATGTACTGTTGACCTTGATAGTTGACTTTGACTTTGGCCGAGGGTTAACTATTGGACTCCTGGGGTATTTTGGGAAATTGGAAATTTATGAACATGGTTTGATGGTAACTATAGGTGGTGGAGTTCGTGTCGGTGATCCGAGAGGTTGAGATTATCTTTCGAATCGACAGTTGCGAGGTGAGTTATCCTCACTATATCAACAGGGTCTAAGGCACCAAGGTCGGCCCTTTATCGGATTTGGATCCGGGTATTTGCTTGATATGTTTATTGATCTGTTAGATCTGCATCCTGGTAGTTAGGATGGTATTATGCTAGTGACCTGGTTTAGGTCGGTATCCTGGTATATAGGATGATGTTATGCTAGTGACCGGTTAGGTCGGTATCCTAGTTATAGGATGGTTGTTGTGTTAGTGATCTGTTAGATCGGTATGATTATCTGTTATATACATGCTAGGGTATGATATTTATGTGCACATGATTGTTTGATTGGTAAGGGGGTTCGGTTGAGGCGGGTCCTGCTTCGTGCTGTAGGCCAACATACCTAGGGCGGACCGGATAGACTGCAGGCCCAGGAGGGCACATAGTCAAGCCGAAGGCCCGGCGAGCGGTCCGGATAGGCTGAATGTCCCGAGAGGGCGGTCCAGACGTGCCTAGGCTCGGAAGGTGGGCCAGATAGACTGAAGGCCCGACGCGGGTAATCCAGTCAGACTATAAACTCAAAGAGTTAACCAGGTGGACTGAAGGTCGGGTGCGGGCGGACCAGTCACACTGTAGACTCAAGATGCATGGCTGTTTTGTGTTTGTTATATGATATGTTATGGTTGTATGAGGTTGGTATTTTGGTAGTAACTTACTAAGCTTTCGGGCTTACAGTTTCTGTTTATTGTTTCAGATTCATCAGATGACCGCGAGAAGGCGAAGGCGTGACCGTACACTTCCTCGATTTATGATTATGATTTCTGGGAACTCTGATGTCTACACTATTTTAAAAACAAACTGTAATAACATAATGGTTTTATATAAATTAAAAAGTTTTAAATTGGCTCAAATTTTAGGGGTGTTACAAAGACACCAAAATATGAATCAAAATAAAAGATAAGTCTTGAACGTGCTCGGTCTTCTGAAAACCTGGTCATCGGTACCTGTCTACTGGTGACCTGAGAATACAAGTTATTTTGAAAGCGTAGATCAGCATTAAAGTTGGTGAGTTCATAAGTATTTAATGTCATTGTTTGTATAAGTTTGATGAAATTGTTTGTAAATGTTTGATGTAAAAGTTTGTAAGTGTTTGTTGTAAATGTTTGAATACTTCCTAGAAAATCCTATATTTTCTACTAAAGTAGCCTTCTACCAAGACTCAATTGTTTTGTAAGTTTGTTCTTTTGTAAAAGTGAGTGTTTTCCCAAGTATGACTATCGTTACCAAAAATATAGTTTACATTATCGTTTATGTGAGAAGATCACAATATAAATGTAATGGGAAAATGACGACGTACAGTAGTATTGTATATAAGTAACTATAGATGTAATAACTACCTTAAACTTGTTTGTTTAATTAAGGTAAAATGTGATGAGATTATAACCATACTTGATTGACTAGTAAAACTCGATGTTCGAGACGTCGAAATGGTATGACATTCGTCACCCGTAGACCTGCAGGTCCCACTGTAGCTAGCAGCAAGGTGTAGGATGGTCAATCCCGTATAGATCTATACACAAATTCACGCTCTCCCTCCAGGAGAATCTGGTTACAAAACGTGACACAACAGTATATTGCCATGTCATGAAGTAGTGGCTCACATAAATGTTATAGTATTCTTGTATTTGTATAGTATGTTCTCTCTGTTCTAGTGTATAGTATGTTCTCTAGTGTATAGTATGTTCTCTCTGTTCTCGTTATAGTATGTTTGAACTGACTCATGTATGAACCGACTCTTGTATGTTTCATTGTTCTAGAAATAGTGTGTAGTAATCCTCTAAACTATACCTATTATAGTTTACTAGCGATGTTGTTTGTATGACTGAATCATGTTTGTACACCTTTGCTAACCAAAGGTATTGAACTGATGTATGAACTTTTATATCTATACACATATACATAATATATAACTAAGATTCAAATGACACTCGGACAAACAACCGGTACCCTAAGTCCATAACCAAACAAGGAACAGGAAATAAGGTGAGTTATCAGTCCTAAGCCCTTTCAACCTTATTTATATAACTATATCTATATAGACATGATTGTGACAATATATAAGTTTACAAAGCGTTTTGTAAAATGATAAAGAGTTTAACATATAAAAGAGTTTATAAAACGATTTGAAGCAGCTTGTTTGATAACACAGTTTTGAAATATAAGAAATCCACTTGTTTGACAGTTATTAATCACATGTGATTGATACAATAACTATAACGTTTTCTACTTGTATCCCCCCCTAAAAGCATTTAAAATCATTTAAAAGATAAGTTAGGGGTAAGAACTCACTTGTAGTGAGTGATTCGAATGTAAGATCGATAAAGGATGCTAAGTGTCAAGTGGAGTCTTGAGCACAAACGGATCCTATTGAGCATATAATGACACATATATGGATATAATTAGTGTATATAACAACTAATTATGATAGGGAACCACCTTAGAGACTAGGAAACACTTGGAATGAAGTGTTACAATCACATGTGATTGTACTAAAGGGGTTTACGGCCACACAAGGGTGTTCACGGCCTTGGTGTTTACGGCCAAGGTGGTTTACGGCCAAGGTGTTTACGGCCATGGTGTTCACGGCCATGGGAGTTTACGGTCAAGGGAGATGCTCATGGCCATGGGAGTTTACGGTCAATGAAGATCTTGAGGAGGGTTTACGGCCAAGAGAGATGCTCATGGCCGTAAACTCTTATTGTTCTTGGGAAATGGTTGTTTTCAAGGGTGTATGTTAAGAGCTTCTATAGGATAACTAGAATATGGAAGATTACCTACGTTTTGAAGCTTGAAGGGGGGGGGGGGTGTTCACGGTCCAAGAACTAGTATGTGTTCTTGGTGTTCTTGGTATAAGTGATGAAGATTTGAAGATCTACCCAAAAGAGATGAATCATGGATGAAATCATAGGGTTTCACTAGATTAAGAAAGGTATCAACTAACAAATGGAAGAAGCACTTACATATTTGAAGATCAAGATGAAAACTCTTGATGATAGTTGAGAGAGAATCGAGTTTCTTGAGTTGGAAGTGTGAGAAGTGGTGAAGAATGAAGGAATATCATGTTTATGGGAGGAGTTTACGGTCAACCATGAGTTTACGGCCGTAATCTCTAGTTTACGGTCATAAACTCCAAGACTTGGAGTTTTCCGGCTTGAATGTTGCACAGTGAACTATAGCAGATACTCCCTAACACCAAATCCTTGAATGTACTAGGCTTAGAACACTCAAACAGACCCTTAACAATGCTAAAAGATAGCAGAAACAAGTCTGACTTGTGATTGAATTGAATGGATTTACAAGATAGAAATTTCGGGTTGTCACATATATGAAAAGTATAAGGTCTATATAGTAGATACCTGAAGTGCTAATCTCTAACATACTTTCCTTTTACATAAAAGACAAGTTTCTTTTCCAATATTATGTTTCTCCAGAAAAGAAACAAAATCCATATATGTGAGCCTTATTAGATTTCTTGGGCCTAAAGGTATTCATTCTATAAATTATGGGTCGCTTAGATCACACAAGGTGACTCTTTTCAGCATTTCATTATTCCATTGTTTGAATTGGCATAAAAGAAAATATCATTGTATTTTTGGAATATTTTCATAACATGTTATATCATCATATATACATCTAAATTATCCAAGACTTCTTGGAAGTCAGGAATAACTATTCTTATGTGTATGTTAGAAGCATCTTGAGCATCATAGTGATGCCTTCACTAGGTATCATGTTCAAGTTCATTGCTCAAAGCAAGTTGTTTTGGAATAGGTCATTTATGAGTATACAATTTTCGGTTTCTCAAAACATGAACTCATTCATGGTTATTAAATGCCTCCAATAAGCCATGATATACTTTTAAAAAATCTTATTTTATGTAAAATCACATTTTAACGATGTTCTTTTATAAAATCCGGTTTTACAAAATTGACGTGATCAAATTCAAAAATTAATAACTAGTATCAAATTTTACCAATTGAGCGCTTTAGAACATTTGTAAATCTTTTTGTAAAACTTATTTTTATAAATTAAGGTTTAGAGTTTTATGAGTTTATAAATTTCTATTTTAAACATATATAATTTTAATCCTGGAATTTTACCGGTTATTAGTCTTAATAAATAAAGTTTGTTTTATTTTAAGACTATTTTTACCCTCTTCTATTAATAGGTAAATTTCATTAAAACCAAACTCCTTTGTGATGTTTATTTATGTTCAAATATTATTTATCATTTGAAAACAAATTTATCAACCATTACATAATAATAACAACATAAATATTAAATAACATAAACATTCAAAAACATATGTGCATAAACCAACCAAGTCTAGGGACATTTTGTGAGCCGTCATAAAATGTCAAGTTTATACCTAAAGTAAAATTAAAGGGACCAAAAATCTTCTAGTAATGTTCTTGTTGAAGATCACACTTGAGAAAGCATCCATTGCTAGAAAAAAGGAGCAAAGTTTCTTGAAGGGTGTATTTTCAACAACATCCAACACATCAGGAAAGTGTTGCTTTATGACATGCATTATGAAAATCTGATGCAACACTTTTCCAACAACAACAATTTTCGCAACACTTTTCAGAAAAGGTTGCATTTGCATCTGCACTATAAAAGTTACAAAAATAACCCCTTTTGATATTCAAAAATGGCTCCATCTTCATTTCTTATTATATTTCTATACAAAATAGATTATATCTAAAACTAATATATTACTTTAAAAATAAACAAAGAAAACTAACTTTTTCATTATTACATACCATATGAATGAATAAATAATTACAACTATTTTAAAAAAATCAACACAAACAATAACACAAAGGTCCATGGCTAGTTTATGCACATCATACAGTGGCGGAACTGACTTGGAGCCAGCAGTAGCCAGTACGCATCTTGAAAACTTTGTAATAGTGTAACTTTTTTTTTATATACAAGTGCACTACTAAAAAATTATGGTAACTTATAGAAATAAAGAATGAAAACTAACTATAATGTAAATATCTAAAAGCCCATTACCTAATAATCTACTAACCCAATTATATTTTTAATTTATTGGGCTAATAATAAATAAGTAATTGTTATTTAGTAAGTCCATTTACTTAGAATAAAAATAAAAGCTTAAAAATTCCATTAATTGGAATGGGTGGGGGGAGGGGGGTTATACGTACACAAGGGAATTGGGGGGGGGGGGGGGAAAGCAAATCCTCGTCTCCTTCTATTTAATGTGTCGATTGTGAACACAAAAGGGCAAGCAAAAGAATCTTCATTTTGTGTTTTTTTTTGTCAAATCAACTTGCCCACTCTCTCAATTTGGCTTCAATTTGACTTCTTCTCTCTCTCAAGGCTTGGTGGCTTGGCTTGGTGGAGCTTTTTAGCATATATCAAGAATGAAACAAGTATTTCTTTAAACCCTTATTTTAATGCTTTGTTAGTTTACTATAATTAATACTTTCATAATTTATGTATTTCTTTACTTCCTTATTCTCTTATCATATTTACTTGTTATTATCTTATTATTAATTGTGATTGTTAATTTGTTGGTGAATGATGAAACTAGGTTAAAATTCATAATTGTTTGTGAATTTGTAGGGTTCCATTGTAAATTTTTGTAAAAGGAAATCGGATGTTGGTAGTAGTGATGAAAGTGGTGGAGGAAAAAGACCACAACCTACTCTACAATCACAACCACAACCTACTCCACAACCACAACCACAATCTACTACTCCACAACCACAACTTACTCCAACATGTTTTGATATTAATAATCTTCCTTTGGACCCGACGGATAGGCAAAGAATTACAACCTATCACCCAAATCAAATTGATGAAATAAGGAGAGCATATTATATTGGAGGACCTTGTCAACCAAAAGGTCATAAATTTAAAATAACCAAGATTGGTACTAAGAATAGACATTTTGTAAAGGAATGGTTTGATGATTTTAATTGGTTAGAGTATAGAAAAAAATAGAACAAAGCTTATTGTTTATGTTGTTACTTTTTTGGAGATAGTGTGGGGCAAAAAAGGGGAGATATGTATTTATGACGGGAGGCTTTGATACTTGGAGTAAAAAGTGAGCATTTAAAACTCATGAGGGTAATGTTAATAGTTATCACAACAACGGAAGACAAAAGTGTGAAATCTAGTGAAGAAAAACCAATCAATTAGTGAAGATTTTCATAAGCAAACCAAAGTTGAGGCAAGTAACTATCAAATTCGATTACGTGCTACAATTGATACTTGTAGATTTTTATTAAAAAATACGTTACTGTTTCGTGGTCATGATGAGTCGGATGGATCTCTTTCATGAGGCCTTTTCCTTGAAGAATTAACTTTCCTTCGGGACCATAATGAAAGCATTTATAATGTTACTTTAGAAAATGCTCCAAAAAATGAGAAACTGATGTCTCCGAAGATTCAAAAAGAGATTGTTCAATGCTTTTCAAAAGAGTTAATAAAGTCTATTTGTGAAGAAATTGGTAAGAATGTGTTTGCTATATTAGTAGACGAGTCTAGTGACGAATCCAAAAATAACAAATGGCTATGGTTTTGCGATAGGTTAATAACCTTGGAATAGTGTTCATAAAGATTTGTTGGAATTGTTCACGTGAAGGACACGACTTCTTTAACTCTAAAAAATCCATTGATTCGGTATTTACCAACAATAACTTGAGTATATCTCATGTAAGAAATCATGAATTCATTTTTTATGTATTTGACTCTTGATTTATTTTATTTCTTATTATTATTATTATTATTATTATTATTATTATTATTATTATTATTATTATTATTATTATTATATATATATATATATATATATATATTTGAAACATGTAAGAGGGCAAGGATACGATGGAGCAAGTAATATGCGGGGTGCATTTAATGGTTTGAAAGCATTGATATTGAAAGATAATCCTTCGACATATTATATACACTATTTTGCACACCAACTTCAATTAGTGGTTGTAACCGTAGCAAACAACCATGATGGTGCTGATGATTTCTTTGAGCAATTAGCTTTGGTGGTTAAGGTGGTGTGTGCTTCTTGTAAAAGAAAAGATATCATACGGGATAGTTACAAGGAAAGGGTTTAAAAAGAAATTGGTAATGGTGAAATTGAGACCGGGAGATGATTAAATCAAGAGACTTCTCTTGTTCGAGCCGGAGATACAAGATGTGGCTCACATTATAAAACAATAATAAGTTTGAAGAATTTGTTTCTGCAGGTTGTCAAGGTTCTTAAATATATTGAAGACGATGGATCTAGTTTAAATAACTGAAATCAAGCGTACGGTATTTTGTCGTATTTTAAGACACTTGATTTTGTGTTTTATTTACACTTGATGTTGTACATTTTTTGTTTCACGAATACCCTATCAAAACATCTTCCAAGAAAGGATCAAAATATTTTGGAAGCGGCTTCTTTGGTGAAAGTAACGATGAAAACATTGAAAGCTTTAAGGAATAATGGGTTTCCTTTGGGTTTCCTTCAATGCTGGAGAAGGTATTTTCTTTTTGTCATAAACATGAAATTAAAATTGTGGAAATATCCGAATTTTATGTCACTCCAAGAAACCGTAGAACCAAGGTTACTAATCAACATTACTTTGAAGTTGATATTTTCAACACGGTTTTGGATATGCAAATTTAAGAATTTGGGGACTGTTTTAGTGAAGTGAGCACTGATATACTAGAATACATGGCGCCTTTGAGGCCTTGTAATACATTTTCTATGTTCGAAAAATAAAAGTTGGTGAAACTAAGTGAATTATAAAAAAATGATTTTAAGGATTTGGAAAGGGTGTATCTTGATGGTCAACTTGAAACATATTATCACTCTTTGACTGATTATGAGAGATTTGCTAATTTTAAGGGCATTGCAGACCTTTCTCGTTTGATGGTGGAAACTGGGAAACATCATTCTTTTCCTTTGGTTTATAGGTTATTAAAGTTGATTTTGGTTTTGCCCGTAGCAACCGCAACCGTTGAAAGATGTTTTTCCGCAATGAAGCTCTTGAAGACCCACTTATGTAACAAAATCGGTTATGATTTTTTGAATGATGATTTGATTTGTAGTGTAAAAAAAGGAAGCACTTATGGATGTTAAGATCGAACGAGTGATAGAACGCTTTCGGAAAATGGGCAATCGTAGATGTCAACTTTAAAATGTTATGTAAAACTTGCGCTAGTTTGTTATTTCTATTGAAATCGTAATTAAAAACTTTATTTTACTATCTTTTATCGAAAAAAAATTGTGCTACCCCTTTTAAATGTTTCTGGTTCCGCCACTGACATCACACACACACACACACACACACACATATATATATATATATATATATATATATATATATATATATATATATATATATATATATATATATACTCAAAGTGGTATAAAACAACTCGTAGTTTTTCTAGAGCAACTTTTCTGAAGAAAAAAAATGCATATAAGTTTTGTCACTAAAAAATAACAATTATAAAATTGTTAAGGAAAATATGTATAGGTTTTTATTCAAAATAGTCCAATTATAAACACTAAATTAGACGTAATTAACAACGGAAGCATTTTTGTTTGAATAAACTAAAACCAATTAATACCCACCAAGGATCATTTTGCAAGAACTTAGAAATATTAAAAAAAAACCAAAGAAGTAGAAAGTCATACAACCTTTGAAGACTTTGGTAACTTCTGGCAGTTAGGAACTTGATGAAGATGGATTTAAGCTCTAAATCAAGCTCTCAATAATGTATCCACGAAGAAAGCTTTTCTCCACCAAAATATTCTAGTAAACACTTGTTAAAATGTTGTTCTTAAGCTTTAAGACATATACCAAAACAAGGCTAAAGAGAATATACACTTTTATGCTTGAATCTTGTACCAAAATTGCAAGACCAGAAGAAAGGGAAAGCGCGCCTCTTTGCCTACGGTTCATAAGGGATAAAAGAGGAGAAGATTTTATGCCAAAAAACTAGCTCATACACTTGTTCTTGGTCTTCTTTTTATATCGCATCTTATGTATAATAAAGAAAAGACCATAAGTAATAATGAAAAGTGAAAGCATGTCTCTTACAAGCATGAAACATCTATTAAAAATAATAAAAACAACCCTACGCCTTTTCAATAATGATGAAAGAAAGAGACAAAACTCAATTGTTCATTATTTTATCTTTAACTACTTGGTTACATTACAAGTACATGATTACTCAAAGTGACCAAATATTTATACATAATCAAGAAAATTCCCAATAGATTGGTAAAATATTATTTCCCAAAGGATTTTTTTCCAATTAAATACAAGTGTTGATATTTATTAATAATCAAAATTCTACTAATAAATAATCAATCAGTGGTAACTTACTATTAGGTGTGACCATATTTGACCATATGTTATTAGAAATATCATTCTATGAAGACTCTTGGGCATACAAGTTCTTTCAAATATATCTTTAGTCAAGAGTTTGATTGTATGTTTAGTGATTAGTTGGCTAATTTCTTGATTAAGTAATGGATCTTTATATTAGCAAATAATAAATGATTTTTGTGTTTGATTTTCTTGTACACAATCATGAAAGTATTTTCTACAACATGGTAGTGAAAGCATTTTGACTCCTCTTAGATTTTGTTGGATTCTAAATCTTAGTGCTAGTTAACTTTGATTAATTACATGCTCATGGGAACTTAGGAGTTTAACTAAGGGAATATGTTATAAGCTTCTCTAGCTATTTTACTAAGTAAGGAAAGTCTAGATGATTTAAACTTTTAGATCATTATAGCTGAATTAAAATAATCCATAAGTCTTGCACGATAATATCTAATGATAACAAGCTAAGTATCCGTGTGATGAAAGCCAAAGTCAACCATCTTTCTCTCAGTGATATAAATCAACTATTTTCCTTGTTAAATTATAATTTCCAAGTTTTATTATAATTTAGTTTCTTTAAAGAAACCAAAAGACTAAAATCCCCCATCTTATTTTTATTGGCATTTTGCGAGTGCTTTTGCAAAGAGATTTTATAGAGTTATGAATAGAACCAATCTCCATGGATTCGATCCCCTTGTCATTATAAACTATCTAGTGTGCAATTTCTAGGGTTATTTATTTGTTTTCCTTGACAACCACCAGCAATATACATTGTTAACCGCGCAACGACAAAATCCTTGAATAATGTAACACCTTACGAGGCTTGGTTTGGGAGAAGACCGAATCATGAATACTTAAGCGTATTCAGGTTTGTCACCAATGCTAACATCGCCAAACAACATCAAAGTAAGTTGGAATATCGAAGTATAGATGTGCTATTTAAAGATGATCGAGAATGGAAGTGGGAGGAGTCAATAATGTGTGTACGTTATTAATCAAATCAAAATGAGTCACATCCAGTTGCCCTAATATATTGTTTGCAACTAGAATGTGTGCATGCTATCAATCAAATACAAAGAAGTCACATCTTATCACTGCCAAGTGCATATTTCAATACCTGAAGCATCCTCCCAACCTTAGGCTTTGGTATCCTCATGAATCCGAATTCAATTTAGTTGGATATATTGATTCTGATTATGCTGGTTGTTCATTAGACAGAAAGAGTACTTCAGGAGGATGTCAACTTATGGTAAATAGACTAATCAGCTGGCCAAACAATAAATAGTCTTTCGTGGCTTGTTCAACCGTTGAAACTGAATATGTTGGTGTTGGTAGATGTTGTGCTAAAATTCTCTTGATTCAAAACCAGCTCCTAGATTATGGATTCAAGTTTACAAAGACTTTCATTTGTTATGACAACACCACTTCCATCCTTATCACTCAAAATCTTGTTCGGCACTCAAAGATAAAGCATATCGATATAAGGCATCCCTTCATCATGGACAACGTTCAAAAAGGAAAGATTGAGCTAATGTGTATTTGAACTACTAATCAACTCATCGATATCTTTACTAAGCTCCTGGATGAACAAAAGATATTTTTTCTCACTCATGAATAGGGAAAACTCTCCATGTCCTAAGTTTTTTTTCTGTATATTGTTTGTGTGTTTTTAAGACTTCATTTATGAATGTTTTTAATTTCATAAAAAAATCTCAAAAACTCAAAAATAAGGTTTTTTATTTCCTTTTTTGGTACATCTCAAAGAAATTTCATCATAATACCAATGGAGTATACACTGTATTCTAAAGATTTCTTTCTTGATGTCTTCATTCTCTAAGCTACATGGTTCAAGATTTTGCCCTCTTCATAACTAAACAGCAGACTCTCCATCTTCAAAGAAAGAAGCGCCCCTTTTGTATTGAGAGAGGTTGAGAAAAAACGGGTGGAATGACTAATTTTAAGAGAAGTTCTCTACGTCACCTGAATCTTTCTTCGTTCATCCCTCTCTTCATTTAAGATATTCAAGTGTTCATTAAAAAAATAACTTCTTTAAATCTATATAATTAACCTTGTCTCCTATGTTTTTTCTCATATTATTTTCTTCCTCCGAGTATCTTCTAGTTAAACAGCATTACTCGAGGGTTACAAAGATTTTAAGAAAGTAACCTGATCGTTAAAAAGTTACACAGGGCTCGCCATTGATGATATATATGTATATACACATGTGTGTGTGTGTGAAACTTGGAATCCATCAAAATGATATTTTATTCAAATAAATAGATCTTTTTTACCTTCATCATTTTTTTGAGAAAAATTTTTGAGACAAGGATGACATGAAAATGTGATTTGGTATTTATATACAAAAATTGGGAGTAGGTGTGTTGAAAATCGGAAACTCTTTAATATGTAGTTATGATCATTCAGTTCAAAAGATTTGAAATACTTGCACCAGTTATTTCCCTCTGAAAAAGCTATAATTTTCTCTCTTTGACATTTTCATTTTATGACTATTTTTTCTTTTTTTCATTCTAATTTTTTTAATATTTTTCCTCACTGTTAAGCTTAGCATGCTTTGAGTAACTTGTACCTTTGTCTAAGGGATTGATGGTGAATATTATATTCTAGACTGTAACTATATCTTTGTTTATTTTACTGATTCTCTCATCAGGTGATGAATTGTTCCTAAATGAATTTACGGGGGATTTAATTCTTCCTAGCTTTTACTTTGTACTTAGTTTATGTCTCTAGAAGCATTCTAATGTATGTGACTAAATCTATCTAAGTATCTCATCATGCAGACCAATTACTAATATGACATTAAGTCATCCACTCACGTTGGTTAGATAGCATGTCTAAAATTTCAGGTGACATAGCCATGTCCTTATCAAATAAAGTTTTTATATATATGTCAGTAATGTTTGAATTAAATGATTAATTGTTTTTAGCCAGACCGTGTCCCTGGAGACATGCCGTCATATGAAAAGAGTATCATGTTTTGTTGAAACATTAAGCATAACCATGTGGATCACCTTGATAGCACAATCTATTGTTTGATAGATACTTGTGTGGTTCTTAGATACAAAGGGTTTCCTCTATATCACTGACCCTTTTTTATTGAAACCATAGACTTGATATGACACACCCTGAACTTGATGTCCCTGACCCTTTTCTATTATCACCATAGACTTGGATATGACATCTGAAAAACTTCACCATTATGCATGTGATATTTTCTATTATAAACATAGATTATGTGAGGCACTAAATCAAGTTTATATGTTCCTTTGTATTATCCAATTCAGTGTGTAAGGCATGAAAAACAAATCAAATGTCTATGATCCATGTACTATAAACATACAATATATGAGCATCAATCAGTTATACGTCTTAGAACTCGTGTATTATACCATATAACGAGTAAGACATCAACCATCCCACCTGAATTTCGCTGCAACATGATATACTCTCTTACTGGTTATGAAGTTCTTTTTAAAAAACATAATCACATCAAAGATGTTGCACAAAAGTAACTTTTTGGCTAAGAACAAAATTGTCAGTTTTGGGATTCAAGGATTATGACGCCTATTCTGTCAAGATGATTACAAATCACATCATCACATTTGGAAATTCTTTCTAAATATTTTCAAATTCTCATTACGAAAGTATATCAATGTCTCATTCAAGGTTTTACGATTATTGATCATCAAAGTGATTCTTTCTTAAAAAAACCTAGAAGACCTCTAAAACCTTCAACCATGTCTCCTCTTTTTGTTTTTGTTCCAACCGCAAGCATTCACATGGCCCCAAACACACCAACAACTCCTATTGTCATCAATGGAACTAATGTTTCCTTCTCAGGTGTAATTCTAAAGAAGTTCAAGAATAAGTGTGTAACACTCCGTTCATTAAATAAATAAATAGATAAAATTAATAAAGGAATAGTAGCCCTAAAATCGGAATAATTTAGCAAGGCGTTCGTTGTGGGGGTTAAATGATTTATTTTGGACGTTGGGGGTTAAGAGTGTAATTTCCGGCCTAGTTTGTAAAGAATTTTGAAGGTTGAGGGATGTTTCGTAAATTATGGATTGAATTTGAAAAGGGTTTTTGAAGCCAGGGTATGATTGGTAATTGTTGGACTTATTATGAAAGGAATTATGGAAGCAGGGGCTAAAAGGTAAATTTTTGATTTAAATTGAAAACAAATCTTGTGAGGAGGGACTGAAATTGTAAAAATGCTCATATGTTTGAAAGAGAACATGGGTTAAACCCAGTATCCCTTCCCCGCTCGTTCCTTGATGGAAACCCTAAACCTAGCTCTCTTAGAGTAGCCGCCATATGGTTAACTCCAACCGCCACCACCCTATCCTCTTGCTTTCCGATCAACCAAGGTGACTGGTGAACCACTGCTGCCGGCTAAATCATCTATCGATGCCCACTGCCGACGAATCCGGAAGCCCCAGAGCCAAATCTCGCACGCTGTCGTCGCCGGTGACTGCGAAGATCGACGAGTTCGTGGTTGCGAACTACAGAGAAGTTTCTGGTAAGGTCATCTGCCACTTCTCTCTCTTATCTCCTTCGTTCTTTCCGATGGTTTGACGTCGTGTATGATGGTTATGGTGGCCGGTGGCCCTTGAACCACCGTTTCTGCTTGTTCCGACGACAACAGCCTCCTAGTCGGTGGTTGGGAGCTTTTGTCTCGTGCCGTTTATGTGTATGTGTTGCTGCCACGAGCCGAACGCATAAGCATGTGTGTTATTTGGCTAGAAACCCACCACCATCACCTCATGGTGGTGGTTGCCACCGTGAGTGGTGGATGTGTGTGTGTGTGTTTGTATGTGTGAGAGTGTACTTTATGGATGTGAAGTTCTATGTCTAATTTTTTGGCCGGAACTCCCACCACCACCACCGTGAGGTGGTGGCTGCCCCCTTCTGCCACCATCAGCCACCGTGTTGAGTGGCGATGTACATTGCGTGTGATTGGATTGCTTTTGGGATGCTTGGACATGATTTGGACTAGAGTCATAACCACCACCACGAGGTGGTGGCCGCCGCCGTGAGCCACCATTGACCACCACTACCCGAGGTGGTAGTGGATGGTGCCCGGCCTAATAAAACCCTAGTTGACCTAATGAAACCCTATTTGATCTAAAGACTTAGCTTTTGGGCCTAGTTGGCGTGTTTTGGGTTGGAAACCCTAATTATGGTTTAGAAAACGTTAATCTTGGAGATTTTAATTTGGACTTGCCGGGACCCGCATTTTGGACGACTGGATTAGAATTATGAATTAAGCCCGACCACACTGTATGATTGACCTAGTAGATTGATGGACTTAATGGATTAACTCCTTAATGAGTTAAGTGTTTCTAATTAACCCTAATCGTCATTTCATGTGAAACCCTAATTGTGTTGGGTTTTGAGTTGGGCCTTTCTGTTGGGTCTAGATGTTTGGACTCTTGAGGGGCCAACTATTAACAAGTATATGGACTAGGAAATTTGGATGGGCTTTATAGTAAGGCCCAAGTGAGGGGCTTGGGCCTAATTTGGAAAATTGGTCCATAATTGGGCCTTGGTTGTTTATTTGGATTTTGGGCCTTCGGGGTGTGAATTTGGGCCTTGGGCTTGAATCAAGCTAGGTTAGGGGTAAAGTAGTTTTTTACCCCAAGCATGGACATATGGTTATGTACTGGAACCCAATTATTAATTGGGTGTCGATTTGATGTTGACAGTTCGGGGATCTGTCAGCCAGCAGCCAGAGATTTATTTGCGGACTTCAGCAGTGCGAGGTGAGTTTCCTCCTTGGAACGGGTCTAGGGCACCAATGTCGGCCCGTTTATGTATGTTAGTATGTGTCGGACTTCAGTCCGATGTCGGGCAGTGCCCGATGTAGGTTTATGTGTTATATGTTCCGGACTACAGTCCGATGTCGGGGAAAGCCTGAGGAATGTTTGTATGCTTGATGTCTTTGTGATTCCTGCAGGTGTTTGTTTTGTATGCTTCCGGATTTCAGTCTGATGCCGGGGAAAGCCCGAGGAATGTTTATATGTTTCCGGATTTCGGTCCGATGTCAGGCGGGGCCCGAGGAATGTTTATATGTTTATGTTATGTGATTATTATCTGTATTTGTTGATATGATTATATGTATACCGAGCTTTGCTCGATGTCGGGCGGGGCCCGATGCCGGATTTCGGTCCGATGTCAGGCGGGGCCCGAGGAATGTTTATATGTTTATGTTATGTGATTATTTATGTGTAGGATTTCAAAGTACTCCATGGATTATGGCAATGGGCCCCCTTGATGAAGTGTAGGTTAAAGACCCAAGACTTGTATTTTCCCTATAAATAGTCATGTATTATTCATATTTAGGGTCAAGAGTGAGGCAAAATGTAGTCGTCGCGTTGTGAGGTTTCTTATGTAGAGTTAGATTCTTTAGTCTATTCTAAAAGTGTAATTTATTACTCATATATTGAATAAATCGAGTGACCATTCGACATATCTTCATTATTGTGTTTGTTCCTATTTTCTGCATCTTGTTCCTCAAATCACAATTAGGGTTTTTGTCCCAACAAGTGGTATCAGAGCGGGTCTTTGAAGATCTATTGATTTTTGAAGTATTGGTTCTTGATTTGATGATTTTCTGCACAAGTTATTGAAGATTATTGGTGTTTTGGCGTCTTGGAATCAATATTCTTGTTCAAGCTACTGTTCATGGAGATTTATGAATTATGCTATTGTTCATCTGGGTATTGTTTCAATCCAAATCGTATTTTGTTCATATTCTCTATTGGATCTGATTTTTTTTCTGAATCAATCAATTGCCTCGTAAATCAATTTCTTTTGATTTGGGTCATAGTTTTTGTTTACTGTTCATGGTATTATTAAAGCCCAAGTTATGATTTGTTTCAATTTCTAACCCAAAATCTCGAGACTGACACATCCTTGTTTCCGTTGTTTACTTTGTCGTCGATATCAATTCCAGTTGAAATCTCATTTGTAATCACAAATTGATCTAATTTGATTTTCCCGGAATTGAGTGTATGTTGTATCGATGTTGATTATCAATTTGTTTCTATCTTTTTCATTGATTGTATTTTCAGTGAATCAATTTTTCTTGATTAATCATATATGCGAATCGTGTTTCTCCTTCACGTTGTATTCTTGATTCACGATTATCCGTTCGATTTCAAGATTTTGCTTCTGGTTTTAATCCGAGAACGAGTTTATATTCTTCATCTTATCAAGTCGATTTCTCCGGTATCATATATTTTTTTAATTGACTTGAAATCAAGTTATCTTGGATTGAGGAGCTGAAAGAAGAAACCGGAGAACATTTGATGGGTGTTTGATCTGGAAATCGATCTTTGGAGTATAGATTGGGTGTTTGATTGATTTCAATCTCGAAGTCTGATGATGAACGGATAAACAGTGGTGTATGTCGATTTGGAGATTCAATCTAAAAAGTCAAAATTGGGGCAAACGGGCTCTCTGCATTCGTAATTGAAATTGTAACCGGAAATGGCATGTGAACGAACGAAATCGAGGTAGTTGTGTGCTTATTCGCAATTGCTCGTCAACAAAAATAGTCAAAATTGATTTAAAAGTTCCAACCTGCGAACGTTCGGAATTGAAATCGGGCTCGGACTTGTTCTTTTCTCACGATTGATCGACTGCGAACTTGTGCTTGGATTTGGTTTTACTAGAGATTCGCATTGGGTTATAATCACTTGATACGTAGCGAGAGGTTAAAGATTCGAGGTGCCTTGATTCATAGCGAACCTTTGGACAAGGTTTCGCAGCGAGACTGAAATTGTTCGTGATGGTGAACTGACTTGCAATCAACTACGAATGGCTCGGATTCGCATCTGGGTGCTCGGAACGAAAGTATAAATTCGGGGTTATTGATTTATTGGGTTCGTTGTTTAGTCGTGAGTTATATCACTGTGTTCGTCAATCGCTGCTTGTATAAATGGGGAAGATGACTTATGTTACACTATTCGTCCCTGCAACTTCAACATTTTGACACTTTTGGTCCCTATTGTTTTCACAGCTTGGCGATTATGGACCATTTCCAGAAACTGTTACAAATGAAGGGGAATATGATGCATATTTATTATTTTAATCCCTTAACTTTCAGCAATGTGACAGTTTCAACCCGTTTTTTCGAAAAGTTTGCAAATTTGAGCGCTAGTGAACAGTTTTGGATTCTTTAATGCACATATTTTTTTTCGTGAACAAAAAATTAAGGATTCCATCAAGTCTTGGCGGTTCGGAAAGTCGTTTTTCGTGATAACGTCAATTTTTTTTCGACTTTTTCGGATTTTATACTTCATCGTTTATATCATTTTGCCGCGGGGGAGCACAGTAATTATTTATCCATTCAAGATCATTCTCATGACCATTTGAAGGTTTTATAATCACGTTTGTTATTATAAATCGGGGGAGAATTTGGTATGGTCATTCGAAATTGGATATGACTTTTCAAATTTGAAGATTTTTGATGAAGCTTGTGGTAGAATTATGAAGGTAGCTTTTACAGTAGCAGTTCTTCATCGAGCTCTTCTAAAGCTTTTACAGAGAAGTATCTTTTACAGTAGCAGTTCTTCATCGAGCTCTTCTAAGGACTTGTTGTATCTCCGGCTTCTAGTATTTTCTCGATCAAGTGACGTTACAAATCTTAAAATTTGGGTTGTGATATGATATTTTTTCGTCGCTTATATCATTAGCTTATTTGAAGTTCATTGTGACTGGGAGGGGGAGTTCTTCAAAGACAAGAAGTGATTCGGTTTCTTAATTCTAAAATGGGTTTTTATGGCGGGTTTGGCTTTATTGACGATCTTTGGGATTACATTAGAAAATGAAGTTTAAAGACATTATTTCAGTGCTTGGTTTATATATCCTAGAACCCGTTTCTGAAGACTATTGAAGAATCAAGATTTATGGATTGCTTCAAATATTCTTCGTTGCGATATCATTTCTTATTTTCTAGATGCTTGTTTTGGAAGTTGAATCCTTGTCATCTATTCCATACTTTGAGGGGGAGATTGTAGGGTTTCAAAGTACTCCATGGATTATGGCAATGGGCCCCCTTGATGAAGTGTAGGTTAAAAGCCCAAGACTTGTATTTTCCCTATAAATAGTCATGTATTATTCATAATTAGGGTTAAGAGTGAGGCAAAATGTAGCCGCCACGTTGTGAGGTTTCTTATGTAGAGTTAGATTCTTTAGTCTATTCTGAAAGTGTAATTTATTTCTAATATATTTAATTAATCGAGTGATCATTCGACATATCTTCATTATTGTGTTTGATCTTATTTTCCGCATCTTGTTCATCAAATCACAATTAGGGTTTTTGTCCCAACATTATGTGTATTTGTTGATATGTTTATATGTATATCGAGCTTTGCTCGATGCCGGGTGGGTCCCGATGCCGGATTTCGGTCCGATGCTAGGCGGAGCCCGATGTTGGACTTCGGTCTGATGTCGGGCGGGGCTCGATGTAGCGGCCAAGGCCCATGTTATGTTATTATGTGATTATGTGATTATGTGTATGGTATGTGGTTGTTTGGGGAGACTCACTAAGCTTCGTGCTTACAATTTTTAGTTTTGGTTTTAGGTACTTTCGGTAGCAAGGGGAAGAGCTCGGGATGACTGCAGTCCACAAACCATGTTTTTAGCCTGGGATGTTTTTACTTTGATATATTTGACAGATGATTATGATATTTTGAGATACAATGACTTATGATTTTATGTGATGATTTGATAACTATGGTATTATTAATAATTAAAAATGAAATTTTTGGTCATGATTTTTGGGATGTTTCAAAGTGTTTGGAAGTTTGTGTTGATTTTTCAAAAGTTCATCCTTTACGATACACTCTTGTTGATCATGTTGTATCCTTCTATGTAAAAGATGTGTTTGAGTTCTTTTAAACATGTACCTTCAATAAGCATCTACAAACCATAGTTGGCATCATTGGTGACGATGATCATGAAGTTTTACTTACATTGGAAGTGGTTCGAGATGTTTTTCGTCTTCCAAATCTTATCATGTAATCAACTCTTTGATGGGTTTAGAGCATTCTAACACTCCTAAGTGTACATGCAACCCTAGAAAAACCTTGGATCTATGTTTGTCTAAAATACATGCAAAATACTTTTTCCAAGGTTCATAATCCTATCTAGCATACATGGGGAACATTAAACATAAAAGATGGCTAGAATTACATACATTGTAATTGATTTGATTCCTTGAAAACCTTGAGAGCCTAGCACCCCAAGTGTGATGCCTCAAATGTCTCACACAACACCAAATGCACTTGGAATAAACTTTGAGAGAGAATGTCACACTTAGAAATCAGCTTGCCCTCAGTCTTGCTTCTAGTGTAGCCTATTTTGGTAGATAACATGTTCTTTATATAGTGTGTTACATTTAGGTTTACACCATGTAAACCCTAATGTAACATGGCTCTTCGTTTCCATGACCCATGGGTTTGTAACTCCCATGGAGCATCCTATGTACCTTAGCCC
Organism: Lactuca virosa; assembly: GCF_052849685.1. Lineage (NCBI taxonomy): Eukaryota > Viridiplantae > Streptophyta > Magnoliopsida > Asterales > Asteraceae > Lactuca > Lactuca virosa. The sequence continues at coordinate 84,644,487 of NC_136428.1, forward strand.
AACTTGATAATCCATGAAGCCTTTAGCCCACTATACAAGTTATGGATGATTTACATAATCAACCCATATATTTAATTAGTCATCTTTTGATCACTTAATTAATCCTAGATTAATTCTTCATCAATACTAATTAAATAATATTATTAATATATTTAGAACTTATAATATATTAATAAACCATAAGTGTTATTTCTCTCATTTTAGTTTATCCAAATGCATGATGCCATGCAACCCAAATGGACCATGTCGGGTTGGGTCAAGTACAACCCAGAAATAGTTATGAACTTAGACACCTAATCTAACAGTCTCCCGCTTGGATAAGTCTAATAACTATAACTGCAAGTATGACTTCAGGAACCGACCAGCAATCGTAGCTCTTTTCAAGGTCTCGCGGAACTGAGATGATGATGATACTCCATTTAAGATAAGTGATCATATAATCCTCTGTTCTAGATATCAGCCGGACAAATACATGGAACAATGTCTTGCTTATTGTCCAGCAGTTTGTTTCCCGATTTCCGATTTGTTTGACATAGAACTTAAGTGAACAGATCAACTTAGTTCTGACCAGGCCCGGTACATAGGTCAAAACAAAATCATCGAGGGGCCCAGATATCGCTTCTAATCCAAGAAGGAACAGATAAACTTCGACTCATATGCTTGTTCTACTACTTGTTGAATCATACACAAAGGCACGTTTTATAACATCGAGTTACCAATGTGTTTTTGTACGATCAATATATAACCAATTCATAGGCAACAAGTCATATCTCTAGGTTTGAAGACTTATATGATATTACCGTCTCACGATCACTCGAGATAAAATTCCATGAAGTGATACCAGTGAGCGTGGGTTGAATCCAATACTCAGAACTTATGAGCACTCATGAGTGTTGTAGCACCACTTTGTCCAACATTTTAGACCTCTACAATCCAACCCATGATAGTCTTGATTCATATCTACTTCCAACATATGACCGATTGTGGATGGTTTGAATAACTTAGTCATTCTGGAAGAGCGACTTAGTTATTCTGGAAGTCAAAACATGTAAAGTGAAACATAAGAATAATCGAATCAACTATGGTCTCAGAACTTATGAATATAAATAAAAACACCTCGTATTTATCACCATATTGATTGCACATTATTCATTGTATACTGTTTCAAACTATCAACTTTATTCTTGAATTAAAACAATAGTTGTCCCATGCTCCGAGCATGTACACTATGTTTGTCTAAACACTAGTCATACCATACACCAAGTATGCACACTATGTTTGTCTAAACATTAGTTATGCAATATATCAAGTATGCACACCAAGTTTGTCTATGATCTTTACTCTGTGAAATAGATCGATTGACCATACTTCCAACGATTCTCATTTCACAATCCCAAATCCATACTGCAAATGCTCGAATCCCAGATTCCTGGCATTTACTTAAATCTGTTAGATTCTAAACTTATATGCAGTGGTCCTCTTGTAATGATTATGCATAAAGTCACAAAGACTTGTCAACAGACATTACAGAGTATTCCAGTGGAGATCAATTCCATGGAAACGAAGTCTATATTCAAAGTTCATTGCTTTGAACATTCTTCTTGCATTAAGTTTCCTAATCTTACACAGATTTAATGAATAGCTTCCACCTATGGGAACATTTCCATATTCCCTTTTGACTATTACTCTTGAACAAGAGTTGCCTCTTTTCAGAATATGTCAATATGGTCCTTCCACAATTAACACTATAATTCCAACTGTCCCTGAGCAACCAATCTTTGGTAAACCTTAGATTGTCCTCAACAATTGCTTAATCAAATTAGTCATATCTAGTTCTAGTACTTTTTTCCTTCTTAATGCTCTATGCATTTGGAAAGATTTAGAACAGAAGAATATTATAGCACATGCAATCGATCCTATATCTGAAGCATATGGGACACGATTCATAAAGACATGATACTAGACCAGTCTTTTGCTATAATATTTCTATTTCTATTTGCCAAGTTCTCATAATTCAGATTATGAAGAGGGATGTCGTAATCATAATCGAATTTTAGAACGCAAATAATGCACCCATATATAGAATTTCCTTATGTTGAGCCATTCCAACATGAAATTCATATATATATATCCTTGACTAAAGATAATTAAAACCTCAATCTAAGCTTTTAGAATTGAAGTGAAGTATAATTTCCTCTCCCTTAATTATAGCAAAACAACTTTTCCCAATTGAAACCTTTTGTTTTCTATAATTAACATTGCTAACTTGCAACACTTATCATAATTATCATGCTCCCACTTGCATGATGATTATTTGCATAATACTTATGCTCCCACTAGCTTCGACATGTACTCAGAAATCAGTTGGACTTCTAGAAATCAATACTTTATTGACCTTCTTACCAAAGTTCACATTTCTGATACGAGATGCTTTTGATAAAACTTTATCAAAACCATACACCTTTCCTTAGGTAGCATGTATGTGTGTCTAAACACTTTCAGAACTATGAAAAGGAATGCCGTAATCATAGTCTCAATTGTGTAGACCTTTGCCATTTCTCACAAGTCCATGTTAGTGTGTCGGTTAACCACACACGCTCTACTAACGACTTTGAGAATGCAAATATCACAACTGTTATCTACTTAAAATCTACTTAGTGAAAGTGTTTCCTCACCATCATTTTCATGGATCGGAGAGAAACCTTATGACACTTAGATTTTATGGTGTATGTGTTCTTATCCATGTGAATTTGTCAAAACCATAATCACAAGACCAGGTTAGTGATAAATCCAAACTCTTATGGATTGAACTTGTGCAGTCTTAACTTCTTACCACCTGGCAGCTCAAGGGCCTGCCATTGCTTCCAAGTTGTTATGCAACCAATTGAGAACTCTCAGAACTCATATGTAAATCCAACTTCTCCTGGAATGGGCACAGAAGTATGAATATGTCAACACGATAGGTTATAAACCTCAAGTCGTGTGCTAGTGATAAACTATAGGTTTTTCTTCTTGATTAGAACTAAAGGCTTTTCCAAGATCTTTAAGACTCCCACTGTCCTCTTGATATATAAGACTCACTTGCCAAATATTCAAGAGATAGTGCGGATTCTTTATCAAGAGAAGCACTTCGCACAATTGGCCTTAGTTGGTCTTTGTTTTATCCAAAACATCATAACTTACCAATTTCAAATGTAAAAGAGTAGGACACTTTTACTCTTACATTTGACAAGTGTTATAAAGCTTTCTTTAAGATATTTCACTCAACTTACAGTCTTGGAGTATGACTCTAAGACTTGTTTTGGAACGAAGTATGACTCATCTTCTTGATTCAATCATTTCAGCAATTCTTGATTCCTCTTCTTAGCCATAGGAATGCACTAAGATGTCGTTAGAGGATCAATTGTGACATGGTTTTTCTTAATCATAAAGATGATCGCAACACATGATACTAAAGTACTCTCCCATCTTTCCAGATTTGAGAAACTTTTATCCTTCTGCCTAATTTGATTCTTCTCATTCGTTCTGCCATACATCGAAGTCTTTTCAATGTTTCAGAATTATACTTATCTTGTAAGTATAACCACATTTACTAAACCTTTGTAAATCATGACGAATAGTCTTATCAATCTTTTGTGGTGGACTTGACTAGTCCACAAGAATGTGTACTCGATCCATTAGTCCCTCACTTGACTCACATATACATGTGAACAAGGAATTAGTCTTAAATTTTCCAAAGCTGAAAGTTCTCATTCATCATAATATACAACTTGCATGATTCCAAGTTTCGGTCCAATTGAAACTTGGGTGATGAGAATCTTTCCTTATTTGGTAAATTTACACACTACCACAAATGAAAGAATCAAATTCATATTTCCATTATTGCTAGAACCATACAAACATCAATTTTCCATAAATGCCATTGCAAGGAGATATAAAATAAAGTAAAACAAAATTTTATTTATTTAATAAATGCGGAAAAAACTTTCCTTACAATGCAACTTTAAATGGAAACTATGCTATTACATATTTCCTAGCAATCTATCATAACTCTCTAAGTAGTAGCTCAAGAATCCGATCTTCAAACCATGCGATTGAAATCCATCTTCGTGGTCAGATTCAACATACCTTTCCTTTAAGTTTCCTTCCCTTTGCTTGATCCTGCCAAACACAAAAAAAATGTAACCGAGTCACATTTTGTATTTAGAATCATCAATAAGGAACTTAATAGAGTTAGATAGTGGACTTACCTGAAGTAGAGTCAAATCTTCTTGATTTTTTTTCTTCTCTCTTAGATCTTTCAGGTAGTCAGGGCAGATTCGCAACCAATGCCCCTTCTCTTGACAATGAAAAAATATGGACTCTTTGGGTATGGTACATGGGACTATCACAGACTTAGCTTTTCCCTTTACCTTTTGGTCAACCGGGTTGACCAAGGCCGATCCCTTTCCATTGGGAAGAGAAAGCTTATCTGGACTTCTAATGTTACCATTATCAATGTCCATGGAAGTTTGAGAAATAGACCTTCCACCCATATTTGTTTGACTTTTGCTCCAAATCATTGCTGATTCAGCAGCAATAAGCAAATAAGAAAGATCTATTAGGGTCATGTCGTCATCAGTCATATAGTAGTCTTTAATAAACTCACTATATGACTCAGGAAGTGACTGAAGAACCCAGTCAATAGCAAACTTCCTTGAAATAACAGCACCCAACATTCTCAACCTGTCAATGTGTGACTTCATTTTTAAGACATGAGTGCACACAGGTCTTCCACCTTTATGTTTCATTTCTAGTAAGGCTTGAGTGACCTTAAACCTTTCAAGTCTTCGGGCTTGTGGGTCAGGGAGAATAAATGGAGGAGGTGGAGGTAGGGAAATACGATTTCCATGAGATTTGGGAAGATCACAGTTGTCTAAACCAGACATCTGCAATGGGAGATATTCAAGTTAGTGGATTTTAAGTCCTTAATATAACACCCAATACGAAATATTAAGGCTAGGACCCAACACAATATTTTATAACTTGGAAGAGGGATGTCGTAATCCAAGCTATAAAATATTTGAAGGTAGGTGAATGACGATTCACCAATTTCCACCATGAAAAACGAAATAAATTATTAGGTTTTAATTGGATTTGAAACTCCTAGATCTTTTGAGATTCATTGAACTTTCAATGACATGTTTCAATCTCGAGTGTGCCCTTCATGTTTTGTGACTGGGATACTTAGGATCACAAAACAAGGTGTGAAGTAACCATGCAAATTACTTGGTACCCTTAATGTTTTTTCATTTAATCGATGTGTCGGTTAACCACACGCGCTCCACCGACCTATGAAAAACCTTAAGTCACCCTTTGCCTACCTTGTTAAGTCCAAGTTAGTGTGCCGATTAACCACACACGCTCCACTAACCGACTTAAGCAAAGTGCAAAGTGTAATTTCATGGGTTAGCACCTTATTCACTTTTTTCCTAAAGTAACTAAGATTGGGAATTTATAAAAACATTTAGTTACTTTATATTTATCATTAATACTTTTAATGAAGGTTTTAAGTCCTTGTCTTACCCATTCAGCTAACGACCCTCCACCAGTCAAGGAAGCGGTGGGTGAGAGTGGACCCCCATTAAGCTGCCATTTTATAGGCAACAACCTTATACCCCCCTTATAGACCGACTTCGTGAATGAGGCCTACTAACGGTAAAACGACTTAATCTTATACATATATAATTATTCTTAAACTTGTAATATTATAAAGTATAAGGGTTGAATTTTAACTTTTAAATTTCTAGGGCTTGGAAATAAAGTTTTTTAATGTGACTTTACATGTTCCAAAACTTGAGGGCAAGTTTTGTAACTTTCAAAACTTTTCATCTTTCATAACTTATGAGTTAATGGCTTAATAAAATGAGTGACTTTTCATTTTTTGTAACCTATGTGTTTCTTTAATGGACTTTAAAATAATGACTTTTGGTAATCCATAACTTGAGGGCAAGTTATGGACTCCATTAAAACACATAAAGATCATGAATTAAGCATTAAACAAGTAATTCCTATGATCTATCAAGAACTCATAAGAACATGAATAGTCATATCAAAATTTCAAGAACATATGAACACATATAATCATGTAATTTTGATATTAGCCATTGTAAATGGATTTGAACAACCATTACACCATCAAAAACAAATTTTAAAACACCAAAACAGTTTAGGGTAATGTTTCTAGTCTATTTCCAACAGCAAAAGTCGAAAATCTGCACCCTGGGACTCCTACTCGTCGAGTGCAAGAACCTACTCGACGAGTAGGATGAGTTTATGCTTGGACTCGTCGAGTCCCCTCATGGACTCGGCGATTCCCCTGTGCAGACAGCAACAAATTCGATTTTTTTCACTATTTTGCATCAAGTATCAACAAACAAACCTAGGCTCTGATACCACTGATGGGTTTAGAGCATTCTAATACTCCTAAGTGTACATGCAACCCTAGAAAAACCTTGGATCTATGTTTGTCTAAAATACATGCAAAATACTTTTTCCAAGGTTCATAATCCTATCTAGCATACATGGGGAACATTAAACATAAAAGATGGCTAGAATTACATACCTTGTAATTGATTTGATTCCTTGAAAACCTTGAGAGCCTAGCACCCCAAGTGTGATGCCTCAAATGTCTCACACAACACCAAATGCACTTGGAATAAACTTTGAGAGAGAATGTCACACTTAGAAATCGGCTTGCCCTCAATCTTGCTTCTAGTGTAGCCGATTTTGGTAGATAACATGTTCTTTATACAGTGTGTTACATTTAGGGTTACACCATGTAAACCCTAATGTAACATGGCTCTTTATTTCCATGACCCATGGGTTTGTAACTCCCATGGAGCATCCTATGGACCTTATCCCAACTTGATAATCCATGAAGCCTTTAGCCCACTATACAAGTTATGGATGATTTACATAATCAACCCATATATTTAATTAGTCATCTTTTGATCACTTAATTAATCCTAGATTAATTCTTGATCAAAACTAATTAAATAATATTATTAATATATTTAGAACTTATAATATATTAATAAACCATAAGTGTTATTTCTCTCATTTTAGTTTATCCAAATGCATGATGCCATGCAACCCAAATGGACCATGTCGGGTCGGGTCAAGTACAACCCAGAAATAGTTATGAACTTAGACACCTAATCCAACACTCTTCCCTCTGAAGGTCGATGTAAATAGGTGTTGCCTATTTTTGGCTTATGATCTCACACTTCTAGGTCCTCATGATGGAACAGAGTTTTTCCTACATCAATGTCTTCCAACAGGATGGAAATATCTCACTAGTGTCATCGATAAGTGCCTCAGGCACAAAAATTGGAGTCTTGACCAGCTTAAAATCTTCGAGATGAGGATTCTATACTCTATGGTGAAAAAAGCATCTCAAATTTTTGTAGCTAATATTTAACCATCTTGTTGACACCATTACATGGAAGAAACGTCTTACCTATACTTCTTATCCCTGCTAGTTGGCCATGGTGAAATCACTCCATGTATTAAGTCCTGAAAAATGATTAATATTATTCCAAATAATGTTGATCCTTCTATCACAATGTGGATGTAAAAATGGTCAGTGAATACCTACGATGTTGAGAATTCCCTTATGCTCCAATCAGTGTTAGGGCCACTGATGACCCCTTTGAGAACATAGTTCTGAAGAAGAGCCAATATTTGAGGAAGAAGAAGAGGCTGATGAGGAAAATGATGAGGCTGAGGACAAGATGTCAGTATGGAGAAAAATGAAGAAAATGTGGAGGTTTCTGACAGTGAAGACATTTTAGGACTTTCCTCTAATTCCCATCCATCAAAATCCAGCAGCCAGTGTTACGTCACCTTGATCCTGTTACTTTAACTGCAGTTATTCTATCTCATCATCGTCTTAACAAGCATACGTACTTCAATTCCTCCTCCTTATCACATCAAGGTATTCCTCAGAAACATATTGTATCTGAACATATATTTGGGTTCGACAAAACTACATCCTCTCCATCCCTTGATCATTTTCATACATAATCATGGTTAGTTCATTACAACTCACCTCCTACTCAGCGTGAGAGGGATCATGAGCCCCAACAACCAAATCTGTAGTTTAGATTCTCACGGCTCTTTGAACGTTGATTGAGGTATCTGATGTTCTTTTGCTTAACGTCTACGATGCATAGAGGATCGACGAGTTCGTGGTCACGAGCTACCGAGAAGTTTCTGGTAAGGTCATCTGCCACTTCTCTCTCTCATCTCCTTCGTTCTTTCCGATGGTTTGACGCCGTGTATGATGGTTGTGGTGGCTGATGGCCCTTGAACCGCTGTTTTTGCTTGTTCCGAAGATATCAGCCTCCTAGTCGGTGGTTGGGAGCTTTGGTCTCGTGCCGTTTATGTGTATGTGTTGCAGCCACGAGTCAAACGCGTAAGCATGTGTGTTATTTGGCTAGAAACCCACAACCATCACCTCATGGTGGTGGCTGCCATCGTTTTATGCCACCACCAGCCACCGTGAGGGGTGTGTGTGTGTGTGTGTGTGTTTGTATGTGTGAGAGTGTACTTTATGGGTGTGAAGTTGTATGTGCAATTTTTTGGCCGGAACACCCACCACCACCACCGTGAGGTGGTGGCTGCCGCCTTCTGCCACCATCAGCCACTGTGTTGAGTGGAGATGTACATTGCATGTGATTGGATTGCTTTTGGGATGCTTGGACATGATTTGGACTAGAATCATAACCACCACCACGAGGTGGTGGCCGCCACCGTGAGCCACCGTTGACCACCACTACCCGAGGTGGTAGTGGATGGTGCCCGGCCTAATGAAACCCTAGTTGACCTAATGAAATCCTAATTGGTCTAAAGACTTGGATTTTGGGCCTAATTAGCGTGTTTTGGGTTGGAAACCCTAATTAGGGTTTAGAAAACCCTAATCTTGGAGATTTTAATTTGGACTTGTCGGGACTCGCATTTTGGACGACTGGATTAGAATTATAAATTAAGCCCGACTACACTGTATGATTGACGTAGTAGATTTATGGACTTAATGGATTAACTCCTTAATGGGTTAAGTGTTTCTAATTAACCCTAATCGTCATTTCATGTGAAATCCTAATTGTGTTGGGTTTTGAGTTGGGCCTTTCTGTCGGGCCTAGATGTTCGGACTCTTAAAGGGACAAATATTAACAAGTATATGGACTAGGGAATTTGGATGGGCTTTATAGTAAGGCCCATGTGAGGGGCTTGGGCCTAATTTGGAAAATTGGGCCATAATTGGGCCTTGGTTGTTTATTTGGATTTTGGGCTTTCGGGGTGTGAATTTGGGCCTTGGGCTTGAATCAAGCTAGGTTAGGGGTAAAGTAGTCTTTTACCCCAAGCATGGACATATGGTTATATACTGGAACCCAATTATTAATTGGGTGTCGATTTGATGTTGACAGTTCGGGGATCTGCCAGCCATCAGCCAGAGATTTATTTGCGGGACTTCAGTAGTGCGAGGTGAGTTTCCTCCTAGGAACAGGTCTAAGGCACCAATGTTGGCCCGTTTATGTATGTTAGTATGTGCTGGACTTCAGTCCGATGTCGGGCAGTGCCCGATGTAGGTTTATGTGTTATATGTTCCGGACTACAGTCCGATGCCGGGGAAAGCCTGGGGAATGTTTGTATGCTTGATGTCTTTGTGATTCCTGCATGTGTTTGTTTTGTATGCTTCCGGATTTCGGTCCGATGCCGGGGAAAGCCCGTTTATATGTTTCCAGATTTAGGTACGATGTCGGGCGGGGCCCGAGGAATGTTTATATGTTTATGTTATGTGATTATTATGTGTATTTGTTGATATGTTTATATGTATACCGAGCTTTGCTCGATGACGGACGGGGCCCGATGCCGGATTTCGGTCCGATGTCGGGCGGGGCCCGATAAATGTTTATATGTTTATGTTATGTGATTATTGTGATTATTTATGTGTATTTGTTGATATGTTTATATGTATATCGAGCGGTGCTCGATACCGGGCGGGGCCCGATGCCGGATTTCGGTCCGATGCCAGGCGGAGCCCGATGCCGGACTTCGGTCTGATGTCGAGCGGGGCTCGATGTAGCGGCCAAGGCCCATGTTATGTTATTATGTGATTATGTGATTATGTGTATGGTATGTGATTGTTTGGGGAGACTTACTAAGCTTCGTACTCACAAATTTCAATTTTGGTTTTAGGTACTTTCGGTAGCAAGGGGAAGAGCTCGGGATGACTGCAGTGCACACTCCATGTTTTTAGCCTGGGATGTTTTTACTCTGATATATTTGACAGATGATTATGATATTTTGAGATACAATGACTTATGATTTTATGTGATGATTTGATAACTATGGTATTATTAATAATTAAAAATGAAATTTTTGGTCATGATTTTTGGGATGTTTCAAAGTGTTTGGAAGTTTGTGTTGATTTTTCAAAAGTTCATCCTTTACGATACACTCTTGTTGATCATGTTGTATCCTTCTATGAAAAACATGTGTTTGAGTTCTTTTAAACATGTACCTTCAATAAGCATCTACAAACCATAGTTGGCAACATTGGTGACGATGATCATGAAGTTTTACTTACATTGGAAGTGGTTCGAGATGTTTGTCGTCTTCCAAATCTTATCATGTAATCAACTCTTCCCTCTGAAGGTCGAGGTAAATACCACTGATGACCCCTTTGAGAAGATAGTTCTGAAGAAGAGCCAATATTTGAGGAAGAAGAAGAGGCTGATGAGGAAAATGATGAGGCTGAGGAGAAGATGTCTATATGGAGAAAAATGAAGAAAATGTGGAGGTTTCTGACAGTGAAGACATTTTAGGACTTTCCTCTAATTCCCATCCATCAAAATCCAGCAGCCAGTGTTACGTCACCTTGATCCTGTTACTTTAACTGCAATTATTCTATCTCATCATCGTCTTAACAAGCATATATACTTCAATTCCTCCTCCTTATCACATCAAGGTATTCCTCATAAACACATTGTATCTGAACATATATTTGGGTTCGACAAAACTACATCCTCTCCATCCCTTGATCATTTTCATACAGAATCATGGTTAGTTCATTACAACTCACCTCCTACTCAGCGTGAGAGGGAGCATGAGCCCCAACAACCAAATCTGTAGTCTAGATTCTCACGGCTCTCCGAACGTTGATTGAGGTATCTGATGTTCTTTTGCTTAACGTCTAGGATGCATAGAGGATGATGGTGTCGCTATAAAAAGGGAAGTTATTCTTATGTTTGTCATGATCCTCCTCAAAATCAACCTCCTCCTCCACACCCATCAGATAACTAACCACTACCTCAAAATCAATCTCCTCTTCCACGGCCTCCTCTGTCTACTCCTAGCTCCGCTCCACCTAATGAACCGCTAGTAGATGATGTCAAAAAGCGGGAGAAAGATAAAGAAAAATATTTTGTTGAAAAAGCCAAGTCCTCCTCCTCAAGTGAGTCTTCTGATGAGGAATTTTCCATTGATCCTACTGATCGTGATGAAGAGGGTTTCTTAGATGTTGACTTCCTGGGTGATACAATTCAGGCTTAAGATATCCTCATTTCGTCTGTTTTACCTTTATATGAGCCACATGTTGAGGGGGAGTCTTAGCATCAGGGGAGAAACATATAAATAGTGATATTGAGTCTGATGATGATCAACTCATGTCTATAAAGAGGAAGTCAACAACAACTCATGCTGCCACTACCACTACATCTACTGCTGTCAAATGTTAAAAGATCACTCGACTTTCTATTATTATTAAAGAATGGGGTTTATTTGTTGAAGAAACAAAGGACTTTGCAATAGAACATAATGCAGGATCTTGTAACATAGCTATACTTAAGCATGATGTTAATGTTGTTCCAAAAGTTGCATCTGTTGAGGGAAATTTGGCTCAGCATAAGGAAGCACTTAAACGTTTTAATGCTGAAGTTGCAAAGAAAAATAAAGTTAAAGAAATTCTCAGCAAAATCAATCTTTAAAAGTATGGATACGGCGAGTGGTTAGAAATTCAGAACATCATTAAATACCACAAGGGTATTCATGTTCAAGGGTTAAGGCGTGCCTTGATCCTAATGATTAATAAAGTCATTAATGTTAATTTGGTTCCTCTTCCAACTGTAACTTCCTCGTCAATAGCCCCAAGTTCCTCAGGGATTCCAAGAATAAGGTCCAAGCATGCTAAATTTCTTTTGCCCTTCGGATCTATTTATATCAATAATTCATTGCCAATGGGAGTAATTCATGTTCAACATCTTTTCATTCGAGAAGCAGAGCATGGGATATTTTATGTTAATGATAATTATCATGTGTGTTTCCAAATATCTGATGAGCTTTCAAAATCTCTCACTGAACACTTGTTTCATTTGAGGCTAGAATGTTTTGGGAAAACATGAAGTTGAAAGCTAGAAATGGCTAATCTCATTCAGGCTAAACAAAAGAAGAGAAGAACTTGCATGCGATGATTACTTGTGGATTAAGCCAAAGATAATTGTTGAAGCTGATAAAGTTTTGTGTTCATGACTTTTCACAGGATTAGGTTTTGACATCATCAGATTTAGGGAGATTGTAAGTTTGAACCTTATAATCGTATGAGTCAAACCTACTTCACGTTGATACATCATTTTCAGCGTAGCGGTCTCAACGTATCGACCGTTGACTAGAGATTCTCACAACAGCGTGAAGATTTCTTTTGCAACACGGTTCCAGATATGCTATCTTTGTTATAAGATCTTTTATTTGTATAGTTTATATTATCTTTGTAAAGTTAAATTTAAATCCCTAATTTGTAGGGATTTCGATCCTAGAATAGCCCATCCTAGTATTTAAATTATATTAGGGTTCTTGTAAAATATATCACTTGATGCATTCTCTTTATGAGAAGTTATTAATCAAAATTGGTTTTTGATTTCTTTGTGTTCTTTATTGTTTGATATTTGTCAATTACGATCTTTCGATCTTGATGTTGCTACAACTTTCTTGAACACATACATTGATGAAGAAGTTTTCGTTTCACAACCCGAATGCTCTGTATAAGTAACAGCCCCAAAAAGTGTATAAGTTGTCAAAGGCTCTCTATGGCCTTTGGCAAGCGCCAAATGCATGGAACTCTCGAATTGAAAAGTGCATGAAAAGTATTGGATTTCTCAAATGTCCTCAAGAACATGTAGTTTATTCAAGAAAGAAAATTTCAAATTTATTAATAATTGATGTATATTTCCTTTGTAGTGGGAATGATAAGTGGATTTATGGAAAATCCCATAAGTATGCATATGAAAGCTGTGAAACACATGCTAAGGTATGTGAAAGGAACACTCGATTTTGGTTTGATTTATAGCAAAATAGATGATGACAATGTGATCACAAGCTACACTGGCAGTGATCTAGCTAAGGATGTTAATAATAGGGTGATCACAGCTCGAATGGCTTATTACCTCAATGAAAATCTTATGGTCTGGTGTTCACAAAAGCAACAAACAGTGCAGCTTGTCAAGGAATATGGATACGTCATATGATCCATGCTTTAACTGGAGTTCTACTTGGTCCAGTTGTGCTTCATGTTGATAACAAGTCAACATTTTAATTGATGAAAAACCCGGTGTTCCATGGGCGAAGTAAGCACATAGATACTCGTTATCACTGGAGTTCTACTTGGTCCAGTTGTGCTTCATGTTGATAACAAGTCAACATTTTAATTGATGAAAAATCTGGTGTTCCATGGGCGAAGTAAGCACATAGATACTCGTTATCACTTCATTAGGGAATGTGTTGAAAGATGTGACATAGTGGTCAAGCATTTTAGCACCCTTGAGCAACGAGCTGACATACTCACGCAATCGTTAGGCAATATAAAGTTTGAAGACATTTGTATGAAGTTAGGAGTGAAGTAAATTTTAAATTAAGGAGGAGAATTTTGGATTAATTCAGAAAATATGGTTCATGGATATTTTTGGAAAGTGTTTATGTTTTAGTTTTTTCTTTCCATGTTTTGTGTTAGAGTCAAATTCCTTTTGACTTAATATATATAGATGAATTCGTTGTTTTGATCAATGCATTCCAAAACCAAGTTTTTATAGTCAGTAATACCTTAGCCTACAAATATTTTTTGTTTCCCTGTTTTCCATAGTTTTCTTCATATTTCCCTGTTCGCTTTATTCCTATCTATTCCTTTGTTTTTTCTTGGTGCACAAGGTGCAGGAATTAGAACAGCCCCTCTGGTTACAGTCTTTATTAATAAATTTGCCCATTCAATATAAAAATTTAGGAAACTTTATTTGGTCTCTTCGACATGAATGGAAAAATATATTGAAATGACCCCCGAAATGTACATATGGAGTTTAATTGGGACTAAAATGTGATTTCTTTTTCTAATACATTGTACAATCACAATGTTAGGTGGTCTCATCACTCGTTGCTCTTACCAACTTCACATGTGGACATCTTTGAAATTAGGTGGTTTTCTTTGTGCCTCTTTCCGGCCTGGAAACCTCATCGTTGCTGATGTATATGATTGTAAGATACTGTATAATAAAAGTAAAAATCAAATATTACAATCACAATGCAGGGAGAATCTATTAATCATTTAAATTTATAACTCGTCATTCTATTCTTCTATTGCTTCGGGGATTTTAGGGGGATAAAAAAAACCGGATTAAAATTTAAAGCTTATCATAGGAAACAATACCCCCAAAACAACCACTAGTCATCTAGTGATATGTCCGTATCAATTTATTGGGTTATAAATTAATACAGGTATTATCAAAACTACTAAACAATGTGAAGAAAAAACCATCTAATGATACTCACTTTCAAACAAAAACATTAAGTTTAGATTAAAAGAAATAATATTTAAGTCAAGTTTATATATATATATATATATATATATATATATATATATATATATATATATATATATATATATATATATATAAATAAAAAATAAAAAAAAATAAAAAAAAATAAAAAAACGGCAAAAATGAAATGAAAGGTTAGAAACACGGTAACAATTTCAAGAGTTGTAATATTAAAACTCGGATTAGACTACTTGTCTACTTGATGACCAGAGGAGAAATATGGACCATAATCCCATTAGAAATCACTAAATAAATATATATTTTTTGTAAATATTGAACTAGATTATATAGATTTATAATATACCATCGTTAGAATTTGAAATAAGAACTAAAATATCTACTTAGTTTGTGATAGATTTTTTCATATAGAGAGAATCCAACTACTATTATAACTGGAGATCAGATTTTAAATATAAAATATCCAAGGAATAATTATGATAGGCCTTATGGGGCAAATAAATAGCACAAAGAAATTCCAATTGTCTCATTCATCTATGGTGCGTTGTCTTCGAATGTCCCATGTGTTCCTTAAAACTAATGGCTGTATTATATTAAAATAAAATAATAATAATAATAATAAGGAATTTTTTTTTTTTGTTTTTTCTACAAATCTAACATTATGCGTAGACCTTAGTCCATAGGTCTTACTGTTTCATTAGATTTTATATAATCAGAGCAAACACAACTGTATAAAAATGTATACCTTTTTTTTGTCATATAATATAAATTCTATAAATTAATATTCATGGACCACTTAAATTTATTAATTTAAAAAGTTATTAATTAATCAATAAATTATTAAACTATTATTAAATTATATATTAATTAGTTAATATTTTATTAATTGATAATGAAAACCTTGATTTACTTTTCAAACTTCAACTTAACTATTATAGTATTATATAATATGTACGCTATATCAAATTAATGACCCAGTTTTTAACGTTCTTTTTATCTTCCACATTATTATGTTTTATGTGTTCAATCTATCATTTTATGACCATTCAAAAACAAATTCTATATAAATACAAGATCAAAATATGCTAAGACAAACAAATAATAGACACAACATGACTTCTCATCACGTTGAATAATTTTTTGTTGAGTTATGAGAAAACAAACAGCAGCTGTTCTTACAATGATAAGAAAATTAGATAGGGGATTCAAGATGGTATTGATTCCAAAAAAAAAAAAAAAAAAAAAAAAAAAAAAAACATTTGAATCATTTTTTGAAAAACTTTCAGAAAGCATTCATGTAATATAATATTATGTAGCATTTATGAAATTATTAATTTATATCTTTTATGGGGTCTATTATATATATAAACTAACAAAAATATTTAATCTTATAAGTGTAGTTAATTAATGATTTAACACTTTATCTTCGAATTGGGAGTGGCAGAAATATTATCTTAGAAAGTTTCTTAAATAATGAAATATCAATTTTGAATTTCTAGTGTCCATTTAAAATAATATTTTACACTGACAAGATTGGACAAAATGATTACTTTAGCGGGAAATAAAAATTAAGATCAAGCGTATGCATATATTTTCTTGAATTTTCAAAACAAAAGGTTGCAATAAATAAACGGCGTCATTTATTTTGGACCTAATTTTTTGACTGGATTCGTTAGGTGCTACCAAATATAGAATATATACGAAGTTATATAGGAAGTAAGCATCCATTTGCGAGGGAGTATTATTATATTATATCGGGATAATATATAAAAGATAAATCAATCATTATTAAAGGGTAAATTTTTTTTATTTGGTTTTAGTTAATTGCTTAATTAATATACGGTGAGCACATGGGTAGAATATCATCTTGTAATCTTGTAAGTACTCATATACAAATGTTGAATAAGATACACGTTCGGCATTAAAAAAAAATAAACAGATTCTTTCTGATTTGATATCAATAAATTATATTTTTAAACGATGATTAGAAATCTAATTGACAAAGAGAAACTAAATTAATAAACTAAATTAAAGAGTGCCAAAAAAATATTCCATCCGTCCCAATATTATTGTCCACAGACAAAAAAACACACATATTAAGAAAAACATTAATTACCACTAACTTTATTTAATAAAATGACAGTTTTGTCCTTACTTTGCATTTAATGTTTCATTAAATTCTTAGTTGGTTAAGTAATAATGAGGGGGTATTTTGGTAAAAAAATATTATTTATTTTTAGAAGTGGACTATTATTTTGGGACAAACCAAAAAGGAAAGATAGACTATAATTTTGGGACGGAGAGAATATGAACTTTAATATATTTATTAAATTTTTCTTTGATAATAAATAAGTCTTAACTTTTCAAAAAAGAAGTAAGAAATGAAGTGAATTAAAAAAATTTATTTTTTGTATATCAATATAGATCTCTATGGAAAGATAAAGAACAAAAATCATGAACAATGGTATATTCAA
The DNA here is from genome assembly GCF_052849685.1 of Lactuca virosa. Classification (NCBI taxonomy): domain Eukaryota; kingdom Viridiplantae; phylum Streptophyta; class Magnoliopsida; order Asterales; family Asteraceae; genus Lactuca; species Lactuca virosa. The sequence goes on from NC_136428.1 coordinate 84,661,822, forward strand.
TTTTTTTTTATAAAAAACATGACCTAAAGAAATTAAATGAAAAAAAAATAAAATAAGTTTTGTTATAATCCGATGTATGTGCATCCATTGTAAAAGTCTACAACCTTCCTTTTGTCGTTGATCAATTTAAATTTCAACGCTTTAGATTGGTTTTTTTTACTTGATTAATAATGATTCTTTATTGAACTTATATATATATATATATATATATATATATATATATATATATATATATATATATATATATATATATATATATATATATATATATAGGGTTGGGTTTAACAATGAACCATTTTAGAGAAAACTTTTCATTAAAAAAAAATCAAAAAATATAGATATTCATAACTTTTAATCTTCCATCCATTGATATCAAATTTGATAGAAAAATATTAATAATAATAATAATAATAATAATTGATCTGTTCAGATTCACATTGTGAATCTATATTCACACTGTGAATTTGTGTAGATTCATACAGTGAATTTATACAAAATTAATGATTTATAGTGCAGATTTACAATGTGAATCTGAATAGATAAAAAAAGTAATATATATATATATATATATATATATATATATATATATATATATATATATATATATATATATATATATATATATATATATATATATATATATATATATATATCAAATTTGATATCAATGGAAAGAAGATAAAAAGTTATGAATTTCTATATTTTTTGAATTTTTTTTTCAATAAATAATATTATCTAAAACTTGAAAAAGTAATGGTTTCTTAGTTTTATGGTTTAAAATGGTTCATTGTTGAACTTTTGCTTTTATATATATATATATATATATATATATATATATATATATATATATATATATATATATATATATATATATATATATATATATATACACTAGTCGTTTACCCGCGTCAAGCGACGGGTGCAAATGGTTTTTTTTTCAGAAATTAGTTTCTAGAGGCGATTAGTTCTTTTAAGCAAATAATCGGTCGCACAACCATCATCAGTTTTGAGACCTATAAAATTGTAAATTAATATTTATGATATTTTATATTTTCATTGGTTTTGTCATACCATATCAATTTCACAATTTTTAAAACTTATAGATTTCTTTTAATCCATTAAAAGGGTTGTAGTAGGATCCTATTTGTAAACTTCGCTTAAATGTTTACAAAATTATGATATATATTATTAACCTGTTGTGTCGCTCCTATAAGTTTGAATAGCATTTACTATAACCTAATTTAAGCTTTATTTTTGTTTTTGAGTTATCCTTTAATTAATAGTTTAAGTAACCAATTATTTTTATTTTAAATACCAAACTACTTAAATTTTAAATTAATATCATTTTTATAAAAAATTGTTTTTTCATGTTCCATATACGTGGTAAACTGTATTTATAAACTACCCTTTAATTCTTATATTTACATTTAAATCGTCATATGAATTTGAGTTGCCTCATAACTTTTTGTATTTCTTTTTTGAATGATTGTTATTAAGCTTGTATTAATGGATGAAGAACCCTCACTTGGCCTCATAAGAAAAGATACATTGCATGATCAAATATTAAAATTAGTATATTGGCATCACTTCATATATTTATGTCAATTGAGATTTAAAATCATATTTGAATTTTAAAATATATTTTTCTAAAACAAAATGAAGATTTGCTTCAGCTTTTTAAAGTGAATTTTAAAAATATTTAAGAAAAGGAAATGAGAAATGCAAGTAGCAAATAACTTAAAGTTGTAACCTTCCATTGATGTGTTATAATGCAAATACTTTTGAATTTCAACCAAAATTTGTCGGTTAAAAACTAAAACACCAATAAGAAACATAATATACAATTTATAAATAAAAACTAAAATAATTATGTGTTTCCTGAATATATGAAGTTTAGAAACCCTTATAACTTGTTCCATCATTCCTTAAAAAGCCTTCGAATTTATTAAAATGCAATACCAGGGATGTCCTTCCAAAAATTCTGCAATTGAACACAAAAGAGGGAGTAAGCATGATACATGTATGGACCTTATGGTAAATTTATTAAGCTAAGAATAGCAAAACACCACTTATTAATCTCTTAGGGACATATTAGTCTTTTTTTTCTTCTTTGGCTTTCTTTTCTTTGAAGTTCATTTTCTTGAAGTTCTTATAATTTAACTTCCATAAGATATCTACATATAAGAAAAAATGAAACATAAACTTAATGCAACATGTAGTCAGACTTTTAACTAAAAAATTGTTTACAATTTCACATTTTTTATACAGTTATAACACAGATTCGAACTCTACTTGGTACAAGACCATATTTTTCACCTTGAAAGTAAGAAAAGAAGACATATATGTTCATTTTTTCGCCCCACAGAGGTTATAAACAAATGTTTGCTTGCACAAAACATAATTGATGTGGTGTTGCTCTATGTATTTTAAGCACTTGGTTGCTATATCTCTACACTGCTCCTGCCACATAGTATTCTACATGAGAAATAAATTAAGATACAAGCAGGGTGGCCCATAAACTTTTCGTGATGGGCGGATGGAAATATAATGTAAGCAAAAAGGAAGTGAGATATTATATTATGTATGTGTGGATAAGGATTATCTTCACCAAACTCGTGTTGTTAATTAATCACTTTCTAGTGTTGTTAAACAAATTCAAACTTTTCTCACCAATAAATAATCTTTTTATTTTCCATATCATCTTGATCAATTAAAAACATATGAAACAATCTTTGAAAACAAACATAAATGGTGCAAAAATATACACACAAATAAATAGCATACACACATGGATATAAAGAAAGAACCAAAGTGGTAGTGCTAGTGGTTAAACAAAAAGAAAGAGATGGATATTTTTTTTACATGGGAAAGCCTTTCTACCAGGGAGGAGAAGATCGGCTTAGACAACAACAAAAATGGCATCCCTAGAAATTAAATGAGATACAGAATTAACAAATTAGTTAATCGGCATTATCTTGAACCCTACAGGAAACCATAAACCTTATGTTAATAAAAATGAAAGGTGAAATTGGTGGGTTTAGGGATTTTCAGAGAGAGGGTTTAAATAAAGAGATAGATAGTAAAGGAGATGTAACTGTCGATTACACATATTTATGTTGAGATGAATTTCGATTCAAACAGATTAGATAAAAAAGAAGAACATATAAATCAAAAAGGGAGAGGAGGGATTGCATCTAAACCTGCAAGGGTAAATGGATTTCAACCTGTGATGATGTGAGGAACACGAAAATCGCCCTTTTCATCAAGCTATTCAAAAACAAAAATTAAATAGGATAAATAACCATATAGAATGAAGGAGAACCAATCATAACCACAACGCGATGATAACATAACCCAAAAACACAAAAATTGATTAATATAATACCATCGTTCCAAACCCTCATCGTCGGAAGTTGGAAAAAGAAGGGAAATAAAAATTAGAGAAGTGAATGAAGTAGAGAAGATAAAAGATGAAGGAGCGGAGAGAAGCTTGAACACTTCTTATAAATATGAAAATTTGAACAATAAGAGAGCAAACCCATGTATTTTTACCTTCAAACGCTTTATTCTTAAGATAAAAAGGCGGCGACGTAAAGCAGTGGGGAAAGAGAAGAATAATGGGATGTTTGTAGCGGTGGATGGTTGAGAGCGGTGACTGATTCAAGCCAGAACACAAGCAGTGGAAGTGTCAATTGTTGTTGGCTTCTTCGAACCTATAAACACAAAACAAAAAAAACACACACAAAGATTTAAGAAGACTGAGATGCTATATAACATAAATCTAACCGATTCAATTGGTTTTCACCAATTTCAATCTGCTGGAATTGAGGAATGCGGGTTCAACTTTACCTGATTCACGTATTGACTAGATAATATCTGATTTTTCTGCATAAAGTTGTTGTAAATGTTGTTTTAAGGATTGTACCTCTTAAAATTCAGCATTTAAGGCTATATATATATATATATATATATATATATATATATATATATATATATATATATATATATATATATATAGGGAAAACCTCGGAAAAACCCAACGTATTTTCATTAAATGTTTAAAAAACCATTATATTATTTTTTAGTACACTAAAACCTTTATATTTTCTAAAATTCTTATTTAAGGTTTTCTAACCCTCAGAAAAACCTAATCTATTTTCATGAAAGGATTAAAAAACCATTATATTATTTTTTTTTAGTGCATTTAAACCCTCATATTTTTTAAAATTCTTTTAATATAATGAGTTGTAACAATAGAAACGTTAACAATCGATAACCTAACATTTTTGGCTATCTAAGACATACCGAGTTCAATTCCTTAAATGATACATTTTAAAAAGTAAAAGAGTTTTAACGTACAAAAAAATAATATAGTGATTTTTTTAAGACTTTCATTAAAATATGTTGGGTTTTATAAGATTATCCCATATATATATATATATATATATATATATATATATATATATATATATATATATATATATATATATATATATCGGGCTAGTTCATGTGGTACCATCATATTTTGTGAGACATGGAGACGCAATCATAGCAATTCATTTTGGAGATAAAAAAATATTTTTAAAATACAAAATAAATGAAAATTTTCGAAAAAAATAATTTAAATATTATTTTCGATCCAAAATGATTTTATTAACTTCAACCATAACTTCAGAAGTTAAAACTGTGGAGGAAAATGCATACGCCAACATGACATTAAACTTTGACCATTTACTATTACGCTAAATGTTAATATCAAAACTTTTAATATCTTAAACATCGAACCTATATATATATATATATATATATATATATATATATATATATATATATATATATATATATATATATATATATATATGATGTTCAATAGGAAACCATTATTAACCATGCAACAAAGCAACCAATTTTTTTTTCAACTTTTAGAACTTATTTTTTATAAAAAAAAACAAAAAATACATAAATTTATAACTTTTTATCCTTTTTCCAACGATATCAAATTCGATAAAATAAATTTATTTTTTTTTCGTCAAATTCACTGTGTGAATCTGAATTCACACAGTGAATCCGAAAAATATATAAGCATTCCCAATCTAAAGTTTTGAATTTATATATTTTTAGTTTTTTTTCGATAAAAAATAAGCTATAAAACTTGAAAAATTATTTGGTTCCTTGGAGAACTATTAGTAATGGTTCTCCATTGAATTTTTCCATATATATATATATATATATATATATATATATATATATATATATATATATATGATTGGCAGATAAGGTACTATCGTGGTATTGAAAATTTATACCACTACCATATCATGATTACTCAATTGGATGGTACAACCAACCAAACATGTTGACCAAAAAACTTATTGGTTACCAACATTTTTTGTTCGGTTGGTAACATGTTGTTTGGTCTTCCGTTGTACATATTCTTCAAATCTCTTTTTTTTAGACTAGATATGACTTAGACGATGTATTTAATTATTATTTGTGGTTTTGATTTTGAAAAATGATGTTTGAATTAATAGTTCTCAAGTGCGCACACAAATTTTGTTTCTCAAAAGAACTAATATATATATATATATATATATATATATATATATATATATATATATATATATATATATATATATATATATATAAGTAGGATCATGTATGAACTCAAAAAATGGTAGAAACTGTGAGGACAATTTTTGGCCTTAAGAATTAAAAAATAAATGGCTAGTATTTGATTTTATTTATCGTCAAAATCTCGCGAGATGATATGACATTTTCGTAATTAATTGCGAGATTTTGATAATTTCCAGAGAAGGTTAATTGTTTCGACGGTAAAGTGACAAAAACAAAAAGTTTAAAAGAAAAATGAAAAGGAAAATTCGGTCATGTGGCTTCTTCAGGAGCTGACACGTGCCCCCACTTTCCAGCATGACAATTGCCCAACCCTTTTTGGCTGGTGGGTTTTTTTCCACCCGCTTAATTTTTCGGTCATAACTTTTTTTGTTTGAAAAGCAAAATATGAAAAAACCAAAGTTTTTAAAATTTAATTCTCTACAAAATGAGCACAATCATGAAAATTTGAATTTTTTTTATATTTATATAAAAAACGAAAAAAAATTCTCCAAAAATTATAAAAAATTAAGGAATACTTCTACTTACTATTATAATGACTTTGTAAAAAGAATTTTTAAAAAATAAAGTGATTTAGATACCAAACTTGATTTTAAAAGGTTAAAAAAAATTTAAAAATTGTTGAATATAATATGATGCAAATAGAGATGATTCAAAATATTTATGATTCAAAAATATTATGATTCAATATGTTTATGATCCTTAACTTGTTATGATCTAAAAATATTTTCTTTCAAATATTTAATGATCTTTAATTATTATATTTTTATGATTCAAAATTAAATAATTCAAAATTTTTTATTATCCAAATGTTGTATTGAATAAAAACTTTATTTAATTCAATATATTATGATCCAAATTAATATGATCAAAAAATGTATGATTCATAATATCGTTATGATTGAAATACTATGATTCAAAATTTTATGATCCAAATATTATGATCCTTAATATTTTTCTTATTTAAAATTTTATAATTGTTAAACATTAAAAAACTCAAACCGATATTTAGTTTAAAAAACTCAAAAAAAAGAACCTACTATCTTCAAGTATGTAGTAAAGATATTAAAAAAACAAGAACAAATTACATGAATGGTCCTTAAGGTTTTGTTCTTTTCCCTAAAGTAGTCCTTACGAAACTTTTTTCCCTCAAATGGTACCTACGGAGCAAAACTTGCACACAAATGATCCTTATGACTAACTTTGTTAACATACTCTGTTAAGTGTGTGTGAAAAGACGAAAATGCCCTTTGCTTTTATTTATTTATTTATTTTTAATATTTTATTAATTTCAAATTAAAAAAATAGGTGAGGCCCTCTCTCTCTCTCTAACCATTCTATCTATATCTCTCTTACACGGTGGAAGAACCACCTACCAGAGGTACGTTTTCCGGCCACCAGAAAAGGGCAATAACTCTTCTTATTCTTCCTTCCAGTCGATACTCAATAGCTAGAAACACCCCATAATCGGAGCTGATCGTTGTTGTTCTTTCCGTCACTTAGCAGTCTCATCGAGGGCTCCTTCTGTCAAAGAAGCTGCCGGCGAACAAGGAGCTGCCACCGCCGCTTCTAATCTTTCAACCGGTTGGTAAAGAAACCCACGAACCTTCCTTCCTTCGCTACTGTTACTGCTCGTTCCCTTCCATGGGGTTGAGCAGCCTCTGTCACAACTCCAAATTTTAGACCTAACATGGTCTAAACCCTAACCAAGTACTAGTGTAAACCACAATGCAATTTTTGTTGCATGATGTGTAACACCCCGTTTATTTAATAAATAAGTAAATAAATTGATGATTATATAATAGCCCTAAAATAAATAATTATATATAAAAGGATGGTTTCGAAGAGCTAATTGTCACAATTTTAGAAGTCGAGGGTTAAAAGTGTAAGTTCCGGACTCGGTTTATAAATAATTATGAAGACAGGGGCTTCGTGGTAGTTATTTGGATTTAATTTAAAAGGAAATGAGGTGGAAGGGCTAAATATGTCATAATTAAGATATTGGGGGTTGTTTGGTAAATTTTGTACCTAAGATGTAAAGGATTTTAATGCTGAGGGTTTAAATGGTAAATTATGGGCTTTATTTGAAAGGAATTAGGTTGGAAGGGCTGATAATGTAAATATGGGAAAGTTATTCATAACCGGGTATATAGCCTTCCCATTGTTCAAACCCTAACCCTAATACTCAACATATTCATCAGCCGCCATCTCTCCACCCTTATATTTCCCCACCGGTGTCGCTACCCTGCTGTTTCCGATCAGCCACCGATGACAAGGACCCAAACCACCGAACCAACCACCGTGCCCCGTCCTATCGAACGGGAGATCCATTGGTGACCTAGGTAGGAGCAAGGAGCGTTGAAATGAAGGTTGTGATCGCCGATGCCACCAATGGAAGCCGTCAACGCCACCGATAGTCGTCACCACCGACCTCATCCGTTTTCCGACCGGTCGAAACTCCATCCATCCATCATCATCAGCCAGTCGCGTTGCCGCCGGTATGAACCTTTAGCCCAACGTTGTTCTACTGCCACCCTATCCCGTGGTTGTTCTCGCTGCCGCCGCTATCTTCTGCTGCTACGTCATCGTGGCTGCTGTTTCTGCCTTATTCTGCCGCCACTACCCACCGTGAGAGGTGGCTGTGGATGTATTTATGGATCGAGAATCTGTCATCCAGCAGCTGGGATTGTGTCTACGGGACTTCAGCAGTGTGACGTGAGTTACCTTCCAGTAGTGGTGGGTCTACGGCCACAATGTCGGCCCACTAGTAGGAGTTGTATGTTAGATGATTGTCTTTGTGATATTCATCTAGGTTTGCTGCTACCTGTTATGTTTTATGTGCTAGCATGATATGATGTTATGTGATAGTGGTAGTAGTAGGGGTGAAATAGTCCTCGATTACCGGTCGATAGGACAAAAGGGGTAGTTTAGTACCCAGATATGCTAGATAGATTATGATATATGTGATATGATATTATGTGGTAGTAGTAGGGGGTGAAATAGTCCCCAGTTACCAGTCGACAGGACCGAAGGGGTAGCCCAGCACCCAAATATGCTAGGCAGTACGTGATTTATGTATATATGCTAGGGTTTTATGTGGTAGTGGTAGGGGTGAAATAGTCCCCGATTACCGGTTGAATGATAATGAAGGGGAGGCAAGCTTCCGGTTACCGGTTGAAAGATACCGAAGGGGTAGGTCGGGCACCCAAATATGGCTGACATAGGGTAGGTCGGGCACCCCTGTATGCCTGACAGTGGGGTAGGTTGAGCACCCCGGTATGCTCAGCAGGGTAGGTCGGGCACCCAGATATGCCTGGCAATATGTGATCATATGGTATGTAGTATGATGGGGGAACTCACTAAGCTTCGTGCTTACGGTTTACAGTTTTGGTTTCAGGTACTTCGTTTTCAAAGGAAAGGAGTCGGCTCGATCGCAGCGCATCACTATGTTTTCCGCACATGAGATCTTTGGTATTACACTCTGATATGGTTTTATGATGACATGCTTTGATTATTGACGTATTGGTTTGACATGATATGTTATTATGGATGTTTTCTTACACTGTTGGTTTTATAATAACTTAATTAAAAATGAAATTTTCTGCCTTGAATTTTCGGATGTTACAAGTTGGTATCAAAGCCTTGGTTTGAGGGATTCGGGCACACTCCCCGGGTGTGTCTGAACTCAAACTAAGGACTTGGTATGAAAATTTTCAAAAGAAAAAAACCCTATTATAAAAAGAAGTTTGAAAAGAATTTGAAAAGAGAACAAAACTTTGAAAAGAACAAAGTGTGTGATGCGTGCAATCAACCGAGCTCAAGTAAGTTTTCCCCAAGATACACATACATGTTATGGTATGTTATGATATGATATGGTTATGAGAACTAAATGCTAGATTAGGGCTGAGGATCTAGGAGGATGCCTTATACGCCTATTGTATGTGCTTGTAGACTTGCATGCTAGTACTGATCAGTCAGTGATAGGATAGCCTGTTTAGGTTATGCCTGATTGTATGAGCCTTTGAATTGCATGTACAGATTTCTAATTAGAGGATACAATGGTTTGATTGAATTATGATGGTTAGATTTTCCATTGTCTGAATGTTGTTTGCTTTATGCTTTGTGGGACTCTTTGTGATGTGAGTTAGCTACTAAGTGAATATGCCAAGTCACATGGGACACAGGCCAGATAATCTCAGAGTGATGGACTTGACCCAATTGCGCAACTCTTGTCTGAGTCTAACCGTTCTAGGGATAAGTCTTTTACTCGAAGGATTATCTGATCTCTATTGCATGTGGCTATATTCGTGAGGCATCTAGTTTCCATTATTCGGAATCTTTCAACAGTTGAGGACTGGGTGAGTTCGGGAAACTAGGGAAGCCTAGGATATGTTTCAGTGGGTTAGTAGTGAGGCTCAGTGACACTTGGGTGTACCAGTTTGAGGAAGTGACTTGGAGGATTCGGGAGGATTGCTGAGGAAAGTATGGATAGGTGTGGAAGGTAGTATTGGGCTCGTACTACTGAAAGCACATGATCCATACTCAAATCGGTGAGAGTCTTGGAGAATCTGAGAAGCTTCAGGGAAGAGTTTGTGACCCAGTTTGGGGACAGAGGATGTTCCAGTTGTTGCAGCTTAGCCATGGGCAAGCGAGCTAGTGAGCGTGACAGGGTGTCAGACCCTGAACGATATGATTTACAAGAGTTGCATATGCGAGATCGATTTGGAGCACCCTGGGAAAAGAGGGTCATGCCAGGTGCGTATAGTAGAAGGTCCCGGAAAGAGACCCATGACCTCCGATCATCGGGTGAAAGGCCAGCAGGGCCAGAGTCAGTGCATCACGTACGAGAAAGTACACAAGGGAGTATGTCACTACAGGGGTTTAGGCTGCTACAGGTGTGGCAGGGTTGATCATGTCAGCTGAAGGTGATCAGTATTCCTCCAGATGTTGCGGGAATGTCATCTTTTTCTACTAATAGATGAATGATGGGGATACGTATCGCTTTGGGATTGTGAGTGAGTTTGGATAAGTCAGATCTCGGGTCGGTTTTCTTCTAGTGTTTAGGTTATCAAGGATCATATATGCCATCCTGCATGCCAAAAAATGCTTGATGAACCCATAGAGGGACGTATCGTTATCGTTCCGGATCTTTATCGGGATCTATGCAGGAGTGTTATTTAGAGGATACTCGGTCAGGGTTAGAGTGATAGTTCTCCAGTGAAGTTAGCGTTCAGGGGTTCTATCATTGTTCAGGTGTGGTCGGCAATTGTCTATGGATGAACTTTGGAGTTCAAGGCACTACCGTTGCAAGGACAGAACTGGTAACATGAAGAGGGTAGTGTCAGTTGCGGGTGTTAGATGCATAAGTGGTTGGTCATCGAATGTTCAAGAGAATTGTATTTTCGCATGGGCTATGTATAGTTAGAGTTCAGTGGTGCTGCGAGATTGGAAGTGGGAACGAGGACTCGTCAGCCAGAGTGAAGATTAGAGCCTCTAGTTGTCAGCATGGGAGGTGGATTGAGGTGGCAGACTGGACCAGATTTCAAGAGTACTCATCAAGATTTCCGAGTATGGGAGATCTTAAGGTTTAACCGGTGATTAATCGCTAGCATTGGTAAGCACAGGTTGTCATCAGTGGGATACTAGAAAGCTAGAAGGATTGGGAATCCTTCAATTCTCGCGTGCCGTGAAGACTTAGTCAAATCTAAGTGGGGGAGAGACTTTTTATAAAGTTCTCTAAATGTGAGTTCTAGTTACGCGAGGTGCAATCTCTTGAGCACCTTGTCAACTAGAAGGGTATTCTGGTCGATTCAACCAAGATAGAGGTCGTGATGCAGTGGGAGATTCCGAGGTCTCCAACTGAGATTCGGAGTTTCCTGGGTCAAGCGAGTTATTATCGAAGATTTATACGGGACTTCTCCGAGATTACAGTTCCCTTGACCCGACTGACCAAGAAGTCGGTGGCCTCTTGCTGGGGGACTGAGCAGCAGGCAGCCTTCGAGGCTCTCAGACAGCGGTTGTGCGAGGCACCGATTCTCACCCTGCCAGAGGGTGTAGATGATTTCATGGTTTACTGTGACGCTTCGATCACGGGCATGTGTGCGGTACTGATACAGTGGGGTCACGTGATAGCAGGTTTCGGGAACCAGGTTAGAGTTTCGATTAGGACTCAAGTTCAGTGGTATGTTAGGTCGAGTGCGTGGTTGTCCGGTTTGGAGAGTGTTACAAGTCTGCGGGTGTAGCCGTAGCATTCACTAGCAACCAAATAGTGTTAGAGTGCTATAAGTCTGCGGGTGTAGCCGTAACATTCACGAGGTTGACAGATAGTGTTAGAGTGCTGTAAGTCTACGGGTGTAGCCGTAGCATTCACGAGGTTGACAGATAGTGTTAGAGTGCTATAAGTCTGTGGGTGTAGCCGTAACATTCACGAGGTTAGCAGATAGTGCTTGAGTGATGTAAGTCTGTGGGAGGAGCCGCAACTTTCACTTGGTTGGTAGATAGCATGAACGCGTTGTTAGGACGCGGAAGGAACAGTAGTACCCACCAGTTCGGGTGTAGCAGTGAGGATATGGAAATCCACGGATTGGATTCCCAAATTACCCGGATGGATTAGATCTGTTTGAGCCGGTGATAAAACTATAGGAACGCCACTATAGTTATGAGATCAAGGAAGCAAGGGATTGCTTAAGGTCGTTTGTGATATACGTTTACCGTTGGTCATGTAGCAATCACTTTTAGCCTTGGATTTGGCGACGTCAGGATTCGATGCATGGACCCGATTGGTTGGATCGGGAGGTTGTTAGAACCACAGTGGCTTGATAACTAGTCACAACTAGTTCCAGAGAAGGATCTCGTTCAGAAGTCGTGTGAGCCGACTAAGTGGGAGTCCTTTGGCTCCGCAGCCGGGCAGAAACCCCAATATTTCAGATGACTGACGGATGAATTGAGACCAGGAAGGGCTCGATAGATTTTGGGAAGCAGCTATGTAGTAGCATACTGCTTCAGGCAGTTCAATGTTCAAGCAGTTTCAGCGTTTAGGCAATGTTAGCATTTGTGCCTTAGGTTGCGAGTACGGACGGAATGGCTAGATGATTTGGGAAGTGACAAGTCACTCACAACAGGAGTATCTGAGCATTGGACAAGTATAAGTGGTCTGCAAGGATAAATGGGTCTGTGACCCTGTTTTATAGTGGGAACCTCGTGTTATCAGAAGTTGAGTAGTCAGTTGAGGGATAAGCAGGCTGGTTCCATCGATAATGATTCAATATGAGTGGTCTTTCAAGGAATCAAACCATCCCAGGACAGCATATTTCAAACAAAGTAGATGTGAACTTGTTGCGAGGAATTCATTCACCTACAGATTTTAGGGCCTTGCAAAGATTGGTCACAACTACCCTCGGAACGCTAGGGTGTACCCTGGGATGGTGACCATGTTACTTGAGTATTTTGGCTTGTAAGGGATGGTAAGGAATGATTTCGAGGACGAAATCTAATTTAAGTGGGGGAGAGTTGTAACACCCCGATTATTTAATAAATAAGTAAATAAATTGATGATTGTATAATAGACCTAAAATAAATAATTATATATAAAAGGATGGTCTCGAAGAGCTAATTGTCACAATTTTAGAAGTCAGGGGTTAAAACTGTAAGTTCCAGACTCGGTTTATAAATAATTATGAAGACAGGGGCTTCGTGGTAATTATTTGGATTTAATTTAAAAGGAAATGAGGTGGAAGGGCTGAATATGTTATAATTAAGATATTGGGGGCTGTTTGGTAAATTTTGTACCTAAGATGTATAGGATTTTAATGCTGAGGGTTTAAATGGTAAATTATGGGCTTTATTTGAAAGGAATTAGGTTGGAGGGGCTGATAATGTAAATATGGGAAAGTTATTCATAACCGGGTATATAGCCTTCCCATTGTTCAAACCCTAACCCTAATACTCAACATATTCATCAGCCGCCATCTCTCCACCCTTATATTTCCCCACCGGTGCCGCTACCCTGCTGTTTCCATCCATCCATCGTCATCAGCCAGTCGCGTTGCCGTCAGTATGAACCTTTAGCCCAACGTTGTTCTGCTGCCACCATATCCCGTGGTTGTAGCACGCCGCCGTCGGTCAAGAGCGACGTTGCTTCCGTTCGATGAACGCCACCAGGTGGGTGGCTGCCTTCGAATCTCGAGAGTGGTGTGTGTGTGTGGTCGCTATCTCGCTGTCGCCGCTATCTTCTGCTGCTACGCCGTCGTGGCTACTGTTTCTGCCTTATTCCGCCACCACTAGCCACCGTGAGAGGTGGTTGTGGGTGTATTTATGGGTCGAGAATCTGTCATCCAGCAGCTGGGATTGTGTCTACGGGACTTCAGTAGAGTGAGGTGAGTTACCTTTGAGTAGCGGTGGGTCTACGGCCATAATGCCGGCCCACTAGTAGGAGTTGTATGTTAGATGATTGTCTTTGTGATATTCATCTAGGTTTGCTGCTACTTGTTATGTTTTAAGTGCTAGCATGATATGATGTTATGTGATAGTGGTAGTAGTAGGGGGTGAAATAGTCTCCGGTTACCGGTCGATAGGACCAAAGGGGTAGTTTAATACCCAAATATGCTAGACAGATTATGATATATGTGATATGATATTATGTGGTAGTAGTAGGGAGTGAAATAGTCCCCAATTACCGTTCGACAGGATCGAAGGGGTAGGCCAACACCCAGATATGCTAGGCAGTATGTGATTTATGTATATATGCTACGGTATTATGTGGTAGTGGTAGAGGGTGAAATAGTCCCCGGTTACCGGTTGAAATATACCGAAGGGGAGGCAAGCTCCTGGTTACCGGTTGAAAGATACCGAAGGGGTAGGTTGGGCACCCAGATATGCCTAACATGGGGTAGGTCAGGCACCCCGGTATGCCTGACAGTGGGGTAGGTTGAGCACCCCGGTATGCTCAGCAGGGTAGGTCGGGCACCCAGATATGCCTGGCAATATGTGATTGTATGGTATGTGGTATGATGGGGAAACTCACTAAGCTTCGTGCTTACGATTTACAGTTTTGGTTTCAGGTACTTCGTTTTCAAAGGAAATAAGCCGGCTCGATCGCAACGAATCACACTATGTTTTCCGCACATGAGATCTTTGGGATTACACTCTGATATGGTTTTATGATGACATGCTTTGATTATTGACGTACTGGTTTGACATGATATGTTATTATGGATGTTTTCTTACACTGTTGGTTTTATAATAACTTAATTAAAAATGAAATTTTCAGCCTTGAATATTGGGATGTTACATGATGACCTTTATAGCCTTAGGGCTTGTTTATAGAGCTAACAAAGAAGTATAGAAAGAAACCTAAACTAAATTAGGAAGGTATAATCCAACTTTGGGCAAAAGATTAAGGTTTAAACCATAAATAACACACCATAGGTGTGTTTACGACCAAAAAGCATCTAGAACAAAGATGTTCACGGCCAAACAAATAAAGCAAAGATGTTCACGGCCAAGGAGTTCTAGAAAGGAAGAGTTCACGACCTAATACAATTAATGGAAGGGTGTTCACGGCCTAGAAAATAGAAAGCCAATGTGTTCACGGTCCAAGAGTGATTCAAAGATGTAGTTCACGGTTTGGGACTTGGAAACAAAGGGTGTTCACGGTTACTTTTTGACCGTGAACCCCTCTTATTGTGCTGTAATCCCCTTTTCAAGTCCATTTGTAGGCAGTAAACACTAAAGCCCAATACCACTTTAACCGTAAACACCCCCTATATATGTGTTTTCACCTTGAATTAATTCATTTCCTCATTTCTCAACCGTGAACCACTCCAAAATCCTCTCAATCTTCATCCGTGAACAACCCCATTTCCTCTCAATCTTCAAAGGTTTACGCCCATAATCTTCAAATCTTCAACCAATTCACCAAGAACATTCGTAATATCTTCAAATCTTCATAATTTCCCAAGAACACACCGTGAACCCATTTTACAACCGTAAACCCCTTTTTCAACCGTGAACCCGTTTCAAACATCCCTAACAATTCCAAATAAATATTGTAAGTATTCCTTAACTAATTAAATCATTATTTAATTTATAATTTAAATTAATATCTTATTAATTTGAATACGACGTTGGGGATAATTATTTTTAGGATACAACTACTGTCACATATTCTAATCCGAGGATTACCGTTAGCACTTCGCAACTCAACCGAGCACACACATTCAAGGTGAGTTCATACCCTCATATTTTTCATAGCTTTTTCAATGTTTTTAGGGGGGGGGGGAATACAAGTAAAACACAAGTAATCTTGTGTTTAAAAATATAATTTTGCTTCTTACATTTTCTTATCGTTAACATGCATTTGAACGTGAAACGTATTAAATACGGCAAACATTGTGACTACTAGACTTACAAACAATTTACGAAACATGTTAAGACACAACTATTTTACAAGCACATATTATAACACGCAAAAAAAACTTATAAACTATATTAAGTATAGTATATGGAACGAACAAACGAACTACTTTTACAAAGTTACACGTTATTTACAAAAAGGTTTTCATTGTCTTATTTGTGAATCCGTTGAGGGAACAAATCTGTGAGACACGTCTTCGAGTACTTACCTAAGTACCAAGGGAAGTCTAACCTTATGAACCAGAGTCTCCTGGAGGGAGAGCGTGAGTTTGTGTATAGATCTATACGTGACTGACAATCCCGCACCAGAGCTGCTTGCAATAGCTAGGCCGGCAGGCATGTGGTGACAAACGTCATTAACGTTAACGACGTCCGAAGAAAATCGTAAAGGTTTTCCGTCAATCAGTATGGTTATAAGAACTCATATGGATAAAACAACGATTCATTCACGTAATAATATACTCATCGAACAGTTTTCGTGGTTAGTAACTATGTGATTACTTAGTATATACATCAGGGTGATATGAGATTAATATCCGACATGCAGTGGAATGTGTGGTTTCCGCCTCATTTCCTGTTCCTTGTTTGCTTGTGGGCTTAGGGCAGAATCACTCAATTGACTGTCTGTTCGATCTAGATTTTTATAACGCGTATGTACTAAGTGATCATAGGAGGGTATTAACATCACTTCTCGTTTACAGGGAAAACACGGCTTCGGCTATTTTTATTTAATAATAAAGCTACATCTTATCAACCTAAGTATGGATAAATATTTGTACTTTTCAGTTTTGGAACATTAGAGACAACATTTCACTTTTATGAAAAATATAGGATTTTTCAGGATAAACATCGTTATTTTACAAGCAAATTGTTTACCATTTAACTTACGAACTATCATCGTTAATTCTATGATTCCTTAAGTTTTTACATCCAGGTTATATATGAAGAATATCTGATAGGCAGTGGAATGTGTGTTTTCCGCCTCATGTCATGTTCCTTGTTTGGTTGTGGGCTTAGGGCAGATCCACACATTCAACTGTCCGTTCGATATTAGTTTATATATAACTAGTATAAATTAAGTGGTTAGAGAAGGAACTGGTATCATAATAATTCTTACTAAGAAAATATAGGATTTTCTGAAGGAACACATTCATCACATCTTAAAGGACCATTACAGTTAAATCTGTAAGTACTTAGTGAATACGCTAGAGTGATATACAATGAGGATCTGACATGAAGTGGAATGTGTGGCTTCCGCCTTATTTCCTGTTCCTTGTTTGGTTGTGGGCTTGGGGCAGAACCACACAATCAATTGTCTGTTCGATCTGAATTGTATATAACTTGTATACACTAAGTAGTCGTAGAAGGAACTAGTACGAGTCATTTTACTTATCACTCATCACATATAGAAATATAGGATTTTCTAGAGAAACACATCATGTTTTACAAAGAACAAAGAACATGTTTTCTAAAACAAAACGCTTATGAACTCACCAACTTTAATGTTGACACTCTTTCAAAAACCACGTGTATTCTCAGGACATTAGTAGACAGGTACACGCCCCGGGTTCCTGGAAGACGGAGCATAGTAGCTTCAAGTCTTTACTTTGCTATTTACTTTTGGAATAAATCTTATATGATTTGAATACAATGTAAACATTTTAATATTAATACAATGGTTGTTGTTGCTTTGATTACTATTATTCAATTGTTGTGATACTGTGCATGACATCCTCCGCCCCCGAACGTTTCTATCGTTCCAGTTTGGGGGTGTGACAACCTCAAACCTCCTCATTTCTCTATTTTGCTCCCCGATAAGATGAAGACGAAGACTTGTTCCTTGGTTCTCAACCGGTGATGTGCTTGTTGATCTAATTCGTGTCTTGGCTGGGCAATCCAGAGGGCATGTGCTTGTTTCTTAAAATTTCTTTTCCAAACGTCACCTGCAACTGTGATTGCAGCCATGGCGGATTTTGACCATTAAATTCCTTAAATTACAGCAGATCTGAGCCTTTGTTGGTTTGTTTATTATAGAAATTTTGTGTAAGTTTAAAGAAAATTTGTGTTTCAAAACATCTTCGTAATTCTGCCCTTGTCATAATTTGCTTTCGCTTGTGTTCACCTATTGAATGATGGAGGTTTTTTGCTTCAGTACAAAGTTCGGTTGTGGGTTTGATGATGGTAGTAGGATTGATTTCTTCACCAAAGCATGCACACAGCAAGAAAGAAGTGTTTGGGGCTTGATTAATTGTGTGTGTTTTTTTAGGAAGAAGAAGAAGAAGAAGAAGAAGAAGAGAGAGAGAGAGAGAGAGAGAGGACCATCTGTGTGCATAAAACAAAGGGTATTTTTGTCATTTAACAAAACTTAAAAGAATCTGTTAGCGAAGTTAGTCACAAGGGCCTTTTGTATGCAACGTTTGCTCTGTAGGTATCATCTGAGGGAAAAAAGTTTCGTAGGGACTACTTTAGGGAAAAAAGCAAAACCGTAAGGACCATTCGTGTAATTTGTTCAAAAAACAAATAAAATGAAAAAATGAAAAAAAAATTAAAAATGAAAAAAACGAAAAAAATATAAAAACATTAAAACCGAGCATATATCTATTTAAGAAAAAAATTTGAATTTTTTTTAACGAAAAATAAAAAAACAATAAAAAAAGGAATAAAAACAAAATAAATGAAAAAGAAAAGGAAAATCCATTTAAATGACGTTCTATGGACGTTCGTCGCGCATGATTATTCCCTCGCCTCTGTATTACGTTCCATGCACGTGCGTCGCGTGCTAACAAGTTACGACCAAGTAAATGAGTTTGACGTTTGTGCATTTGACGAAACGAATATATATATATATATATATATATATATATATATATATATATATATATATATATATATATATATATATATATAAATGTTTAGAAAAGTCCTAATAGTTTGAAATTTTTTTGATATAGTCCTAATTTTTTTTTGAACAGAAAAGTCCCGTCTATTTAAACTTTTTGAATAGAAAAGTCCAACAAACCGGCTAATTTATTCACTTTAGCCATTTTTAATATATTCAGGTCATGATAGCAAATCGTTAATATTTCCAAAATAATGAGACTTTTCTACAGATTTCGTCAAAATTTATATATAATATATAAACATATTTGTTACATATTTATATCTATTTTTACGTATTTATGTATTTTGTTAAGTTTATTTTGTGTATATGTTTACATATTTTTGTGTATTTTAAATGTAGAAACGTATTTTACAGTATTTTTATGTATTTTTATTTATTTTACATATTTTTATGTGTTATTTTTGTTTATTACGTATTTATATGTGTTTTTACATATTTATGTATTTTTTAAAGTTTTTATATAATTGTTTATGTATTTCTATGTATTTCAAATGTATAAACATATTTTTACGTATTTATATGTAGTTTTAAATAATTTATATATTTTTATGTGTTTTTTATGTATTAAGTATTTATATGTATTTTTACATATTTATGTATTTTTTAAAGTTTTTTTATATAAATATTTATTTATTTTTATGTAATTTAAATATATTACAATATTATTTTTTCGTATTTATGTATTTTTTTACTTCAAGCCGTCTTAACTATATCATCAAATTCTCACTGCTTTTCCGAGTATGTCTACATGGTTTTTCCACATACCCATATATTTTAAGTTTTTCCCATTTGTTTTTTTTTGAAGTTAAAGATCGAATTAAAAAAAAATAATAACTTATGCACATATGAAAATTTGGGGTTCCCTTGAGGCCACATAATACGGGTGAAGTTTCATATGCGCATAAATTATTGTTTTTTAATTCGATGTTTAATTTTAAGATACGTGAATGAGAAAATCTTAAAATATGTGGGTATGTAGGAAAATCATCTACACATACTCATAAAAACTATGGGAATTGGATGAAATGGTGAAGACGACTTGAAGTAAAAAATAGAAAAATATATAAAAATAATACAGTTATATATTTAAAATACATAAAAATATATAAACCTCTATAGAAAAAAGATAAAAAAATACATAAAATTCGTAAAAATACATATAAATACGTAATACATAAAAAAACACATAAAATACATAAAAGTAAGTAAAGTACTTAAAGTACACATAATATGTAAAAAAAATATGTTTATACATTTAAAATACATAAACATCTATATAAAAAATTTTTAAAAAAATACATAAATACGTATAACTACATAATAACACATAAACATACATAAAAATATGGAGAATACTATAAAATACATATAAATACGTAAAAAAAATACATTTATACATTTAAAATACATAAAAATACATAAACATACACATATAAAAACTAAAAAAAACATAAATACGTAAAAATAGATATAAATACGTAAAAACATGTTACATTATATATAAATTTTGACGAAATTTGCAGAAAATTCTCATTATTGCGGAAAAGTTAATGATTTTGTCCTATTACCTGCTGAAAATGTCAAAAAGGGCTAAAGTGAATAAATTAGTCGTTTTCTTGGACTTTTCTATTAAATATGTTAAGTAGTCAGGACTGTTCTGTTCAAATTTTTTTTAAGACTTTATTAAAAAATTTCACAAAATATTGAGACTTTTCTGGAGATTATATATATATATATATATATATATATATATATATATATATATATATATATATTACTTTGAAAACACATGCGTATTTATTATTATTATTATTATTATTATTATTAAAGTTTCAGTGTCATTCATATATGAATATAAGATGTAATAAAGTTTTTCTTACCTAAATTATATTTTTTACATCAGCTTTCGTCACGTGTTATATTCATATATGAATAAAATGTTTTTTATCTCGTCATATGTGAATAAAACTTTTATCAAATTTTTTTTATACTTTATTTTTTAGTCATATATGATTAAGTAGTATGAACAAAGTGTTTTGAAAATTCAAACTACTTATTCATATATGAATAACAAATGAATTGTAACAAAATTCTGATAAATGTTTTATTCATATATGAATATAACATGTGAGGAGAGCTAATACACATTTTATTCATATATGAATATAACATATGATTATTTATATATGAATGATACTTAAACGGTTTATTAATAAGTGAATAACCAATATATTGTAATAAAAATCTGATACACTTTTTTTCACATACGTATACAAATATTTTTTAGGTAAAAAAAAATTTATTATATGTTATATTCATATATGAATGATACTTAAACTATAAAAAAAAATTAAGAATATGTTTTATTCATAAGTGAATAATAAATGAACTGTAATAAAAATCTGATGCATTATTATTCATTTATTGTTGGCGATTTTAGTGCTATCAACATATTTTGGTGTAATTATTATTAATAATGAGATAGGCTGAGCTCCATTTACTAACCGAAATAGGAGGTTCAAGGTGCACTCTCGAAGTGATAACTCTGAACTCGTGAATACGGGGGTCTGGGGGCAGTGCCCCTGGGTGCAGGGTTCTAAGGGGCTGCGACTGTAGCGGGGTCCAAGGGGTGGAGCCCCTGGCGGTGGTTCCAATGGGCAACACCCCTGAAAGGACAACTTATATTAATTAGAGTAACCCATACTCATAATACCAAGCTTATGGGACAAAAGAACACAAATCCATGGCTAAACAATATCTAATCCATACATCATCAAGTTCAGAGCTTTTTACCATAAAATGGTGTCAAATGATGATGTGATTCTGGATCCAAAGTGTTCCACTCTTCTAAGATGGTCTCCTCTTCTTTCTTCCTCCTTTAAGATCACCAAAACACACACTAATGGCTCAAAGATGTTCTCAAATGGATTAGGGTTTGCAAAGGGGTCGAAATGGGGCTGGAGGCTGATGAAAGACAGAAGCCTTGAGAGTTAAGGATGTTTTAAAAGGGTCCAAACCCTAAAAATTATCATTTGCACACTGTCCATGTACGCCCAGCATATGCATGCAGCAACTAAAAATTACAACAATGCCATTGGGGACCAAAATGCAAACAATTCTCATACTAAGGGCATAAATGGAATTCCTGGAAATCAAGATGTTAAAATATTCAAACTAGGGTTACCTTAGGATACCTGAATCACTTATAAATACCTTCCTTAAGGGTCTCATATTTTCGTCCCTTCCTTTAAGTGTATTAGAGTCGAAAATTGTCCTATTTCATCATAAGTCTTCTATCGCTAGGGTTTGAGTACAAACCATTAGAGACATCAAGCTTTTAGTGTTAGCTTTCCAAAAGATTTCGAGGAAAGGAATTGTTGATTATTTACTATAATAATCAAAAGGTATGTATACTCTAATCCTTGTTATTTTCAATAATAGTAGGATGTCTTAGGGTTCTTTATATTAAATTATTTATTGCTTTCAATAGAGAAAACTTTGATCAAAAATAGGTAGCATGTGAACTTAAAGGTTAAGTTGTTTTGGCCTCATCCTTTAACTATGACCTATAAAACCTATCACCTTGTTTGGGTATAGGGTTTGGCTACAAACCATTAGAGACATCAAGCTTTTGGTGTTAGCTTTCCAAAAGATTTTGAAGAAAAGAATTGCTGATTATTTACTATAATAATCAAAAGGTATGTATACCCTAATCCTTGTTATTTTTAATAATAGTAGAATGTCTTAGGGTTCTTTATATTAAATTATTTATTGCTTTCAATAGAGAAAACTTAGATCGAAAATAGGTTGCATGTGAACTTAAAGGTTAAGTTGTTTTGGCCTCATGCTTTAATTATGACCTATAAAACCTATCACCTTGTTTGGGTATAGGCTTATAGTAGAGTCAATCATTCAATTAACTTTTCAATCTTATCATGAACGACGTAACAATAGGGTGGCCACAATGTGACAAGTCAATTTGAGAATGCATGCCCGGAAGCAATGTTGCGACGTGACATGTATATGGTCACGACGTGATAAGGGTTGCAGCCTAAGCCCATGATCTTTTAGGGTTTCCTTCATATTTGAGCACCCTAAACTCAGCTTTATGGATCATTTCTCAGCCTCCATCTCTCTCAAACCTCAGAAATCCTAACCCTAGTCCATCTTGGTGGTTTTGGCTCATTTGTGGTGGTTTTGATGCTTTTTAAAGGAAGTAGAAAGAGAATTGGTGCAAGGATCAAGGAAGAAACATTTTCTCATATTTGATATCACCTTTGGAGCAATTGTAAGGATTCAAGCTTCTAACTTTATGGTTTATTCTCTTAGATCTAGGTTGTTTTAGTCCCTTTTGGCAATGGTTTTTATTTGAGTGAATGGATGGAATAAAATTGGCGACTTTATGGTCCTTCTCAGTCCTTAGAGCATCAGATATTGTGGATCTAAGAATTGGTGGTGGATTGTGAGTCTTGCATGAGTTTTAGGTCATTTTTATGCCTTTTGACCTAGGTTAGGTAGAGGACATGCATGGAGGTTGCATGTCCATAAAGTTGTCATTTTTATAAACCTATGGAGTCCTTTAACGTTTTGTGGAAGGTTGGAGGATAAGGCTTAATGGATTAAGGACTCAAACATTAAGATTTTTGCCTCAAACAATGGTCATATCGAGACATGGAAAGTGTCACGACGTGAAGATTGATGGTTTCCATGATTATTTTGTATATTGTGTTCATGACATGACCAAGGATGGTTCATGTCGTGATGACTGCCAAATGAGTTGTCTATATCTGAGTTGGTTGGGTTGGAGTGTGGTCAGGTTGGAATCGGGTCGGGTGTGTTTTCACGACATGACCATGGATTGGTCACGATGTGAGGGTCAAGTGTTGATGTTGTTGATCATTGACTTTTACCTTGACCATTGACTTGTTGACCTGAGTTGAATTTTGGTCAAGATTGTTGGATTGAGTGTGTAGACAAATGTTGAACCTTGTATTATTTTATAGGAGTGTAGTAGAACCTATTATGTGGAATTGAGTTGTGGATTAGCGGACTTCGAGAGTCAGGTAACTTTTTCACTATACCATGTAGGAAGTCTAGGTAGTGGCCTGTATGAATTGTATGAAAGACCAAGATGTGGCTTCCGAAAATTGTATGCAAGACTAGCATCTGGACCCTGGCAGTTATATGTAGGATGCTAGTTTTCTTTGTGATGCTTTCTTGGAAGATCAGGATCTGGCTCTTGGTACTTGTATGTAAGACCTAACTTTGGCCCCCATCGTGGCAAGGAAAGACCATCATGTGGCTCATAGATGATAGTGATTATAAGAGTACTATGGTTGGAATATAGCATTCCCTATCATATGTATGGTATATGGTATTTTGGGAACTAACTATGCTTTGTGTTTACGGTTTTGTGGTTTAAAAATTTCAGGTACTTCAGCTCCAAAGGGAAGGGCCCAGCTTCACTGCACAACATCTCCTGATGGCTTTTTCTACATTGATTACTTTTGATTTACTTTGATGTTTGAAAAATACATTTTTACCTTTTTGGTTTGAAATATAGGGTTGTATGACTTGATTGTTTAAAAATGAAAATTTTTATCGGTACTTTTGGGATGTTACAAATTCGTATGACAACCTTGGTCTGAGGGATTTGGGTACACTCTCGAGTGTGTCTAAACTTAAGCTGAGGAATTGGTAATCTTTTTGAAAGAAAATAAAATTTCTAAAAAGACTTTTATAAAGAAAGGGGTGCGATGCGTGAAATTAGTCAAGCTCAAGTAAGTGATTCCCATAATACCCACACATGTTGATATGTTATATGTTATGGAATGTTTGAATTCTATGATAGGGATAAGGATACCTTCAGGAATTTCATGATAGAATGACCTGATTCGTGATGCCTTCTAAACTAGGAGGAATTGGATGCTATGTCTTATTTGGAATCTATGTTGGTGAAGTTTATTGCTAAGTGTATGTTTCAAAAAAATTGTATACGGTTTGGATCATATAGCCATAAAATGACTGATTAGCCTTATTTTTTGTTCCTCGTCTCGTTGTGGGCTTAGGGTAGAATCATTTATTAGACAATCTATTTGATCCTGTATTGTGTATAGTTTGCATGCATAAGGCAACCGACAATGTTGGTATAAGTTCCTAGCATCATAGAAGCAAGTTAGTTGGAGGATGTCTTATTATATTTTGTGGCCTATAAAGTGTTACTGCTCGAATGCTGCTTACTTTGTGCTTTGTGGGACTCATGTTGATGTGAGTTAACTTTTAAATAAATATGTTAAGTTACATGCTGCAAAGGTTAAATAATTTTAGAATGATTGATTCAGCCCAATTGCGCTGCTCTCATTAGAGTCTTACCGTTGTAGTGTTTGGTCTTTTAGTCGAAAGATTATTTGAGTTTTGTTGCATGTAATTTTATTCATGAAATAGTTAGCTGACATTAGTAGGATTTCTTTAGTAATAGATGGAAGGGTGAGGTGGGAACCCTAGGAGTTCCTAGGAAGTATTTTAATGCGAATGGTGTGCTTATTAGTGGGTTTTGGGAGTATCATTATAAGGAGGTAATTTAGAGGATTCATGATGATTCTTCAGGAAATTATGGATAGGTGTAGAAGGTAGTATTGGGTCCGTACTACTAAAAGCACATGATCTATACTTGAATCAAGGAAAGTCATGACGATTCTAAGAAGCCTGTAGAATGAAGAATTTTTTGGGTATGTTTTGACCATTTGTAAGGTTGCTTTTCAGTATGGTGATGAGCACACGTGGATGATGTTCTATATCAGGCTCTGGTTTTGGCACTAAGCCGACTGATGAGAGGATATGCAAGTTCTTTTTGTCTGAAATCACTTACGATACTTTAGAGGCGAACCCTGTGATGTTTGGTGGCATGAAGGAGGGGATCATGGAGTTATTGGACGATTAGCTTAGGTTTTTCGTTCAGAGATTACGACTCGCTAGATTAGGGCACAAACTCTCTTTTTTCGAGAGTTCAAGGCTTGTAGATACCTAGAGTTCTTCGGGAAAAAGGACCCTATTACCAGTACATGGTGGATTGCTGACATGGAGAATGCTTAGCGAATGAGTTTTTGCCCTGAGGGATTATGTAACATCCCAAAATTTGAGACTACAAATTTCATTTTTGATATAACGATTCATAAAACAATTTATAGGAAACATCATCAAGTTATCTCAATTCATAAAAACCATAGATCATATATCTCAAAATCCTGTCATAATATAGTAACAATGTCAGAGTACTAATCATGTCGACTCCTTCCCCTTCGAAGAAGAGGTACCTGAAACCAAAACTGTAAACCGTAAGCACGAAGCTTAGTGAGTTACCCCATCATACCACATACCATACAATAAACATACTGCCAGGCATATCTGGGTGCCCGACCTACCCTGCTGAGCATACCGGGGTGCTAAACCTACCCCTTTTAGGCATACCGGGGTGCCTAACCTACCCCTGTCAGACATACCGAGGTATACGACCTACCCTTCCGGTTTATCTCAACCGGTTACGAGGACTATTTCACCCCTACCACTACCACATAATCAACATAACATAAACATACTGGCAGGCATACCGAGGTGCCCGACCTACCCCTTTGGTCCTTTCGACCTGATACAAAGACTATTCCCCTACTACCACTATCACATGACATCATGCCATACTAGCACATAAAACATAACAGATAGTGGCATACCAAAAAATTATTACAAAGACAATCATCTAACAAACAACTCCTACTAGTGGGCCGACATTGTGGCCTTAGACCCACTTCTACTGGAAGGTAACTCACCTCAATGCCGTGAAGTAGCTGAACTGTCCTTGGCTCTGTGATCAGCTCCTCTTAAACTCCTACACATAATTATCTCCCTTAATTACACTTTCATACTCATAACCCCTCCAAGGTTCAACTCTGGTCAATGGTCAAAGTCAAAGTCAACATCCTGGTTAAAGTCAACATCCTGGTTGACTCAACTCGCCGAGTTGGTCCATCAACTCGTCGAGTTCCATAATCCATAAAACCCTGAAATCCTGATCCTACTCATTAAGTCCTTTCATGAACTCGTCGAGTTCATCCTTAAAACATAATCGAGACCTTTTACCCACAACTCGTCGAGTCCCTCCCTGCACTCGTCAAGTTCCTCAATCTTCATAACCCAAACCATGGCCAACTCACTGAGTAATCTTCTAGACTCAACGAGTTTACTCAGTAAGAGAAAAGGTTGGGGGACCACGACCCAACTCGCCGAGTCGTATGAGCAACTCGTCTAGTCCCCCATGGTCGAAATCTATTCAATCGATTTTAGTCGGGCTTAATGCATCCAAAACGTAGATCTGGCTTCCTAGGGTCGATATATCACGTAAAGTTTCAAACTTTAGGTCCATGCATGGGTTATTTAGCTCAAAAAGCCCAAAAATGTGGTTCACAAGTTGCATGAGACTCCCATGGCCATAAAGTTGGCACCTTTATGCCATGGAGTCCGTCAACTGTTCCAGATCTGAAGTCAAGATAGCAAAACATGCTAGCATCCATAAATGGTTCCACAATATTCTCCTAAAAGCCTTAAACTACTCCATGAAGAGATTGTGACAACCCGAAATTTCTATCTTGTACAACCGTTCAATTCAATCAAAGTCAGACTCGTTTCTGCTATCTTTTAGCATGGTTTAGAGTCTGTTTGAGTGTTCTAAGCCTAGTACCTTCAAAGTTATGGTTTAGAAATGGGTTCCCTAAGTTCATCACTTTTCAAAAGGGCCAAACACTCCTTCATGAGGAGTGTACGGTCGTACACATGGGTGTACGACCGTACACCCCCTTCCTGGCCGTACAATCTCACATATATATGTGGGACTTAGCCATTTTTAATCACTTTTCACTCCTTCAAGCCAAGAAATCGATTCTCTCTCAACTATCATCGGGTTTTTCATCTAGATCTTCAATATGTAAGTGTTACTTCCTTTGATTAGTTGATTCATTACACTATCTAGTGAAGATCCATGATTTCATCCATGAAATTACTTCTTTTGGTTAGATCTTCAAGTGTTCTTCATTTTCACCAAGAACACCAAGAACACACACTAGTTCTTGGACCTTAAACACCTCTAACGGCTTCAAATTCTTAAGTATCTCTTCCATCTTCTAGTTAGGCTTGTGAATCACTCCTTTTCTATCCCTAAAAAATCATATAATGCATGAACACAAAGAGTGTGCGGCCGTACACCCTTCATATGGCCGTACACCCCTAGTTTAGTGCATATTTGGCCTAAAACTCATGTTATATTCCAACACAAGATCAAGAACACTTAGAGGATGCAAGATAGAGCCTTGGACCACACTTTTTGGCAAATTCTTCAAGGAGTGTACAGCCGTACACTCCCTGTCCGTACACACAAGTGGCCGTACACCACTTGGCCGTACACACTCATGTGTGGCCTTGAACCTATTTTATGCAATCCTTTGTACTTGTAACACTTCAATCTAACTGTTTCCTAAGTCCTAAGGTGTTTTCCTTACATGATTAGTTGTATAAACACTAATTATATACATATATGTGTGTCATTATATGCTTATTAGGATCCATTGTGCTCGAGTCTTCACTTGACACTTAGCATCCTACAACTGATCTTACATTCGTATAACTCGCTGCAGGTGAGTTCATACCCCTTAACTTACCTTTTAAATGATTTTAAATGCTTTTATGGGGGGGGGGATACAAGTAGAAACATTATAGTTATTATATCAATCACATGTGATTAATAACTGTCAAACAAATGGATTTCTTATACTTCAAACCGTGTTTTCAAATAAATTGCTTCAAATCGTTTTACAAACTCTTTTATATGCATAACTCTTTATCACACTCTGTTAAACTTATATTTTGTCAAAATCATGTCTATGTAGATATAGTTATATAAGTAGGGTTGAAAGGACTTAGGACTGATAACTCGCCTTATTTCCTGTTCCTTGTTTGGTTGTGGACTTAGGGTATCGGTTGTTTGTCCGAAGGTCGTTTGAATCTTAGTTATATAGTATGTCTATGTATATATATATATATATAAAAGTTCTTCATTCAGTTGAATACCTTTGGGTAGCAAAGGTGTACAAACATGTTTATTCATATAAACAACATTACTAGTAAACTATAGTTTAGGAAGTCACTAATACTATTTCTAGAACAATGAAACATACAAGAGTCAGTTCATACATGAGTCAGTTTAAACATACTATAACGAGAAACAGTACATACTATAACGAGAAACAGTACATACTATAACGAGAAACAATACTCACTATAAAGAGAAACAAATAGAACATACTACACACTAGGCAAAGAGAACATACACTACACTAGAACATATGTCACACCCCCAAACCAAGGATGGCGGAAACGTCCGGGGGTGGAGGACTTCATGTATAGTATCACAACAACGAGTATAATAGTGCTCAAAGTAAATACAACCCTCATAAATATAATTGAAAAGGTTACACCATAGAATAAGTTTACATGTTTCAAAATCAATTACATTATGATGACAAAATGAACTGTTTGATGATTTATCGTCCCATCCTCAAAATGCTGTTGGTTTTCCTGTTTCACTGAATTCCTAAGAATACAAGTAGTTTTGAAAAAGTGTCAACAATTAAGTTGGTGAGTTCATAAGAGTTTTGTTTGAGAAAGAAACCGTTTTCCTTGTAAAAGCGACAAAGTATGTTTCCAGAAAATCCAATATTTTCTTAATTAAGTGTGAAATGAATGCTCCTATGTTATGCGATAATGAACCCTAGAAAGACCTGTAGGTTCCTTCTATAATTACCCAGCATATATAAGTTATATAAATTTAAGTTAAATAAACCGTTGAATATAATGGGTCTGCCCTAGGTCCACAACCAAACAAGGAACATGAGATAAGGCGGGCCCACCAATTCTAAGTCGATTGTGACTAGATTCTTATATAACTCTAGCATATACACCTAGCAATTATAGCCGAAGCCTAACAATTCTAGACGTAATGTATTTTTAATAGAAATATGTTTCCAAAGAAAATCCGATATTTTCCTTAAAGAGTGAATCGTAAGTTTCTATATTAATAAATAGTGCATCCTAGAATTTCCTATAGTTTCCTTCTATAATCTCTAAGTGTATATAAGTTATATAAATTTAAGTTAAATAGACCGTCGAATGTAATGGGTCTGCCCTAGGCCCACAACCAAACAAGGAACATGAAATAAAGCAGACCCACCAATTCTAAGTCGATCACGACTAAATTCTATATAACTCTAGCATATACACTTGGTAATTATGGCTGAAAACTAACAATTCTAGATAGAATGTAGTCTTAAAAACCAAAGACCGAGACTATGCTTATCATAATTCATCAAGTAGTGGTAGTGGACATAAACTATACATATCATAATTCACCAAGTAGTGGTAGTGATAGTGAACATGAATTATGCATATTATAGTTTATCAAATAGTGGTAGTGGTAGTGAACATAAACTATACATATCATAATTCACCAAATAGTGGTAGTGATAGTGAACATGAATTATGCATATTATAGTTTATCCAAAAGTGGTAGTGGTAGTGAACATAAACTATACATATCATAATTCACCAAATAGTGGTAGTGATAGTGAACATGAATTATGTATATTATAGTTTATCCAAAATGTTTGTAATGTATATGCAACCTAACTATACCTATTATAGTTCTAGCATGTTTGTTTGTGATGTATAAGGACCCTTTTTCTATGTAAGTTGAATGTATAGCAAAAATATAACTATGTTTATCATGCCTTATTTTGTACTAATGGTAATAATGGAGAATTCTTACAATTCAGTGAGTATTCTCTGTTATATAATTATACCACAACAAGAAACACATGTAAAATATGAAATCTTTAAAGATTAACACTTTACTCAACAAGTTACAAAGTGTGATGAAAGTTATAAGCTGTTATCTAAATTTTTACCTTTCTACACTAATTTAGAAAAATCATAGAAAAATCATACGAAGTCGAAAACTGATTCCGTAAATTCTGAGAGTTCACAAAATGTGTCTAGTTTATTCATAATTTTTATTGTGATTTTTAGAAGTCTTTAACTTGTGTTAAAATGTTCATATTCACAGACTGGTCCGAATTCGTTTCCGAATGATAGGCAGTTTTGTAAAAATCACCATAAATCGTAGAAAAATCGGATGGAGATGTGCAAGTAGTCATTTTAAAGGTATGAACCTGAACTATTTTCATATTAAACAGTTTTGAAAGATATTAAGTTTAAGATAGTCAAAACAGTCCGTGAATAAGACTCAACTTTTCTGATGAAAGCTGTTGTTTGAGTTTAGTTAAGTTTTTGGTGTTTTAACTTGTATTCCCCCCCTTAAAACTTAACTTGTATTCCCCCCCTTGAAGAAAAGAAGTGTTCTACTCAAGAACACTTAGAAGATGCCTTGAAGGTTCGAAGATCTAACACAAATGTGATGAAATTTGTGTAAGTATTCTATGATTTTGGGTAGAAGGAAGTGAAATAATCATAAGGAGGATAATATCACTTACCAAAAGTGGAAGAAAACTTGATGATCAGCCCTTGAATCTTGAATTTGAGAGAGAGAAGTGAGAGAGAAAGGTGTTTGTTCTTTAGTGGAGAATGAGAGAAGAGTGAGGAGAGATAAGAGTTTTCTAGACCCTGACCAAGAGTATGGCTGAAATTATGGTAGGAGGAGGACAATGATTAACTAGGTATGGTGGAATAGTGATTGTGGATGTTCAAGGAGTGGGTATGGGGGTTGCTTATGTTACACACTAAGGTAAAGTCAACACTCCACCTCAAATATTCATCCACTAGATTTTATTCTTAAATAAAGATTTCCATAAAAATATGTTTAAATTATGAATATTTAGGGTGTTATATGTTAAAATATGATTTTTAGAGAAATTCCGCGTTAAAATCACGAAAAACGGGCTTAATACGTGAAAATGGTCAAAAACCGGGAAAAACAGGCGAAAATCCGAAGTCTGGGCCGGAGGTTCGGTTCCTGATGCTTAGAGCCGAAAGTAGGTGGGAGCCGAGAGGAGGGTTCGGTCGCTGGAGAGGAACCGGGAGAAGGGGAAGAGGAACCGAAGGTGCGAAGAGGGAACCAAGAGTGCGAGGAGAAGGAACAGAAGGCGAGCTCGGTCTCGGTGGCTATCTGCGAGGTTCGGTCTCGACTGTTGCCTTTCGGTTCTATGAGAAGGCTCGGTTCAACATGATCAGGGGACCGAAATAGACCGAGCCCTCTGTCCATTTCGGCTGAGAGGGTTTCGGTTCTCAGGAGGTTTCGGCTCCTAAGAAGGTTTCGGCTCCTAAGAAGGGTTCGACTCCTTAAGAGGGTTCGACTCCTTAAGGCTGTTTTTCGCGTAGATTTCCGTTTTCGAGCAGTTTTCGACTAAATCGAGGGTCGGGATTCCCCGAGTGATTATAAGAAGTTGAGAGAGATTTTGACAGAGATTTAGGAGAGATTTGACATACTTGGAGAGATTTGACATACTTGGAGAGATTTGGGAGATATTTCACATACTTGGAGAGATTTCTCATTCAGAGAGATATTTGGGAGAGATTTCACATACTTGGAGAGATTTGGGAGAGATTTGGCATACTTGGAGAGATTTGACATACTTGGAGAGATTTGACATACTTGGAGAGATTTGGGAGAGATTTCACATACTTGGAGAGATTTCTCATTCAGAGAGATATTTGGGAGAGATTTCACATACTTGGAGAAATTTGGGAGAGATTTGACATTCTTGGAGAGATTTCTCATACAGAAAGAGAGATTTGGGAGAGATTTCACATACTTGGAGAGATTTAGGAGAGATTTGACATTCTTGGAGAGATTTCTCATACAGAGAGAGATTTGGGAGAGATTTCACATACTTGGAGAGATTTGGGAGAGATTTGACATTCTTGGAGAGATTTCTCATACAGAGAGAGATTTGGGAGAGATTTCACATACTTGGAGAAATTTGGGAGAGATTTCACATTCTTGGAGAGATTTCTCTTACTTAGAGAGTTTTGGGAGAGTTAGAGTGAAAGAGATTGGGAGAGACTTCTTTTGTGACCTTTTTGAGTGTTTGGCTTCGCAACGCAAGGTTCTTACACTATGTTAAGCCTTGTTATGAATGTTATACGCTCTCGAGGGGTATGGAATAATGTTTTATCGAGTAGATTCATCACTTACCCTAATTAGGGTTTAGAATTTCCGAATACGTGAAAACTCTAAGTGATACTTTATTTTAAGATTGCGAGTAGTACAATGAGAATCATAATGGAAACCCTAATATACAAGGGTTAGATGAGTTGACCGGTTTGACTTGTTGACTTTAGTTGACTTTGACTTGGCCAAAAATTGACGGTTGTCACAACATACTATACAAATACAAGAATACTATAACATTAATGTGAGATACTACTTCATGGCGCGACAATATACTGCTGCCTCACGTTTTGTACCCAGAGTCTCCTGGAGGGAGAGCATGAATTTGTATATAGATCTATATGGGATTGACCATCCCACACCTTGTTGCTAATTACAGTGGGACCTGCAGGTCTACGAGTGACGAATGTCATATCATTTCGACGTCTCGAACGTCGTGTTATACTAGTCGATCAAGTATGGTTACAATCTTATCACATTTTACCTTAATTAAACAAACAGGTTTAAGGTAGTTAGTACATTGGTAGTTACATAGATAAAACTACAGTACATCTTTATTTCCCATTTCATTCACATTGTGATCTTCTCACATAAACGGTAATAAAAACTATATTTTGGTAATGATAGTCATACTTTGGGAAAACACACACTTTTACAAAAGAACAAACATAAAGAACAGTTGGGTCTTGGTAGAAGACTACTTTAGTAGAAAATATATGATTTTCTAGGAAGTTTACAAACTTTTACATCAAATACTTACAAACTTTTATATCAAACATTTACAAGCACTTTCTTCAAACTTATACGAACAATGACACTAAAATACTTATGAACTCACCAGTTTTAATGCTGATCTACGCTTTCAAAATAACTTGGATTCTCAGGTCGCCAGTAGACAGGTACCGATGACCAGGTTTTGAGAAGATGGAGCACATTCAAGACTCATCTCTTATTTTGATTCATATTTTTGGTGTCTTATAAACTATACATAACACACTTGTATTAAATTATACTATTAATGAAATGGATGATGTTGTTGCTTGTTTTACTATTATGCATTGTTGTGATACTGTACATGACCTCCTCCGCCCCCGAACGTTTTCGCCGTTCCGGTTTGGGGGTGTGTCAGATTGGTATCAGAGCATTGTTTATAGTGAATTAAGTATATCAACCCATAAAAGATATACAACTATAAACACAACGGGATTAAAATAATCTGACCAAGAGTTTATACTTTTAAATAATAAAATATTTAATCAAAGTATACATACCTGCATTCATACTAAAGTCAGTGTCACTAGGACAGAACAAAAGTATTACGATTGTTGGACAGCACAAGTAGGCGTGGGGACATATAATCAGATCTGGGAGTGATATAGCCTGATCAACTATATCTTTCCGAGAATTGATTAGCATGTGCCTAGGAAGGGTTGTAAGGTTGCAGCAAGTCTAAAAACTTACCAACACTACTACAATGAAAACATTAGAACAGAACATAAACTTAAAATACTATAGGAGTATTTTATGTTACTATAATTACTTATGTGCAAACTAAAAAGGTCTTTATTAGTATGTCAATAGTTGCTGAGTGGATACGCTAAGATTATATGTGACTAGGGTGTTATAGACTTAGAATATGTGATCTTTGCTTTACTTCCTGTTCCTTATTTGGTTGTGGACTTAGAGTTAGGGTCACTTATTCGAAGGTCTACCCTGTTTTGGTTACATATGACTGGTATGCACTACGCAAATATTGGAGTAACTGGTAAGGATCATCTTATAATTATATTAATTAGTACGTCTATTAATTATTTATTTTACCCCCATTCTCGCGTAGATAACATGGATGGATTCAATCTCCCCGGTGACCCGTACTTTCCCAACCACGGCAATGGTGGATGGCTCGATGATGAGCCAGAAGAGAATCATGAGATTCCGTTAGACGATGACTTCGCAGAGAACTTCCCGGAGGATTCTGACTCCGAGCCAGAAGTCAATGATCAACCCCTGGTAGCTCCAATCCCAAATCCTAACCATCGTCCGGCTTTTCAAGGCCCGACGCCTCTGTGGATGGAAAGTTTGGAGACGTGGAGTCAAGAACAGGGTCAACCCATGCCATACAACGGAGACAAAAGCTTCTACAACTTGAGCGAGGGAGGCTCAGCGGACAGAGTCCTGCCTATTCTGGTCCGCAGGGTTGCTCGTAATGAAATACAGGGTAGGACAGCCCTCAACTGAATTGCGGAAGTTGATGCCAATGCGGGGGTCAATACTATCCGCATTCGTCGTCTGGAAGATGCTCGTGAGAGAGCTGCGAGAGACCATGAGTCTCTACTGCAAGAACTAGCTGTGACTCAAGCCGAAGTCATAGAACATCGCGTGCGCGAACGAGTGTATGAACGACACCTTCTTGACATGGAGCGTCAGCTGGCTGACTTAAGGGTTCAACCAAGGGGTTCCCGTCGCCAGTAGGGAATGCTCTGCCCAAAATTTCCTTTTATCTAAGGATTAGCCTCCTTATTTAGGCTCTAAGTAGCACTTTTCCCTGTAATTTCCTATTTACGTTAAGACCTTGAACTTTCAGTCTATTAGGTCTTTATGCTGTCAAAATTTTCTTATCCTGGTTTGATGTAAGACCTACTTCTAGGTCATTTTCCCGAACTTGTTACATCTGTAATACCAATATTATTGATAGATATCTAATCTCATGGAAATTAATATCCAAATACTTCCATCTTTCTAGTACTAGATCTCTATTCGATCATACTTTCATCTGAGTTGTTGGGCTATGGAGAGTTAGTCCATGAGTCACTCTCATCATTCTCTCTATTAATTTCTTACCAATATCTTCATCTTTGTGATCTTATAGCTTCAAGATGACTCCGCGTAGATCGAGCAGGCATGCTACTCCAATAACTCCGAATCAAACTCCACCTCCTCCTCCTCAATACAACCCAACAGCTATCCAATCTGCTGTGAATGCGGCTGTTATGACGACCCTAGCACAATTTAACACTACCGGTACTAGAGGGAGTGGAATGAATGTGCATTCCACACCAATTGAAGTTCCAGTGCGCTCTAGGGAGTGATCGTATAAGGACTTCACCAGATGCAAACCCAGGGCCTTCAATGGAACTGGTGGAATCAGTTCCCTCTCGCAATGGTTTGAGAAAATGGAGTCGATCTTCAAGATCTGCTCCTGTCCGGAAGGGAGCAAAGTAAAATTTGCCGCCTGCACCTTCGCGGACCGAGCCCTGACATGGTGGAATAGCCATGTGACGTCACTATCTCTTATAGTGGCAAATTCTATGGGCTAGGAAACTCTGAAGGAGCTTATGGTCGAGGAATACTGCCCGAGGGGCGAAGTTCAGAAGTTGGAGCAGGAACTCTGGAGCCTAACCATGAAGGGCTCCGACATAGTCTCCTACACTGCTAGATTCAGCGATCGGGTAGCTCTATCTCCGGGAATTGTCCCTACGGAAGCGAAGAAGGTGGAAAGGTATATTTGGGGGCTGGTACCTCCATTTCAGGGGAATGTCCTAGCTTCCAACCCCACTACCTTCGATAGTGCCAAGCGTTTGGCACAACGGCTCATTGACCATGGGGTCCGTACCCCGTCAACAACAACAACCCTAGCCATCTCAGAACCCCCCAAAGCCGCTGACAACAAGCGGAAGTTCTGGGATGACAAGAAGAAGAATGCTGCGCAAAAAGCTGCCAAAAAACAGCAGGTCGTAGTTGTTCATGCTGCAATAGCACCTACTGCTGTTGCGCCGGTGAAGCAGTATGCTGGAAGCTTGTCGAAGTGCAACAAATGTAGCTTCCACCACAACGGACCTTGCCAGGAAATGATGTGCTCTAACAGCAACAGGAAAGGGCATACTTCCCGTTTCTGCAAAGCTCCAAAAAGGCCAATCACCCAAGTCCCCGGCGCTGGTGTGGGCCAGGCTTGCTACGGATGTGGCGAGGCGGGCCACTACAAGAGAAACTGCCCGAAGGCAGGGAATGCCGGCGGAGTGGGAAGAGTTTTGGCTATAGGCCACGAGGAATCAATTGCCGACCCCACAGTGGTCACTGATACGTTTCTCCTCGATAACTCATATGCATGCATACTGTTTGATAGTGGAGCGGAGAGGAGTTTCGTGAACCAAAAATTTTCTCACTTGCTTAAGCATAAATTACATGCACTTAAAGAACCGTTCACCGTAGAAATGGCTAACGGAAAGACAGAGAGCACTAGCTGTATATACATAGGATGTACACTAACACTAGGTAGCCATTCATTTCCAATCGACCTCATGCCGGTCTCAATTAAAAGTTTCGACGTCATAATCAGCATGGATTGGTTGAGTTCTCATCGTGCCGACATCATGTGTTACGAAAAGGCTGTTCGTCTTAATCTGCCGTCTAGCGAAACTCTAGTTATCTACGACGACAAACCCGGAACGAACCTTCGTATCATCTCGAGCATACAAGCCCAGAAGTACCTACGAAAGGAATGTCGTGCATTCCTTGCTCATGTTGTCGATATGAGCCAAGAGACGAAGGATATAAAGAACATCCAAGTGGTACGCGACTTTCCCGACATCTTTCCAGAAGAACTCCCAGGATTACCTCCGCAACGTCAAGTCGAGTTCAGAATCGACTTAGTTCCAGGGGATACACCAGTAGCCAAATCGCCCTATCGTCTAGCACCAGCTGAGATGCAGGAGCTATCCAGTCAACTTAACGAATTGCTCAGCAAGGGCTTCATTAGACCAAATTTCTCACCCTGGGGAGCACTGGTCTTATTCGTCAAGAAGAAAGATGGATCGTTCCGTATGTGCATCGACTATAGAGAACTGAACAAACTGACTGTCAAAAATCGTTACCCTCTGCCTCGCATAGACGATTTGTTCGACCAACTGCAAGGGGCGAATTTGTTTTAAAAGATTGACCTGAGATTCGGGTATCACCAGTTACGAGTGCTAGGGGAGGATGTTCCAAAGACAACCTTCCGAACTCGTTATGGACACTACGAGTTTGTAGTGATGCCGTTCGGATTGACCAATGCACCCGTAGTATTCATGGACTTAATGAATAGGGTGTGCCGTCCTTACTTGGATCAGTTTGTCATTGTATTCATCGATGACATACTTATCTACTCTCGTAGTAAGGAGGAGCATAGTCAACATCTGCTTCAGGTCTTAGAAACACTGCAATCAAAGAAGCTTTATGCGAAGTTCTCGAAATGCGAATTTTGGATCCGAAGAGTCGAATTCTTGGGGCACGTGGTTAGCGAACAGGGAATACACGTGGAACCTTCCAAAATCAAAGCCATTGAGAACTGGTCAGCACCGAAGACGCCTACAGAAATTCGTCAATTTCTAGGACTCGCTGGCTACTATCGCAGGTTCATTTAGAACTTCTCAAGGATTGTGAAACCGCTTACAACATTGACCTAGAAAGGCGTGGCGTTTGACTGGGAAGAGAAGCAAGAGAAAGCGTTCGAAACGCTAAAGTGAGCCTTATGCACCGCACCGATATTGTCCCTCCCCGAAGGGATAGAAGACTTCGTGGTTTATTACGATGCATCCAATCAAGGGCTCGACTGTGTTCTGATGCAACGAGGTAAGGTCATCGCCTATGCGTCAAGACTGATAAAGACACACGAAGTCAACTACGCCACACACGATCTTGAGTTAGGAGCAGTGGTATTTGCTCTGAAGATCTAGAGACACTACCTGTATGGTACAAAAAGCACTATCTTTACAGACCACAAAAGCCTACAATATATATTTGACCAGAAGGAGCTCAACATGAGACAACGACGGTGGGTCGAGCTACTCAGTGATTACGAATGCGAAATTCGTTATCATCCCGGCAAGGCCAACGTAGTAGCTGACGCCCTAAGTCGGAAAGAATACTCTGGTCGTAGAGTCAAATCATTGACTATGACTATCCATTCACACCTGTCCACACAAATTAAGGAGGCTCAGCTTGAAGCCTTAAAACCTGAAAATGTGGCGGGTGAATCCCTGAGAGGGATGGATAAGAACTTGGAAGTCAAGGGTGGCGGAGCCTTTTATCACATGGATCGGATCTGGACACCGAAACACGGTGGTTTCAGAGACATGGTCATGACCGAAGCGCACAACACTCGATATTTCGTCCACCCAGGTTCAGATAAGATGTATCTGGATCTTAAAAAGTTATACTGGTGGCCTAACATGAAAGCAGAGATTGCTACCTTCGTGAGCAAGTGCCTTACTTGCGCCAAGGTTAAGGTCGAGTACCAGAAACCATCAGGTTTACTCCAGTAACCGG
Source organism: Lactuca virosa (assembly GCF_052849685.1). Lineage (NCBI taxonomy): Eukaryota > Viridiplantae > Streptophyta > Magnoliopsida > Asterales > Asteraceae > Lactuca > Lactuca virosa. The sequence continues at coordinate 84,701,301 of NC_136428.1, forward strand.
AGATACTTGAATGGAAGTGGGAGCGGATCACGATGGACTTCATAACCAAGCTGCCCAAGAAAACGGGTGGTCTCGATACCATTTGGGTGATCGTAGACAGGTTAACAAAGTCCGCACACTTCCTGCCTATCAAAGAGACTGAAAAGATGGAGAAACTAACAAGAACATACATTAGGGAGATCGTACGACTGCATGGTGTTCCCATATCCATTATCTCTTATAGAGATAGTAGATTCACTTCAAGGTTCTGGCAGTCGCTACAAAGTTCTCTAGGAACTAGGCTGGACATGAGTACAGCCTACCATCCGCAAACCGACAGACAAAGTGAGAGGACTATTCAAACTTTGGAAGATATGTTGCGAGCCTGCGTGATAGACTTTGGGAAGGCATGAGATACTCATTTACCCCTTGTCGAGTTCTCCTATAACAATAGTTATCACACGAGCATAAAGTCTGCTCCATTTGAAGCCCTCTATGGCCGTAAGTGCAGATCCCCTCTGTGCTGGGATGAGGTGGGCGACACTCAGTTAGCTAAAGGACGAGTTCCTGACAGCACTCTCACGGGTCCGGAAATCATTCGGGAAACGAAAGAGAAGATCATTCAAATTCGTGAGCGATTGAAAGCCTCTAGATACCGAAAGAAAAGCTACGCAGACAAGAGAAGGAAACCTTTGGAATTCCAGGTGAGCGACCGTGTTCTATTGAAGGTCTCACCCTGGAAGGGCTTGATACGCTTCGGAAAGCGTGGAAAGCTAAATCCAAGATACGTAGGGCCTTTCGAGATTCTCGCTAGAATCGGCCTGGTAGCTTACAAACTCAAACTACCTCGCGAACTCAGTAACGTACATTCTACTTTCCACGTCTCGAACTTGAAAAAGTGTCTGTCCGACGAGACTCTTGTAATCCCACTCGACGAGATCGAGATCAACGAGAGCCTCAACTTCATGGAAGAACCAGTAGAGATCATGGACCGAGAGGTCAAGAAAACGAAGCAAAGCCGTATCCCGATAGTGAAGGTTCGCTGGAATGCCAAGCGAGGACCTGAATTCACTTGGGAGCGCGAGGATCAAATGAAACTGAAATATCCTCATCTTTTCGTTTAGTTATTTGTAATAGCTTAATTGTTTAAACTCTATTTTCGGGACGAAATTCTCTCTAACGGGGGGATGATGTGACAACCCGAAATTTCTATCTTGTACAACCGTTCAATTCAATCAAAGTCAGACTCGTTTCTGCTATCTTTTAGCATGGTTTAGAGTCTGTTTGAGTGTTCTAAGCCTAGTACCTTCAAAGTTAGGTTTTAGAAATGGGTTCCCTAAGTTCATCACTTTTCAAAAGGGCCAAACACTCCTTCATGAGGAGTGTACGGCCGTACACATGGGTGTACGGCCGTACACCCCCCTCCTAGCCATACACACTCACATATATATGTGGGACTTAGCCATTTTTATCACTTTTCACTCCTTCAAGCTAAGAAATCGATTCTCTCTCAACTATCATCGGGTTTTTCATCTAGATCTTCAATATGTAAGTGTTACTTCCTTTGATTAGTTGATTCATTACCCTATCTAGTGAAGATCCATGATTTCATCCATGAAATTACTTCTTTTGGTTAAATCTTCAAGTGTTCTTCATTTTCACCAAGAACACCAAGAACACACACTAGTTCCTGGAACTTAAACACCTCTAAAGGCTTCAAATTCATAAGTATCTCTTCCATCTTCTAGTTAGGCTTGTAAATCACTCCTTTTCTAGCCCTAAAACATCATATAATGCATGAACACAAAGAGTGTGTGACCGTACACCCTTCATATGGCCGTACACCCCTTGTTTAGTGCATATTTGGCCTAAAACTCATGTTATATTCCAACACAAGATCAAGAACACTTAGAGGATGCAAGATAGAACCTTGGACCACACTTTTTGGCAAATTCTTCAAGGAGTGTACGGACGTACACTCCATGGCCGTACACACCTGGCCGTACACACAAGTGGCCGTACACCACTTGACCGTACACACTCATGTGTGGCCATAAACCCATTTTATGTAATCCTTTGTACTTGTAACACTTCAATCTAAGTGTTTCCTAAGTCCTAAGGTGTTTTCCTTACATGATTAGTTGTATAAACACTAATTATATACATATATGTGTGTGTGTCATTATATGCTTATTAGGATCCGTTTTGCTCGAGTCTTCACTTGAGACTTAGCATCCTACAACCGATCTTACATTCGTATAACTCGCTGCAAGTGAGTTCATACCCCTTAACTTACCTTTTAAATGATTTTAAATGCTTTTATGGGGGGGGGGGGATACAAGTAGAAACATTATAGTTATTATATCAATCACATATGAGTAATAACTATCAAACAAATGGATTTCTTATACTTCAAAGTGTGTTTTCAAACAAATTGCTTCAAATCATTTTACAAACTCTTTTATATGCAAAACTCTTTATCAAACTATTTTAAACTTATATTTTGTCAAAATCATGTCTATATAGATATAGTTATATAAGTAGGGTTGAAAGGATTTAGGACTGATAACTCGCCTTATTTCATGTTCCTTGTTTGGTTGTGGACTTAGGGTATCGGTTGTTTATCCGAAGGTCGTTTGAATCTTTGTTATATAGTATGTGTATTTATATAGATATAAAAGTTCTTCATTCAGTTCAATACCTTTGGGTAGCAAAGGTGTACAAACATGTTCATTCATACAAACAACATTACTAGTAAACTATAATAGGTATAGTTTAGGAAGTCACTAATACTATTTCTAGAACAATGAAACATGCAAGAGTCAGTTCATACATACTATAACGAGAAACAGTACATACTATAACGAGAAACAATACTCACTATAAAGAGAAACAGATAGAACATACTACACACTAGGCAAAGAGAACATACACTATACTAGAACATACTATACAAATACAATAATACTATAACATTAATGTGAGATACTACTTCATGGTGCGACAATATACTGCTGCGTGACGTTTTGTACCCAGAGTCTCCTGGAGGGAGAGCGTGAATTTGTGTATAGATCTATACGGGATTAACCATCCCACACCTTGCTGCTAGCTATAGTGGGACCTGCAGGTGTACGGGTGACGAATGTCATATCATTTTGACATCTCGAACTTCATGTTATACTAGTCGATCAAGTATGGTTACAATCTTATCACATTTTACCTTAATTAAACAAATAGGTTTAAGGTAGTTAGTACATTGGTATTTAAATAGATAAAACTATAGTACATCTTTATTTTCCCATTTCATTCACATTGTGATCTTCTCATATAAACGGTAATGAAAACTATATTTTGGTAATGATAGTCATACTTTGGGAAAACACACACTTTTACAAAAGAACAAACATAAAGAACAGTTGGGTCTTGGTAGAAGATTACTTTAGTAGAAAATATAGGATTTTCTAGGAAGTTTACAAACTTTTACATCAAACACTTACAAAATTTTACATCAAACATTTACAAGCACTTTCTTCAAACTTATACGAACAATGACACTAAAATACTTATGAACTCACCATCTTTAATGCTGATCTACGCTTTCAAAATAACTTGTATTCTCAGGTCGCCAGTAGATAGGTACCGATGACCAGGTTTTGAGAAGATGGAGCACATTCAAGACTCATCTCTTATTTTGATTCATATTTTTGGTGTCTTATAAACTATACATAACACACTTGTATTAAATTATACTATTAATGCAATGGATGATGTTGTTGCTTGTTTTACTATTATGCATTGTGGTGATACTGTACATGACGTCCTCCGCCCCCGAAGATTTCCGCTGTTCCGGTTTGTGGGTGTGACAGAGATCTAGTAAACAAATAGACAAGGTATAAAATTTATACCTCAAATGAGCTGGAAATGAAGTTCTTCTTTTGGATCCAAAGCTCCTTCCCTCAACCAAGCACTTCTAGCTTCTATTCCTTCAAGAAAATGGCAAAGAATTACTCCATTTTCACTCACACACACTCACAATGCTCAAGAACTCGAATTAGGGTTTTTTGGACTAAGGAAGGCGATAAGGGAGGCCACAATGGGGTGTTAAAGTGCTTTAAATAGGGTGCAAAACCCTGAAAATTAGGGTTTCACTCTGGCAGGTCTACTCGTCGAGTTGAGGCTTCTCGAATCGTCGAGTAGACTTCAAGTCCCACGTCCAAAAATATACCGTTCCTACTCAACGAGTTTAGGGCCTCCAATTCGTCGAGTCCCTTTGCAAAAACGAATAATTCTTATTAAAGTACATACCAGGAACTGGGCGTTACAAATCTCCCCTACTTATTTTAGACTTTGTCCTCGAAGTCTGCTGCTGCATCCGAAAAAAGCTTGAGGGTAGTGCTCCCTCATCTCGTCCTCTGGTTGCCAAGTCCATTCCGAGCCCTTGCACCTTCACTAAGGTGTTGTTTGTTTTTCAGAAGCAAAAATTCAAAAATTTTGCGGACCACCTCTACAAACCTCTGCAGCAGAAGAGGTGGACCAAACGGCTGCAGACTGTAATAAGAAGCGTGTTTGTTTTTGTTAACATCTGCAGACTGCTGCAGACATTAAAAATTTAAAATAAACTAATTTAAAAAACAACATTAAAATGAATTAACTTATGTAAATCAAATGGGAGAAAACAGTTAAAGGGATATATATTTAATGTATTAAATGTTAAAGGGATGAAAATAGAATATAGTATATAAGTAAAGGACCATAAACGTAATATTAAATATACTTCATGGACACTTATTTAAAAAACAACACACGTCGTTGTTAGATTTTTGGAAAAAAAAAGGGCCAATTGCTTTTTGGGATTGGATTTTTTTTAGGTTTAGGTTTGGAGGGGTGGGAAGAGGTACAACAAGTGCTTCCCCAAGAAGCACACAGGCAGAGGTTTTAAGCCCCGAAGACTTCCGAAAAACAAACTGCTGCGGGACAAAAAGTGCTGCGCGTGTGCTGCGCCGCGCAGCAATAAGAGTTTTGAAGAGATTCTTAAGAAAAACAAACAACACCTAACTTGACCTTCTTGTTCCTCAGATCCTTCGTCTTCTTGTCGAGGATAGCTATCGGCCGCTCGATATAGTTCAGGCTGTCGTCCACCTGAATATCCTCTAGAGGTACCACCGCAGAGTCATCTACCAGGCACTTCCGCGGCTGGGAGACATGAAAGGTACTGTGAATATGACTAAGCTTAGCTGGCAAATCCAGCCTATACGCCACCCTGCCTACCCGGGCTGCAACCTTGAAAGGACCAATGTACCTGGGGCCTAACTTGCCCCGCTTCCTAAACTGCATGACACCTTGCCAAGGCGACACCTTCAGGAGAACCATATCCCCGACCTGGAACTCTAGGTCGGATCGGTGTCTGTCAGCGTAGCTTTTCTGCCGACTTTGAGCAGTCTGAAGTCTGCTTCGGACCTGATTGATCCTCTCTGTCGTCTTGAGTACCACTTCGGTACTCCCCATGACCCTATGTCCAACCTCACCCCAGCATATCGGGGTTCTGCACTTCCTCCCATATAACATCTCGAAGGGAGGGCGGTCGATACTCGCGTGGTAGCTATTATTGTAGGAAAACTCTACCAAGGGAAAGTAGGTATCCTAGATACCACCAAAGTCTAGAACGCATGCCCGCAGCATGTCCTCCAAGGTCTGGATGGTCCGCTCACTCTGACCATCCGTCTGCGGGTGAAAAGCCTTGCTAAAATGCAGACGAGTACCCAACTCGTCATGAAATTTCTTCCAGAATCTAGAAGTAAATCACACGTCTTGGTCAAAAATCACGGAAACTGGCACTCCGTGACGAGCTACTACCTCTCTGATGTAGATGTCGGCCAACTTCTCGGCCGAAATGCTCTCCTGGATCGGAATGAAAGGGGCGCTCTTGTTCAACCGATCCACAATGACCCAAATTGAATCTACCCCCTGTGCGGTCCTGGGAAGCTTCGTGATGAAATCCATAACAATATCTTCCCATTTCCACATAAGGATATCCAACGGCTGCGTCTTGCCATAAGGCCTCTGGTGCTCGGCCTTGACCTTCCTACAGGTCAAGCACCTCTCAACATACCAGGCTACATCCCGCTTCATGCAGGGCCACCAATAATCAGGACGAAGATCTCTGTACATCTTCGTCGCCCCGGGATGGATAGAAAACCTGGATTTGTGCGCCTCCTCCATCAAAACCTGGTGCACGCCTCCATGACACGGAACCCACACTCTCCAATGGAGTGCCAACAACCCGCGACAATCATAGTCGAAGGAGGAAACCTGACCCACAATACGCTCACTCTTCTGATGTTCCTCCTTCATAGCCTCCTGTTGGGCCTCTCTGATCTGCTCCAAAAGCGGAGTCACTACCATCATCCTCAAGCAAATATCTCTGATCGGGGCTGCCTTTCGGCTAAGCGCATCGGCCACAACATTGGCCTTCCCTGGGTGGTAGAGGATCTCACAGTCGTAATCCTTCACCACATCTAACCACCGACGCTGCCTCATGTTCAGATTTGGCTGATCCATGAGGTACCTCAAACTCTTATTATCCGTGTAAATGGTACAACAGACCCCATAGAGGTAATGTCGCCAAATCTTGAGGGCGAAGACAACCGCCCCCAACTCCAGATTGTGCGTCGGGTAGTTCGCCTCGTGAGGCTTCAGGTGCCTCAAGGCGTAAGCGATGACGTGTCCCCTCTGCATCAAGACTGCGCCCAAGCCTGAAATGGACGCATCGCAGTACACTACAAAATCCTCCACACCCTCTGGCAGGGCTAAGATTGGCGCCTCACACAACCTCTACCTTAGTGTCTCGAACGTTTTCTGTTGCTCAGGCCCCCAGCGAAATACAACGGCCTTATTCGTCAGTCGGGTCAAGGGTACTGCTATTTTGGAGAAGTCCTGAATGAATCTACAGTAATAGCCTGTTAAACCGAGGAAAATCTGAATCTCAGATGGAGACTTCAAAACCTCCCATCTCATCACGGCCTCCACCTTGGCCGGGTCAACCAAAATCCCGTTCTGGTTGACAAGGTGCCCCAGAAACTGCACCTCGCGTAACCAAAACTCGCACTTGGAGAACTTGGCATACAAACTCTCTCTCGTAAGGGTATCCAACACCTCTCGCAAGTGCTCCTCATGCTGCTCCTACGTCTTGGAGTACACCAAAATATCATCTATAAAGACTATCACAAACCGATCCAGCATCGGTCTCCATACGTGGCTCATGAGGTCCATGAATGCGGCAGGGGTATTAGTCAGCCTGAAGGGCATCACCACGAACTCATAGTGCCCATAGCGAGTCCAGAAAGCAGACTTCTGAACATCCTCATCTCTGACTCGCGTCTAGTAGTAGCCTGAACGCAAATCAATCTTGGAAAACCAAGATGCCCCATGTAGCTGGTCAAAGAGATCATCAATCCTCGGGAGTGGGTAACGGTTCTTCACCGTTACCTTATTCAGCTCTCGGTAATCTATAAACATCCGATGCGACCTGTCCTTCTTCTTCACAAACAGTATCGGGGCTCTCCGACACGAACTGCTCGGCCTGATAAATCACTTGTCTAACAGCTCGTGCAGCTGTGTAGACAACTCCTGCATCTTGGGAGGAGCCAACCGATATGGTGCCTTGGATATCGGAGCCGCACCTGGGACTAGGTCGATCCTGAACTCCACCTGTCTCTCCAGAGGTATCCTAGGCAACTCCTCTGGGAACACATCTGGGTACTCTCGCACTACTGGCACATCACTCACAGTCGCCTTACCAAACTCCCGGGTATCCATAACGTAGGTGACGTACCCTGCGCAACCCTGCTGAAGGTAGCGTCGAGTCCTCCCTGCTGAACACAAAGCTGGTCCTCGCTGCGGCCTCTCGCCCTTAATCACCAACTCTCCCCCACTTGGGGTTCTGATACGCACCAGCTGCTGTGCACAGTCGATCACTGCCCCTATTAGGGCTCAGCCAATCCATGCCGATGATAATCTTGTTCCCACGTAACAGAATGAGAACCAAATCTACGAGGTAACGCTCGTCATATAATCTCAAAACACAATCTATGAAAACCTCTGATGCCCGGACATATCGGTCGTCAGCAATCTCGACCTCTAAAGGACAATCTAACATGCATGAAGACTCAGAAAACCTCTTGCTAAGAGCAAGAGAGACAAATGATCGGGTAGCCCCCGAGTCAATTAACACCTGAACTGGGATGCCGTTTACATGCAATGATCCTAAATATAACACATAAACACAACACATAAATATCATAACCGACATGTAATACGAGTTACGGAGAAGAAAACATACCCGTCACTACATCTGGTGCGGCATGCGCCTCCTTGGCGGTCAACTGGAAGGCTCGGTTCCTCACCACTGGAGCATCTGTCTTGCCCTGTCAGCCATCCGTGATCCTCAGGGTCACTGGAGCTGGCGCCGCGCCTGGCGCTGCTGCTGTTAATCTCGTGCAGTTGGCCTTTTTGTGGCCCTTCTGATTGCAGTGAAAGCAAATCACATATGATGTCTGAAAGGTGGGGGTAGAGGCAGTACAATCCTTGCCAAAGTGTCCAGTCTTGCCGCACTTATAGCAGCCTAATGATCCCAGCCTACAAACCCCTTCATGTGGCTTGCCGCACTTCCCACAACGACTCCGGCGCTGATAGCCCTTCGACCTAGTGTCGAACCCCTTGGGTTTCTTCCCCGAAACCCCAGTAACCTGTCCAGCCTCTGCCTTCCTCTTTCTGATGTTCTTGTTGGATTAGTGTCTAAGTCCATAACTATAATTGGTATGTACTTGACCCGACTCGGCATGGTCCATTTGGGTTGCATGGCATCAGAAAATTTGGATAGACCGTTTATGAGGAAAAGACATTTTGTGACATATTAATATATTATAAGTTCTAATATATTAGTATGAAATCATGTTATTTAATTAGTATTGATCAAGAATTAATTTGGACTTAATTTAGTGATCAAAAAGAGACTAATTAAATATATGGGGATTGATTGTGTAAATCATTCATTCTTATATATGTGGGCTTATGATCCAAGATTCCTTTATGTTGGGTTTAACCCATGTGGTGATCCATGGATTCTCCATGGAGGTTAAAACCCATGGAGCATAAGGAATGGGTAAAGTCATGAGTTACATGGTGTAACCCTAATAGCCACACTATATAAGAACCCCTTTAGTTCAAGAAATTGGCACTAGTGATACATATTTTGAGGGCTAACCAATTTGAACATGTATGTCTTCTTCTCATGGCTATTCCAAGAGTTCATGATGTTGTGTGAACCATTTGAGGTGTCACACTTGGCGCACTAGGCTCTCAAGCTTCATGGAGTCAAGCAACAATAACAAGGTATGTATTCTATCCATTTTATTATCCTAGTATCAATGTTTTGGTATGCTAGTTAGGATAATACCTTGGATAATCATATTTGCATGTATAATAGAGAAAACATAGATCCAAGGTATTTAGGGTTGCATGTACACTTAGGAGTGTTAGAATGCTTAAAACCCATCAGTGGTATCAGAGCCTAGGCTTGTTTTCAATTATACTTGATGCAAATTGCTGAAAAATGCTGAAAAAGTCGAATTTCGGGCATTCTGGGCACTGTACTCGCCGAGTCCACTGATGAACTCGCCAAGTACATGAAGAAAATCATCCTACTCGGCGAGTAGGTTGATACACTCGACGAGTAGGAGCCCCAGACAGCATATTTTCGAGGTTTTTGGCTAGAAATGGACTAGGAACATTACCCTAAGCTGTTTTTGGACTTATAAACTTGTTTTTGATGTGGTAATGTTCATGCTAATCCAATTTCAAAGATAATTGTCAATAGATTCATGTTTTGTATTAGTTTAGTGATTAGGCTAATTACATGAAAAAGTTTGATTTGAATTATCTTGTTCTTATGAGTTGCTTAGATTAATAGAAAAGTTAAATGATTATGTGTTTTCAATTCATTTTAATCTAAGAGTTGATTCTAAAATGTGTTTTTGTAACTTGTCCTCAAGTTATATGAAAAGTCACATTTAAGTTTCATAAAACTCATAAAAGTTGGTAATGGTTACAAAAAATGAAGAGTCTTGTCCTCAAGTTATGGAGGTTCAAGAGTCACTTCATTAAGTAATAAAATGTGTAACCTTAATTAATTCCATAAATTACAAAATAAAGAAAAGTTACATTTTTTTATTAGTTTAAAGTCTTCCATAACTTGTCCTCAAGTTATGGAACTTGAAGAGTTTTTTAATTAAAACTAATTTAAACACATAAGTTATGGAATTAATTAGTTTTGAATAGTTTCAAAACTTGCCCTCAAGTTTTGGAATTTGAAAAGTTTTCTCTTATGAATACTTTAATTCCAAGTTAGCCCTTAGAATTTTAAAAGTTAAAATTCAAACCCTTATACTATTATTATAATTTTAATTATATAGATATGTATAAGATAAAGTCAATCTTACCGTTAGTAGGCCTCATTCACGAAGCCGGTCTATAAGGGGGGTATAAGGTTACTGCCTATAAAATGGCAGTTTAATGGGTGTCCACTCTCACCCACCGCTTCCTTGACTGGTGAAGGGTCGTTAGCCGAACGGGTAGGACAAAGACTATAATTCTCCCTTCATTAAAAGTATTAATGATAAATACTAAGTAACTAAACATTTATAAATTCCCAATCTTAGTTACTTAGGAAAATATGAATTTGGTGCTAGCCCATAAAATTACACTTTGTACCTTACCAAGTCGTTAGTGGAGCGTGTGTGGTTAACCGGCACACTAACATGGACTAGTAAGAGTGGCAAAGGGTAACTTAACTTTATTATAGATCGGTGGAGCGTGTGTGGTTAACCGGCACATCGATTAGGTAATATTGTTGAGGGTACCAAGTTAATTTGTATGGTAATTCACACCTTGTTTGTGATCCTCGGCATCCCAGTCACAAACTTGAGAGGGCACAATCGAGATTCAAACATGCCATTGAAAGTTCAATGTATCTCAAAAGATCTAGGAGTTTCAAATCCAATTAAAACTTAATTATATTTCGTTTTTCATGGTGGAAATTGGTAAATCGTCATTTACCTACCTTCAACTATTTTATAACTTGGATTACGGCATCCCTCTTCCAGTTATAAATAGGTTGTTGGGTCCTAGCCTTAATATTTCATATTGGGTGTTATATTAAAGACTTTAAATCAACTATCTTGAATATCTCCCAAAAGATGATCTTCCCAAATCTCTTGAAACAAGCTTTCCTAAATGAAGATGATGTCCCATGGAAATCATACTTCTTTCACCTCCTCCAATTATTCTCCCTAACCCACAAGTTCCTGAAAAGTTTAAGGTCACTCAAGCCCTATTGGCAAGCAAAGGTCTATGTGTGATCACATCTTGGAGATGTAGTCACATATTGACAAGTCGGGAGAGTTGGGTGTCAAAGTCTAGAGGAAGCTGATGATCAATCACTTTCTAAGTCACATAGTGAGTTCCTTTGGGACTCCTATGAAACAGACTATGACAAGACCCTTAATGATCTTATCTATTTGCTAAGATCAACCTCTTAAAACCTTATGGACATTGACAATGATGACATTGGATATCCAGCAAAGCTCTCTCTTCCCAATGGAAAGGGATCGGCCATAGTCAATTTGGTTGACCAAATGGTAAAGAGAGAGGCTAAGTCTGAGATAGTCCCATTATCAATGGTCCATTGCCAAAGAAAGGGGCACTGGTTGCGAAGCTGCCAAATTTACCTAAGGATATTAAAGTCAATAAGTTTGACTCTACTTCGGGTAAAGTCCACTATCTAACTCTGCTAAGTTTCTATTCTGAGATTCTTGATACATGATGTGACTGGGTCACATGTTGATGTTTTAAGAATCAAAGAAAAAGTGAAGAAACTTAAAGAAAGAATATGCTGAATCTGATGGCATAGATGGATTTCTATCGCATAGTTTGAAGATCGGATTCTTGAGCTACTTCTTAAGAGTTATGATATATTGCTTAGGAATAAATAACAACAAGGTTCTCATATGGATTGTAAGGATAAGTTTTTCCGTAAAGTTTTAAAATAAAAAGAAAAAAGGTTTTGATTTTATTTATTTTAAGTATCCTTACAATGGCATTTGTGAAAAGTTGTTGCTTATAAGATTCCATTGATAGCAATATTGAAAAAAAAATGGATTTGATTCTTTCGGTTGTGGTAGTGTCTAATATTACCAAATAAGGAAAGATTCTCATCACCCAAGGTTCAATTGGACCGAAACTTGGAATCATACAAGTTGTATAGTATGATGAATGAGAACTTTCAGCTTGGAAAATTAAGACTAATTCCTTATGTGAATAAGGAAAGGACTAAGGGATCGAGTACACATTCTTGTGCACTGGTCAAGTCCACCACAAAAGATCAAGAAGACTATTCGTCATGATTTACTTAAGTTCAGTAAATATGGTTATACTTATAAGTTTAAGTATAAGTCTGTAGCATTGGAGAAGTTTCAATGTGATACAGAACGAATAAGAAGAATCAAAGTATGGCAGAAAGATAAAAGTTTCTCAAATCTAAAAAGATGGGAGAGTACTTTAGTATCATGTTAGATAATCATCTTAATGATTAAGAGACCATATCACAATTCATCCTCTAAGTGCATTCTGGTAGCTAAGAAGAGGAGCTATGAATTGTTGAAGTGGTTAAATCAAGAAGATGATTTATACTTCATTCCAAAAACAGTTCTTAGAGTTATACTCTAAGATTGTAACTTAAGTGACATGTCTTAAAGAAGGTTTAAAACACTTGTCAAATGTAAGAGTAAAAGTTTTCTACTCTTGTACATTTGAAATTGGTAAGTTGTGATGTTTTTGGATAAAACAAAGACCAACTAAGGCCAATTGTGTGAAGTGTTTGTCTTGATTAGAATCCACACTATCTCTTGAATATTTAACAAGAGAGTCTTATATGTCAAGAGGACAGTGGGAGTCTTAAAAGGTCTTGAAAGTCTCAAGAACTAATCAAGAGTAAAACCTAAAGTTCTTTACTAGCACACGACTTGAGGTTTATAACCTATCGTGTTGACTATTTTTGTGTCCATTCCAATTATAGTTGGCTTTGCATATGAGTTCTTAGAGTTCTCAATTGGTTGCACAACTACTTGGAAGCAATGGCAGGCCCTTGAGCTGCCAAATGGCAAGAATTTAAGATTGCACAAGTTTAATCCATATAAGTGTGGATTTGTCAGTAACCTTGTCTTCTGATTATGGTTTTGACAAAATTCATATGGATAGGAACTCATACACCATTAAAATCTAAGTTTCATAAGGTTTCTCTCCGATTCATGAAAATGATGGTGAGGAAACACTTTCACTAAGTAGATTTTATATAGATAGCAATTGTGATATTTGCATTCTCAAAGTCGTTAGTGGAGCGTGTGTGGTTAACCGACACACTAACATGGACTTGTGAGAAGTGGTAAAGGTCTAAACAATCGAGACTATGATTACGGCATCCCTTTTCATAGTTCTTAAAATTGTTTAGACACACCTGTGAGCTATCTAAGATAAGGTGTATGATATTGATAAAGTTTTATCAAAGCAATCTAGTATCAGAAATCTGAACTTTGGTAAGAAAGTCAATAAAGTATTGATTTCTAGAAGTCCAACTGATTTCTGATTACATGTCAAAGCTAGTGGGAGCATAAGTGTTATGCTAATAATCATCATGTTAGTGGGAGCATGATAATTATGATAAAGATTGCAAGTTAGCTATGTTAATTATAGAAAACAAAAGTGTCAATTCGTGAGGCTGCAGGGGTTGAAAAAGTTGTTTTGCTATAATTAAGGGAGAGGAAATTATACTTCATTTCAATTCTAAAAGCTTAGATTGAGGTTTTAAGTCGTATTTAGTCAAGGATATATATATAAATTTCATGTTGGAATGACTCAACATAAGGAAATTCTATATATGGGTCCATTTTTTGCGTTCTAAAATTCGATTATGATTACGGCATCCCTTTTCATAATCTGAATTATGAGAACTTGGCAAATAGAAATGGAAATGTTATAGCAAAAGACTGGTTTAGTCTTTATGTGAGACATCATGACTCGTGTCACATATGCTTCGGATATAGGATCGATTTCATGTGCTATATTCATCATTTCTAAATTTTCCAAATGCCTGGGGCATTAAGAAGGGAAAAGGTCTAGAATTGGATATGACTAAAAGGATTAAACAATTGTCGAGGACAATCTAAGGTTTACCAAAGATTGGTTGCTCAAGGACAGTTGGAAGTATAGTGATAATTCTGGAAGGACCATATTGACATAATCTGTAAGGAGGCAACTCTTGTTCAGAAGTGATAGTCAAAATGGAATATGGAAATGTTTTAAAGTTAGAAATTATTCAATCTGTGTAAGATTAGGAAACTTAATGCAAGAAGGATGTTTCCAAGGAGTTGATCTCCTTGGAATGCTCTGTAATGTTTGTTGTCAAGTCCTTGTGACTCTGTGCATAATCATTACAGGAGGATCAATGCATATAAGTTTAGAATCTAACAGATTTCAGTAAATGGCATGAATTTGGAATTCTTGCATTTGCAGTAAGGATTTGGGACTGTGAAAGAGGATCATTGGAGTTATGTTCAATTGATCTAATTCACAAAGTGAAGATCATAGACAAACATAGTATGCATACTTGGTGTATGGCATGACTAGTGTTTAGAAAACATAGTGTACATGCTTGGAGCATGGGACAACTATTGTTTTAAATTCAAGAATAAAGTTGATAGCTGAAACAGTATACAATGAATAATGTGTAATCATATGGTGATAAATAAAAGGTGTTTTATTTATGTTCATAGGTTTTGATACCATATTAGATTCTATTATTATTGTGTTTCATTTTGCATGTTTTGACTTCCAGAATAACTAGGTCGTTCTTCCTGATTGACTAAGTTATTCAAACTATCCACAGTCGGTCATATGTTGGAAGTAGATATGAATCAAGACTGTCATGGGTTGGCTTGTAGAGGTCTAAGATGTTGGACAAGGGGCAACAACACTCATGAGTGCTCATAAGTTCTGAGTATTGGATTCAACCCGCGCTCATTGGAATCACTTCATGGATTTTATCACGAGTGATCATGAGACGATAATATATTATATTCTTCAAACCTAGAGATATGAGTTGTTACTATGAGTTGGTTGTACATTGATTGCACGAAAACGCATTCGGTAACTCGGTGTTATAAAACATGCCTTTGTGTATGATTCAACAAGTAGTAGAACAAGCCATATGAGTCAAAGTTTATCCATTCCTTTTACCTTCGGGATAAGAGCGATATCTGTGGGCCCCTCGATGATTTGGTGATGACAAACGTAAGTGCTCGGCCGGGCCTGGACTGATTTGATTTCTTCAATTAGTCAGTCGTCATAAATTGGAAATCGGGAAACAACAAATGGACAGAGAGAATGATTATAATCCATGTCTCAGTCCATATGATATCTAGAATGGAGGAATATATGATCCCTTATCTAATGGACAAGTCATTGACAAAGGTCAGAGTTCATCTACAAGGTCAGAGTTCGATAGCGGCTTTTGAGAGCTACGATTGCCAGTTGGTTCCTGAAGTCATACGCAATAATAGTTTTAGACTTATCCAAGTGGGAGACTGTTGGATTAGTGTCTAAGTCCATAACTATAATTGGTATGTACTTGACCCGACTCGGCATGGTCCATTTGGGTTGCATGGCATCGGAACATTTGGATAGACCGTTTATGAGGAAAAGACATTTTGTGACATATTAATATATTATAAGTTCTAATATATTAATATGAAATCATGTTATTTAATTACTATTGATCAAGAATTAATTTGGACTTAATTTAGTGATCAAAAAGAGACTAATTAAATATATGGGGATTGATTGTGTAAATCATTCATTCTTATATATGTGGGCTTATGATCCAAGATTCCTTTATGTTGGGTTTAACCCATGTGGTGATCCATGGATACTCCATGGAGGTTAAAACCCATGGAGCATAAGGAATGGGTAAAGTCATGAGTTACATGGTGTAACCCTAATAGCCACACTATATAAGAACCCCTTTAGTTCAAGAAATTGGCACTAGTGATACATATTTTGAGGGCTAACCAATTTGAACATGTATGTCTTCTTCTCATGGTTATTCCAAGAGTTCATGATGTTGTGTGAACCATTTGAGGTGTCACACTTGGGGCACTAGGCTCTCAAGCTTCACGGAGTCAAGCAACAACAACAAGGTATGTATTCTATCCATTTTATTATCCTAGTATCAATGTTTTGGTATGCTAGTTAGGAGAATACCTTGGATAATCATATTTGCATGTATAATAGAGAAAACATAGATCCAAGGTATTTAGGGTTGCATGTACACTTAGGAGTGTTAGAATGCTCAAAACCCATCAGTTCTCTATATCAATCTCCCTCCCCCTCGCCCTGGCGATCATGTCATCCAAGGTCGGGCATGCTGAGTAGCTGACATGTTTCCGAATGTCAGCTCTCAACATGTTGTGGTAGTGGGTCTTCCGCATCTCCTCATCCCCCGTATACTAAGGCACCAGTAAGGCCCTCTCCGTGAACTTGGCGGTAATCTCCTCCACCGACTCAGTAGTCTGCCTCATATCCATAAACTCCTTAGCTAGCTGCCGAAACTCCACAGCCGACACAAACTCAGCCCTAAACCTGGTGACAAAATCCGACCAGGTCATAGCCTCAATCGTTGGGGCTCCCAATGTGTCACTGACCGCCTCCCTCCAATCTAGAGCTCGGTCCCTCAAACATCATGTAGCATACCAAACCTTCGACCCCTCAAGGTAGAAGCTTATCAACTAAGCAGACTCCATGTCTGCAATCCACCTCCTGGCCACGATGGGGTCCTTCACCCCGTGGAAGTCTAGTGCACCACATCCCCTGAAATCCTTGAAGGAGAGTGTGTGTGTGTTTCCCTGATTGGCCAGATTCCATGTCACTCCTGAACGCCCTGAGACGATCCTCCATTAGCTCAATGATCCATTCCTTGATCGACCCGAAAATCATCGGGGTCGCCTCAAGGATGCCTCTCATAATCTCAGACGCGATGAACTCACGCAATCCCTCATCGACTGGCTCGGAACCCGAACCCAAACCTGAACCTGATCCTGACCCTGAACCTCCCGCTCTGTGACCTGTCACCACCATTTTGAAACAAAACATATAATCGCCAGGTTCATACATAACCTCGAGAGGTCTCACACACTCTACAAGTTCCATGGTTCTATCTCATCCCTCCTTGAATCGAGTACGGATCCTCTTCTTTCAGTAGTACGGGACCATACTACCTTCCACATCTATCCGTACTTTCCTCAAGGATTGCCTTGACTTCACCAAGTCCCTTCTACTACTCTCGCTCTTCATGTTAATCTCATCCTAGGCTTACCCTAGGGTAACTCTCTGACCTACTATCCGCCATCAGTTGCATAAGAAATCCCTGCTACCTTTACCTAACTAGCTCGCAGATACCATTACATATTACTAAGACCAGATAATTCTTCGAATGAGAGATCCTACCCTACAACGGTTACACTCACCCGAGAGCTGCAAAATAGGGCTAGACCTAACCTTCTGAAATTATTTAGTCCACGTAATATGTAACTTAACATATTCGTTTACTATTTAATTAAAGATAACTAGAACCCCTAAAAGCACAAAGCCAGCAGCATTCAGGCTTTGAGTAACCATACCAAGCATATCCTATTCAGGCCATCATATCACCGACTAATCAGTTCTAGCATGTAATTCATTAAGCACATATACAGGTACATAAGGCATCTTCGTAGATCCTTAGTCCTAATCTAGCATGCAGTTCTCATACACATACAGTAGGCATATAAGGCATCCTTCCAAGATCCTTAGCCCAAATCTAGCATGCAGTTCTGATAATCATATCATAACATGACATGTATGGGTATCTTGGGGAAAACTTACTTGATCTCGGCCGATTGCACGCATCACACACCTTGTTCTTTCTCAAAACTCTTTATTTTATATTTTAGAAAAACTGTTTTCTTGAAAAAAAATCTTTTAAACCCTGGATTTGAGTCCAGACACCCCCGAAGGTGTGTCCGAATCCCTCAAACCAAGGCTCTGATACCAACTTGTAACATCCCAAAATTTGAGACTAAAATTTTCATTTTTGATATAACGATTCATAAAACAATTTATAGAAAACACCATCAAGTTATTTCATTTCATAAAAACCATAGATCATATATCTCAAAATCCTGTCATAATATAGTAACAATGTCAGAGTACAAATCCCAGAAATCTCATATGTGGAAAATCGTGTGTGTGATGCACTGCAGTCACACCGACTCCTTCCCCTTCAAAGAAGAGGTACCTGAAACCAAAACTGTAAACCATAAGCAGGAAGCTTAGTGAGTTCCCCCATCATACCGCATACCATACAATAAACATACTGCCAGGCATATCTGGGTACCCGACCTACCCTGATGAGTATACCGGGGTGCTCAACCTACCCCTGTTACGCATACCGGGGTGCCTAACCTACCCCTGTTAGACATACCGGGGTGTCCGACCTACCCCTCCGGTTTATCTCAATCGGTTACAGGGACTATTTCACCCCTACCACTACCACATAATCAACATAACATAAACATACTGTCAGGCATACCGGGGTGCCCGATCTACCCCTTTGGTCCTTTCGACCTGATACGGAGACTATTCCCTTACTACCATTATCACATGACATTATACCATACTAGCAAATAAAACATAACAGATAGTGGCATACCAGACAATTATCACAAAGACAATCATCTAACAAACAACTCCTACTAGTGGGTCGGCATTATGGCCTTAGACCCACTTCTACTGGAAGGTAACTCACCTCAATGTCGTGAAGTAGCTGAACTGTCCTTGGCTCTGTGATCAGCTCCTCTCAAACTCCTATACATAATTATCTCCTTTAATTACTCTTTCATACTCATAACCCCTCCAAGGTTCAACTCTGGTCAATGGTCAAAGTCAAAGTCAACATCCTGTTCAAAGTCAACATCCTGGTTGACTCACCTCGTCGAGTTGGTCCATCAACTCGTCAAGTTCCATAATCCATAAAACCCTGAAATCTCGATCCTACTCGTCGAGTCCTTTCATGAGCTCGTCGAGTTCATCCTTAAAACATAATCAGGACCTTTTACCCACAACTCACCGAGTCCCTCCTTGCACTCTCCGAGTTCCTCAATCTTCATAACCCAAACCATGGCCAACTCGCTGAGTCATCTTCTAGACTCAACGAGTTTACTCAGTAACAGAAAAGCTTGGGGGACCACGACCCAAATTGTCGAGTCGTATGAGCAACTCGTCGAGTCCCCCATGGTCTAAATCTATTCAGTCGATTTTAGTCAGGCTTAATGCATCCAAAACGTAGATCTGGCTTCCTAGGGTCGATATATCACGTAAAGTTTCAAACTTTACGTCAATGCATAGGTTATTTAGCTCAAAAAGCCCAAAAATGTGGTTCACAAGTTGCATGAGACTCCCATGGCCATAAAGTTGGCACATTTATGCCATGGAGTCCCTCAAAGGTTCCAGATCTGAAGTCAAGACACCAAAACATGCTAGCATCCATGAATGGTTCCAAAATATTCTCCTAAAAGCCCTAAACTACTCCATGAAGAGATCTAGTAAACAAATAGACAAGGTATAAACTGTATACCTCAAATGAGCTGGAAATGAAGTTCTTCTTCTGGATCCAAAGCTCCTTCCCTCAACCAAGCACTTCTAGCTTCTATTCCTTCAAGAAAATGGCAAAGAATCACTCCTTTTTCACTCACACACACTCACAATGCTCAAGATCTCGAATTAGGGTTTTCTGGACTAAGGAAGGCGATGAGGGAGACCACAATGGGGTGTTAAAGTCCTTTAAATAGGGTTCAAACCCTGAAAATTAGGGTTTCACTCTGGCAGGTCTACTCGTCGAGTAGACTTCAAGTCCCACGTCCAAAAATATCCCGTTCCTACTCGACGAGTTTGGGGCCTCCAACTCGTCGAGTCCCTTTGCAAAAATGAATAATTCGTATTAAAATACATACCAGGAACCGGGAGTTACAGATTAAAGGTGGGATTTGCATCTTGCCCTCTGAGGGATTGAGCCTGCGACTAGTGGGAGGAGGTTGGTCATTCTTTGATAGAAGAGGTCGTCGAGGCCATGTCATGGACCGATTTTGTGATGAGTTTTAGGGCGGAATTTGCACCTGCCATTGAGGTGCAACATACGCCAGGAAATTCTATCATGTAAATTATGAAGTTCTCTAGCCTACAACCACCATACAGTTCTATCATATCATAACAAATAACAATGTGGTAATTTGGGGTATACTTCCTTGCTTCGGCTGATCGTACACATCGCATCCTTCCTTGGTTAGTTTTGAAAATCATTTGAAAACTTTTTGAAGACCCTTTGGGGTTCCTTAATTTGAGTCTAGATTCACACGAATGTTCACCCAATTCTCTCAAACCAAGCGTGTGATAACAACTTGTAACATCCCAAAAATCACGATAGAAATATTCATTTTAAATTTAAAAGAAACCATTGTATTCAAATAAAAACCATATCAATTCAAGTGACAAATACAAATATTCCCAAGATCAGTGTATCATAAAATCTCTAAATACATGTCGCCGAAGGATGTGTACGATCGCACCTTCGCCTTGCCACGGTCATCTGAAGTACCTGAAACAATAAACTGAAACTGTAAGCCAAAGCTTAGTGAGTTTCCCCAAAGTACCACCATACACATAACATATACAACACTGCATACTGGGTCCAAGCAGTCATCAGAATGGAATACCTCTGGCCCAATCAGTCATCGGACTGGAATGCTAATATACAACGGGTCCGCTCAGTAATTAGACTGGAATACCCTCGATTCCATTTAGTCATCGAACTGGAATACCCCTGGTCTAATGGCTCACGCATATAGCAGTAAATCCTCAACCCTAACCATAGCATGTCAACATATGCATAACAAATAGCGTATAACCAGCTAACAAGCAAACATGCAGATCTACATATCACTACCGCATGGCAATATCCTATATACTAGGACTTAGTTCTAACAGATCAATACAACATAGTAACATCCCCTAACCAGGATAAATAATTCAGTGGGTCGACATTGGTTCCTTCGACCCATAGGTACAGTGAGGAAAACTCACCTCTCAATCTGCAAAGATAGTTGATCACACCACAGCTCCGCGTATCAACT
Organism: Lactuca virosa; assembly: GCF_052849685.1. Lineage (NCBI taxonomy): Eukaryota > Viridiplantae > Streptophyta > Magnoliopsida > Asterales > Asteraceae > Lactuca > Lactuca virosa. The sequence goes on from NC_136428.1 coordinate 84,722,609, forward strand.
CTATGGATCACCTATACAACAAAGAGTGACCTTGTCTCAAAATATTGTCCAAAAACCTAAAATATCCTCAGGTCAAACTTTGGTCAAACCCTGGTCAAAGGTCTATGTCAACAAGTCAACTTAGCCACTCGTCACATCGTGGTTAGCTCCAGTCATGATGTGGTGACTAGACGGCAAAACAACCACATGGCAGCCTTCCACCACGTCGTGGTGACCATTCACCATGCCGTGGTGACTGTTTATACCAGCTTATTCCAATAATCTCTTAATCCATCAAGCTAACCATTCAAACTTTCCATAAGACATTCTCATCTCCAGTGAATCATAAAAATTGTTACTTTATAGACATGCATGTCGAATGCATGTCTTGAACTCAAGCTAGGTCAAAATAGAGTAAAAAGGGCCAAGATTACATGAAAGAGTTCAAAAATCTAAGAAATTTCGGATCAAACACTCCTAACCCCAAAGAGACTATAGGGATCCATAAAGTTGGCAACTTTATGGAATTCCAACACTCCAATAAACCCCAATGTGAAGAATAAGGCTTAAAAACCTAGATATATTCACAAAGAACTAAAAAGCATGGAACTTGAAGGCTTACAAAAGTCCAGAAGATGCACAACAAGAAGATGATAAGAGTCCCTTGCTGAATCCAAGCCCAAATGTCACCTACTTCTTCTTCTACTACAAAAAATCAATACAAAAGGCTCATAAAACAAGTTGGAGATTAGGGTTTTCTTGGAGGCGGAGAGAGTGTGATGGAGGCTGAGGGTGAGCAGCCCTAGCTATCACATTCCCTTAAATAAGGGCGCAAACCCCAAAGATTAGGGCTTCTCATTTAACCTCCACCACGCTGTGGTTATAGGCCACCAAATCGTGGTGGTCATTAAAAACCCGCGATTACAAAACGCTCTGCCACATCGTGGTGATGCTCCACCACGCCGTGGCCAACCCAAATAAGATTTATACATAAAAGTTTATTAATACCTGGACCAGATGTTAGATCGTTCAACAGAGGAAGATCTTTCAAGTGGATGTCAAAAATGATTTTTTAAATGGTGACCTCCACAGTGAGGTGTACACTACAAATAAACTGGCATTTAATGGCACAAAAAAAAAGTGCCACTAAAACCAGAAAAGTGCCACTAAAGGCCCCGTAGGCAATCAACGGAACAAAAAAAGTGCTACTAAAAGCACTGTCACTAAAAGCTTTTAGTAGTACTTTTTGGTTGTGTCGTTGCAGCTTAATTGGGTTTTAGTGGCACCTTTTTAGTTTGCCACTAAAGAACTTATAGGTTTTAGTGGCACTATTTTATGCCACTATTTAATTGCTACAATAAATATTATTTTCATGCTGTTAGTAACACTTTTCACACAAAAAATCTATTAATAAACCAGATCCGATTTTTTTTTTGAATTTTAAATGGAATATAAAATAATAATAAGACAATTAAGATAATAAATGGACAACACAATATCATCACTTCAACTGAAACTTGTCTAACAACAATATTCTCAATATTTAAAACACAAATATCTTAAAAAAAAAGTTTAATAAGTATGGTGTCCTAGTACTTAAAACATAATATTATCAAACTAAATATTTGTTGGCGGGAGAAACATGAAAGTTGATCGACCTCGAACTAAATATTAGCATGCTCCATCTCCATGGACTTCTATTTCTTACTCCCTTTCTTTTTCGCTTTCTTTGAAACTTGAAACTGAGATGAAACTGAAAAGGGTAATAAAAATGTTAACAAAAGAAAACCAATCCATGAAGCTATTAGTATCTAATTAGGTAAAGTTAAAGAGAGCGTTAGAATAATACATACAAATTATGCATATAGGGGAGAGCAATTGTTACATGGGACACACCATATTGAAACTATGCATATCCTAGTTAACCAAATCCACAAAGAAAATACTCGAACATTCTAATTTTCACGGAAAATAATAGGATGAAAATTGACATACTAAAACTTAAATTTTCAAATCTATTTAATAATCAAGAAACAAACAAATAAGAAAAAAAAATATTAGTCATTTTATTAAACTTTGTCTAATTATAGCAATGCACTTTTAAAAAACAATTCTATAACATTGTTACCTACATCAAGAAACGTACAAATAATAAAACTACATTTTATTCATTTTATTAATCTTTTTTTTTGCTAATTATAGCATTGTACTTTGAAAGTACAATGCCATAACATTGTTAGTTAGTTCATGAAACATACATATGAGTAAAAAAAAAGCAAAGTTCAGTCATTCTATTAAACTTTTTTCTAATTACTTTGAAAGTACAATACTAAAACATTGTTACATTGTTCAAGAAACAAATTGATAAGAAAAAAAACTAGATTTTAATCATTTTGACAATTTTTTTTGTAATTATATCTTTGTTTGAGATATGTGAATTTTACTAAAACATATAAAAACTAAAAAGAAGAAGTCACTTACATAACTACCAGTAGTTTATACTCCTCATAATCTTTCAAATCCACCCTCCCTTTTCTATTTTTCTTAGTTTCAAGAAACAGGAAACGAAGCCATAAAAAACACCTTTACCTGATCAAATAAAAGATTGGAAAAGGCATTATAACCAAGGATGCAAGATTCCCTCAAACCTTATATTTTTTAGTTTTTAACCAATAGTTACCGCTTGAATTTGTGTTTATTATCTTGTTTTAGAAAGTAAAGAGAAAGAATTAAGAGGTAAATAAAGGTCGTAATTAAACTTACTTAAGCATAGGCATGATATATAGTTTCTCCTGGTTATCCATCACATGCTTGTATGGAAACCACCATCTACAACTACTGTACAAGTATTATGTGTAAATATAAATCTTAGGTCTTCATTTGCACGTATAATTAAATAAGTATAATAGAAGGGTAACCTCACCACAAGTAACTTAATATGCCTAATATAAATTTACATCTACCAATAGACAAGAGACATTTGTGTCAGGTAAGTTTAATCAGGTATACAACACAAAATTACATTATATTCATCACTAATGATTAAACAGAAAGGGATTAAAAGTGGACAAAACCCACTTACATGATAAGTTTGTGGGTTTGTACTTTTGAGGGATGTTTGTACACTTTTTCACTCACAAGTTTCAAGCATTAATATAGCCTCTAGCAGTGACCATCATCCCATCTAGAAACTGATGCACAATGAATTTCACTCACATGCCTCATTGTATTATGGCTATAAACTTAAAACTTCTTGGTGCAACTTTCAATTTGCAATCATATCGATCTTCCCATGTATCTTGTAAACTATGGATATAAATTCATGTCCAATGTGAATTAATGATTCAATTTTAATCTGCTAGATTTTTGCCCTGTATGACACATAGGGGGTGTAACACCTTGTTTCAAGTCGTTTCATAATTCGGGGCCGTGACCCAAAGATCAAGTATTATAAGGCTTCGGGCTTTGGGGAAATATATGTTTAAACCCATTTGGAAGTGGGTAATGTAGATTATATGATCCAAGAGTTTGGTTTGTGCTTTGGAGCCCAATGGCATAATGGTAAAAGTGATGCTTCAGGCCTTTTACTTAAATTAAGGATTTTAGTTCGAGGTGTTTTAAGTCAAAATTAATTTGATAAGGTTGTAGAGCTCCTCAATACCTTTCTGTGGATATAAAGATCATTGAAAACGAACTTGGAATGAAGAAGTTATGATCGTTTGAAGTTGTGAGGGGTTTGGGCTAAGATGACTACGTGGGGTGTACAGGGCGTACTAGGCTGGGGGGATCGCGGAGTGATATGCAGTACCTTAGGCGTACCTGGAGTACATTGGGCGTACTCCAGTCAAATACAAACCCTAATTTAGGGTCTTGGACGTTATTTAAAGGCTTTAACTCGTTTGCAACCCTTCTTATCTGCAGCCTCCATCCCTTCTAAACCTAAATTCAAAATCCTAGCCCCCATTTGAAAGGATTTTGAGTCTTGGAGTGATTTTGGTGGATTTTTCGCGCATTTGGAAGAAGAAGAACACCTTGGAGAAGTGTTGGTTGTCTTCGAGCTTGTAGATCCAGGCCTTATTCGTCTTGATTTAGCTTTTGGAGGTATAAAGTTTGAATCTTGATGATGCAGATAGATATAGCTAATCTTGGGTGTTATGAGCATTTGGTCACTTTAGTACATGAAGTTTAGATCTTGAAAGTTTGTGACCTTGTTATGGATAAATCTGGAAACTTTATCCATCTAAACATCATATTGATTCACATCTATAGGTTTGAGACTTGGATTTAATGGATTAATTTGTAAAAGATGCACTTTTGATCCCTTTGAGACTTAAAGACTAGATCTTGGTTGTTTGGACTATTCTAATGGATAAAGTTGGAAAATTTATCCATTGGACCCATACTAACGTCCACACACACACACACACACACACACACACACACATATATATATATATATATATATATATATATATATATATATATATATATATATATATATATTGTTGGGTATATTGTGTTGCGTCATTAGGACTTATGTATAGACTATTTTGTAAACGGGTTGGGCCTGTCCTCCCGTATTTATTATCTAGGGTTAGAGTATTTAAGATGCATGCATCATCGTGTTTTTGGTAACTCTGATTTTATCTTGTAACCCTAATCATGCCTCTACAGTAGCAATTCTTCATCGAGTTCTTTTGAGGCGTGATCTTTGAATAATTCAACATATTTTGAGTCATTATCGTGTTCTTGCTTTAATCTATTTGAGTCTAATCGACCATTCAAGAATATTTAATCCTAACAATTGGTATCAGAGCAGGAGACTGTGTAATCTATACGCATCTCTTCTATTTATAGAGTCATTAGGGTTTCCGTTAATATTGGATCTAGTTTAGTCGTCATCATCGTTTTCTTGATGCTATTCTGTGATCTTAGTATTACCCTAAAACTTCTTTAGTTTACACTTCTGATTCTTAACAAGTTTCAAACAAAATATCATCATGCAGCACGACAATTATCGCATCAACTCCATAAATCTCTCAAGCAACATTGGATCGACAACAAGGATCCCGATTCTCTTTCCAAATGAGTATGAAGTTTGGGCACTCAAATTCGAAGATTATGTTCTCGGCCTGGAAGATAACGGTTATTTAATCTGGGAAGCCATCACTGTAGATGCTTTTGTTCATACAGCAACCAGAAGAGTTATTAAATCTCAGAAGGAATACAACCAGCTTCTTCTTGATGTAAAATACATTCCTCATGATGAGAAAGAAAAGCTAATCAGTAATGTTAAAGCAATGAGAATCATTCGATTCGCTTTGCCTGCAAAATACCTTTCGTCTTGTCAGCTCGTGTGACACTGCGAAAGCTATCTGGGATAGGCTCAAGGAACTTTATTCTACTGATGTAGATCTTGAACATTCCACTCAAACACTCCTGCTTTCGGAGTTTGGAGCCTTTGTGAAGAAATTTGAAGAAAGTTTGAGTCAATGCTTCAATCGATATAATCATATTCTCAGCAAGATGATGAAACATGGTATTGGACGTGAGTTAATTGAACAAAAAGTCACGTTTATGAATGGACTTAGATCAGAGTGGAAGGTAGTGGAGTCTACTGTTAAGGCACATGAGCAGTTCAAGAACTTTACTTTGGCCAAGCTTGTCAGCATCCTGAAGTCACATGAAGATGAAGTGACGAAAGAAGCGAAAGTAGTATCCGGAATGGGATCTCTAGCCCTGGTTGTGAAGGGCAAGAAAGTTGCAGAAGAAGGTTCTGAGTCTGATCAATCTGAATGCGAGCTGACGAACTTTACTTTCCCCTCAAACAAGAACCAAAACTGGCAGGGCAGCTACAGCTCTGAAAAGGTGAAAGAGGAGAATAAAAATGGTTATCAAAAGGAGGAAGAAATGTTGAAACATAGAAGTGACCCTCTTAAACTTAATCGAAAACACAGCCTCTCTCTTATCCGCAACCCCAGTCATCATCATCAGCACTTAGTCTTAGTCTTTTATCTGTTTTTCTAGATGTACTTTCTTTTATCCAATGAGCCCTGCGTGGTAACTTTTAACAGATAGGACTTTTGTAATCTTCGAGACTCTATAAATAGAGTTCTCTTATTTTGAATGAAATATCTCTCTCTCTTAATTATCTCTATCTTGAATATCGTATTTACTCTCTTACTATCTCACCTCAAAGATCTTCAGATTCTAATATCGTTATCTCTTTGGAGCAAGTCAGTCTTGACTTAATCACTAAGTTTGATCTCACTTACTAACTTGGTCTGATTGCATTCCTCGTTAACAATCAACTTAAGTGTATACTTGATATAATACTTGTTGTCATTTATATTTCCTTATATTCCCGCACCTAATTATTTAACTATCTAAATCTAACTTATTATTATTGTTGAGCTTTATGATCCATTGAGTTAAACTTCTAACGTTTGTTCAAGTGTGTTACTCAAGTTTTTCTCTCAACAATTGGTATCAGAGCCAAAGTGGTTGCTTTTTAAACAAGAACTCTGATTTTAAAAGGCCTTCTATACCACTAAAGCTCATTTCTTAAAAAAAACAAAAAAAAACGAATATGTTCAAAAAAAACAAGGAAATATGGCACAAGCATTATCTCTAAATGTTTCTAACAGTGTTGGAGGTTCGAATAGAGCTCCAATACTGGTAGCAATTGGTCTCAAAGAATGGAAAGGTATCTACGAAGACTTGGAAGAGATGTATGTAGATCTGTAGAAGAAGGACCTCATGTTCCTGTTCTTACTCCAGTTTAGAACGATGGCACACAAGCTAGACTGGGAGGAGGTCAACCAGCCTTGAATCTTCCTACCAAAGATGATCTTGATAAGATGGAAAATGATGATGTTGCCTTTTATGAGATATCTTGTGGAGTTGCTCCTGACAACTTCGACATCATCATAAACTGCAAGTCGACTAAAGAAATCTGGGATGTTCTCAAGAACCTGTATGACGACACAGAACAAGCTCAAGATAAGAAGCTTACAACTGCACTCAACGAGTTCGACAACTTCAAAGCTCACGCTGGTGAAAGTCTGGAAGACTCCTTCAAGAGGTTCAATTTAATTGTCACAAAGTTATCTAATGTGGGCACCATCCGAAGTAACCATGAGACCAATCTTCAGTTTCTCAATGGATTGGGTAGAAATTGGACCACAATTAAGATGATCGTCCAAGGTGATAGAAAAATTCACTCTCTATCTCTCTACAAGCTCTACGGTGAACTGAAAGCACAAGAATCAACCGTACTCAAACATTGTGCTGACTTCGGAGGACCACTCGCTCTTATAGAACAAGCACCTCACACTCAATCTTATTCACCCTCGTATGACAATCCTCCGCAGTCATACGAAGCCGACTCTAATACTATGATGAAGAGGAATTCCAAAATGCCATTACTCTAGTTAGCCAACAATTCAACAGGCTACCACCCTCATCATTCCGCAAAAATTAGCAGTTTACTAAACCTCCTTTCAACCGCAACTTCAACCCTCAGAATAATCACTCTCGATATCCCAAAAATCCTCACCCAGCACCGCAATCTCAAAACACTCCACCCAAAGAAGTACCGCAACCTATAAAGACAACTGACTCCGGTACCTCGGTAGAAGAAAATTTTGATTTTGTAATTTGTCACAAGAGCAACAAGTAAAACCATTTTGCTAGAGATTGTAAAGCAAACGTAGTAAAAGACAGAGCATTCTATCTCATAATGGCTCAAGAATTGGAAGAAAAAGAGAAGGCAAGGGCGTACGTAGCCCAAGTCAAGAGAGCACATCAAGTATGGTCATCCGGAGATGAGGATGAAGATATCAACAACATCAAGGGTAAAGGCAAAATATGCATTATGGCTACTACGGACGAGGATGGATCAAGCAATCTGGAAAAGAATTACTGCTACATGGCAAAGGATGGAACTCTAAGCATCGTTGAGCAGGTAAAACTTATGATCCAAACTCTTAATTATAGCATGCATGACTGTCAACCTTTTCTTGACAACCTTAATGACACATGTGTTGCCGTCCTTTCAGACTATAACAAAGCCTTAGATGAGAAGAACATTGCATCCCAGGAAATATTCCATGTTAGAGGACGATTAGAAGACAAAAGACTCAAAGTTTCCATGCTAGAAAAGGACTTAGAATTAGAAAAAGATGCAAGAATGTTATGTCAAACTCAATTAGGAATAGCATTAAATCAAAGAGATCTAGCTCAAACCGAAATTGTACGTTTAAATATTTTAATAGAAAATATGTTCAATGAAAGTGAAGCTATTGAGAATCTAGTGAACAATGGAACCATAGATAACACTTATAATTGGGGTTGGTCCAATGAGTATCCTACCGCAAAGGACTCCTCACCCCGGTTTAACAAAGACCGACTTTATGTCCCTCCGGACCGAGAGTTCCAATTTCCAGTCAATGACAAAACCTTTCCCGAGGACATCAAAACTCATTTTGGTAGACTTCATAATCTGAGTAACAAATGTGTCATTGAGGAAATTATGCCTGAATTTTCGGGTCACTCAAGTGATCAAATTCCTATCTATGGCACAATATATCCCAATTCTCAGACTTCATCAATTGTTGATGAGGAAATTGTCATAGAAGGTCCCAAAGTCTCAATGAACTTTCCATCTCTGCCCTCAGACCGTAGTGTCTCTCACTACAGTCATGAACCACAGTCTATTCATCTGCCTATCATCAAATGTCCCACAAAAGTCTCAACTCAGACTTACTTTGCGGTAGTCAAATCTTCCTTACCGCAGACTACCATCAAAAGCACTATGACTATTCAGCCAATTCATCATGAAATACCCATTGAAAACTTTGAAGTAGCTCAATGCTCTCAAAATCCCGAACCTTCTAGTTCGGATGAATCAAGTCCTCATTTTCAAAAATTATCAAAGGTTTCCAGGAAACCGCAGCTGCACATCAATGACTGCGGTTCTCCAAAAAACGAGGCTAAAAAGGCTTTCAAAGAGGAATTTCGATCCCGTGGCAAAAATCGGGAAATCTTTTCAAAAAACAAAAAACGAGTCAGAATTCCAAAATCTAAGAGACCAGAAAAGCTTGTTTTCTCAAATTATCTTTCAAAAAACTCTTCAATCAAGAAAACAAACAAAAGGGAATGTACAGTCTCTAAAACCATTTTAAAAACATCTGACACAACCCAAAAGAGAGTAAAGTCTTTTCGAAGCAATGTTTTTCAGATTTATTCCTCAGATGATCCAAAATGGAAGGGGATTTAACCAACTCCAACACCTGTAAAGTCACCTCAAACTTTTAAGAAATCACATCCTTGGAAATCTACACGTGCTCACACATTCTCAAATCGTACTTTTTCAAATTCCAAGAGTAACGCTGTCAAATCTCACACTTCTCCCACCAGTCACAAAACTGTTCCCACACCCTTCAAACCGCTGACCAAACAGAATGTCAGGGTAAATGACAAAAATCCTTCATGTAGTTGTCATTGTTAAAAGGGACCATCTCAAGTCAAATCTCGTACTTTTCAAAAACCTCGTAACCTTTTCAAATCTCACAACACTTCAAAAGTTCACAAATACCCATGATTAGGCCTCAAGATCGACATAAAACCAGTCACTACAACCTCGGTTCATGCATCTTTGAAAAAACCACCAGTCGCCTCGGGCTCCAAACTTGTTTGGGTGCCCAAACTAACCGTGTAGTTTTCAGGCAATGTGCAAGGAGGATCAAGAAGAGGAGTGGTTAATAGATAGTGCCTACTCCTTGCACATGACTGGAAGTTTAGAGTACCTTCGAGATTTCAGGCCTATTTGCAATGGTGGAAACGTCACATTCGGCAACAATGCGAATGGAATAATCTGAGGTGATGGTGTACTTACTACAGGAAACTTATCTATTCAAAAGTTTGCTTACGTAGAAAGCCTCAAACACAATCTCATCAGTGTAGGCCAACTATGTAAACCAGGCCACAAGGTTGAATTTGACAACGAATACTGCTACGTAATGATAAGCAATAGAAGCACCTGTTTGATCAAATCCAAGTCCGAAGAGACCGTGTATCCTTTATACGTTTCTCTGATCATTGGGAAACCACAGCTATGCTTCCTATCCAAAGCAGTGTCTGAAGTCAGCTGGCTATGGCACCGAAAGCTAGCCCATCTTAACTTCAGGTATATCAACAATTTGGTCACCGGAGAACTCGTCCGAGGTCTTCCCATTCTCAAATTCAACAATGACACTATCTGCTCATCATGTGAATGTGGAAAACAATCAAAGGCAAGCCATCCCATGGTGATTGATTCTTCAATTTCTGAACCACTGAAACTTTTGCATATTGATCTCTGCGGTCCATCTACCATAGGTAGTCTTCATCACAAAAAATACATATTGGTTATAGTTGATGACTTCACTTGTTACACTTGGGTCTTCTTCCTAAGACTCAAATCCGAAACTCCACAGATGCTGATCAATTTTATCAAAAGAAATTGAATTTCAGATCAAATTACCATTGCGCCGCATCCGAAGTGATAATGGAACCGAGTTTACTAATCATCTCTTAAACAGTTTCTTGGTTTCAAAGGGTATCAGTCACAACTTCTCAGCTCCCTACACACCGCAGCATAATGGAGTAGTAGAGCGAAGAAACCGAACTCTGGTAGAAGCAGCCAGATCTATGCTTAACTTCGCACACCTTCCTCTCTACTTCTGGGCCGAAGCAGTGGCCAGAGCATGCTTTGTTCAAAACCGAAGCATTGTTTGCAAGCGTCTCAATAAAACTCCGTATGAGGGCCTTAACAACCGCAAACCAAATGTCAGATTCTTTCACATCTTTGGATGTAAATGTTTTGTGATCAACAACAGGGATCATCTGAACAAATTTGCACCGAAGTCGGATGAATGCATTTTCCTTAGCTACTCAACAAACCAAGTAGCCTATAGGGTTCTCATCAGACGCACGAGACTAATAGTGGAAAGCTTCGAAGTCAAATTCGATGACTATTACGTCCGCAACAAACCAAGTAGCCTATAGATGAAACCAAAGCAATCCTAGAAAGTGATATCCCAGTCTCCTCGGGTCCTCTAAAGTTCTTGTGTCTCCGGAAGCTCAACAGCAGCATGCCGACATTTTTGGACCTACTTTATCTGATGATGTGTCACTCTATACTTCCACCTCGCCGGTTGAGGGGGAAAGCTCAACTCCGGAGCAAGTGACAACCATCGAGGTTCCAGTACCTGAGGAAATAGCTCCGGTCCCTATCTGCAGAATTACTCTTCCATCAAATGTCTCTTCAGATTCTAATATCGTTATCTCTTCGGAGCAAGTCAGTCTTCACTTAATCACTAAGTTTGATCTCACTTACTAACTTGGTCTGATTGCATTCCTCGTTAAGAATCAACTTAAGTGTATACTTGATATAATACTTGTTGTCATTTATATTTCCTTATATTTCCGCACCTAATTATCTAACTATCTAACTCTAACTTATTATTATTGTTGAGCTTATGATCCACTGAGTTAAACTTTATTCCACATTATTACTTGTTCTAACGTTTGTTCAAGTGTGTTACTCAAGTTGTTCTAACTTCCACCTCGCCGGTTGAGGGGGAAAGCTCCACTCCGGAGCAAGTGACAACCATCGAGGTTCCAGTACCTGAGGAAACAGCTCCGGTCCCTATCCGCAGAATTACTCTTCCATCAAATGTCTCTTCAGATTCAGACGAGGAAGACATAGAAAACATTGACACAGAAACCGATCCAAGGGTTATCACTCTCTCAACAATCCAGGGGGAACCTTCTCAGGTTCAAGGGGAACTCTCGTCCGCAACCCAGGGGGAACCTCTGTCATTTGCTCAAGAAAACTCTAACCCCACTTTCCCAAACCAAGACAATTCAGCGGGCTGCTCACAAGTCCAGGGGGAACTGTCGTCTTCAGCCGCAGAATCTTCAGATATTGAAGACATTCCATCCACCGCAGTTGTTGATCATCTTCAACCGCGTCTACATGTATGTACGAAGGACCACCCACCAGGCCAAATCATCGGCAACCCGTCCGCAGGTATTCAAACTCGATAGTCAAAATATTTATCTGATCATTGTCACTATGCAGCATTTATGTCTTTGGACGAGCCCAGAACCATCAAAGAAGAATTAATGGAGCCCGATTGTATAACTGCAATGCAAGAGGAACAAGAAGAGTTTAAATGAAACAAAGTGTGACAACTCGTTCCGAAGCCAAAAGGTCACACTATTGTTGGTACCAGATGGGTGTACAAGAACAAATTGGATGAATCCAGTGCGGTTGTCCGAAACAAAGCGAGACTAGTCGCTAAGGGGTATAGTCAACTTAAAGGTGTTGATTATGATGAAACATACGCCCCAGTAGCCAGGATGGAGTCCATACGCATCTTCTTAGCGTATGCTGATCACAAGAATGTCAATGTACATCAAATGGATGTAAAGAGTGCCTTCCTGGATGGTGAATTGAAAGAGGAGGTTTATCTTCAGCAACCTCCGGGCTTCGAATGTCTTGAATTCCTAGATCACTGTTACAAGCTTGAAAAAGCAGTCTATGGTCTAACGCAAGCTCCAAGAGCGTGGTACGAGACTCTCTCCGAATTTCTTGTCTCGTCCGGATATAAAAGAGGATTGATTTATCCCACCTTATTTAGAAAGGCAAATGGTAATCACCTTATGTTTGTACAAATATATGTGGATGATATCATCTTTGGATCAACTGATCAGGGGATGGTGGATGAATTTGCAAAGCTCATGACCAATAAGTTCCAAATGAGCATGAATAGAGAGATTAATTTCTTTCTAGGACTTCAAGTGAAACAATTCCCTCAAGGGATATCCATCCATCAAGAGATTAATTTCTTTCTAGGACAACTGTTCCTCTGCCAAGGTCACTATGGCCTTCGGATATAAGATTTCTGCTGATCCTTCTGGAGAATCAGTAGACCACAAAACTTATAGAGGAATAATTGGCTCTCTGATGTACCTCACCGCAAGCAGACCAGACATTGTCTTTGCAACAGGAGTATGCACAAGATACCAAGCCGATCCGAAAGTATCTCACATGACCGCAGCCAAGCAGATTCTCATATACTTAAAGGGCAGCAAGTCTCTAGGCCTCTGGTATCCTGCAGGGAATGACTTCAGCCTACAAGCTTTCACCGATGCGGATCATGCTGGATGTAGATTGGAAGGAAAAAGCACTTCAGGTGGCTGTCAATTTCTTGGTGGAAGACTCGTCAGTTGGTCATCAAGGAAACAAAATTGTGTCTCACTGTCTACCGCAGAAGCTGAATATGTGGCCGCAGCCAGCTGTTGTTCACAAGTTTTGTGGATGAAAACACAACTTATGGACTACGGATACAGGATGTTGCGGATACCGATTTACTGTGACTCCGAGAGTGTGATAGCAATTTCTCACAATCCAATTCATCACTCTAAGATGAAGCATATTGAATTACGGTATCATTTCATCAAAGACCACATTCTGAAAGGTAACATTGAACTGATATTTGTTAACAATCATGAAGAGATTGTTGATGTATTCACAAAAGCATTTGACTCTACAAAACTCAACAGTTTCTTACAAATGTTAGGAATGATGAATCTGGACCCGCAATTCGTTTTAAATTGATAGGTACCGCAGACCATCCTTGGTCACCATTGCGATCCTAACAAAATATATCTATCTTACATAGTTTCAGTATATCTTGTGTACTGCAGTACATCTTATGTATCCCAATATACCGTATATACCATAACCATATATCATACCTATATTTCAAGGGTCCTTATTGATTGTTATTTCTGATTGTGTTCAAGTGTTCTTCTCAGCTTCTTCTATCGCAGTTATCTAACCATTCATCCGCAATGGATTCTTAATCCGCAATGAAGTCTCAAACAACAATGACATTGATTAGACTTTCAACTACTTCATAAATTCTTGAAACATTGTGTGTTATTTAATGATCCTTCATTAAATAAGAAAAACATTCTCAAAAAATATTCGTTGTGTAGCATATGATCGTTTCAGTTCTTCTTTTCAAATAAACCTTTTGTCAGACCTATTTTAGGTGTGATGCCAAAATAAAACAGTTTCCAATAAAAGAAATCTTTTTAGGAAATCTTTTTCCTTAAACTATTGTTTCCTCTTTACCCCAAGATGTCAAATCCGTTACAAATTCCACCTTTATCCAACGGACTATCGACCCTCACCACACGTTCTTCAGACATGGGGTATTGGGCCTGGCACTTCATTAAATGCCATATTTTTGGAAAATTAACAAAAAAAAACTTTTCGTTAAATGATTTTATGACTGATAATGATTCTCTTAATTTAAAAAATAAAAAAAAAAAAAAATAAAAATAACTCAAAGGTTTTTACCTTTAACCGTTTTCCTTTAGGGTAAAAACAATGATCATTTGAAATCTGCCACTATAAAAACCCTCTTTTCTTCCCAAGAAAGTTTTACGCTTTCTGATTTCTCTAAGGCGAACTTCATCTTCTTCACCTTCTTGCACTCCCAATTTTTCTGCAAGTTCTCAAATCTTTTATCAAAATGGTGAAATCTGGCATTTCCAAGAAACAATCGTAGACCTCAGCATCTGTTCAACCAACTGGTTCCGACTCTGCTACAAGGAACCAATCGCCTTCAATTGCATCTAGCAATTTTAGGGAAGTCTTCGATGATCAATCTTTCTATAATGATTCAATCCGTCTCATGATCAAGTTCATCTCCAATCATCCATTGTTTGGACCTTTCGACTCATTCACTGATGTGGTTCCCATCTCAACTCTGTTCAAATCTGCTTTCTCGGCGTACTGACCACTCAATAATCTTCAAGAAGTTTATCTAAACTTGGTGGATGATTCGTTGGTCATTTTGACCAAAGACAAGTTTCTCACTTCAATTAATCTTTTGGTGCATCCCTCAACCAAGTTTTTCTCACCAAGTGTAACGACATTCTCTCCACACTATACCAGATGGGATACCAAAAGAAGCTCAAGGGCATAGGTGAGTTCAAGAAGAACCAGCTGCCTGCAGTATGGCAGTTTGTGTGCCACTTTGTGATCCGAAGTCTGTCACGAAGAACCGGAGGCACAGACAATATGAGCCTCAAATTACTGGAATTAGTATGGAGCATCTTCACAGGCCATGATGTCAACTACGATCAAATCTTATGGGATGATTTCCTTCAATACATCCCTAAGGAAAGTCCAAGAGAAAACCCCACAGAGCTCACATTTTCAAGATTTTAGGCTCTCTGCATTTTAGATCTTCATTCCGACACCAAGATCAGTATGGGCAACGATATCAACTTCTTTATCACACGTGATCTCAAAAGGTACACACCCTCTAAAGATCAATCTATCTTTGGACTAATCAGACGTTTACCCATTCATATATTGACTACTGTTTGACTTGAGACCAAAGAAGTCACAGATCATATTGAGGCTAGGGAAGGTATTGAACCATACCTTTCTACCCCGCCTCTTCCCAGTCAGAGTATACTAGCCTCTACTGACCCCACCAATCCAGAGCATACCGCAGCTCCATCTTCCACTACTTTATCTCAATTACCCTTAGCTAAAAGGAAAAAGCAGTTAGCCTCATCCAAGCAACACCCCCGTAACATTTTTAAGAAACATGGAACTCCAAAGAAAAGTAACGCCCCCAAGAAAGCTTAACCAACCAAGAAAAGGAAGCTCAAACACGTTGTATCTTCAGACGGCAAATCCGATTCCAATCAATCTCCTGCCTTTGAACTTGAATATGAGTCTGATGATGACTCCTTACCAATCGCTATTCTCAAGAAAAGTAAAACCAAGTCCTCTAGCCAAATGTGTGACCGGACAAATACCGACCCATTCTCTTCAACCATTCCTGACTACTCAGATACAGCAAGTGTATCTGCTTCATCCAAACGTGGAGACTCTCCCCCAGCCAAATCCCAAGAGGATTTAATTGGTTCTTCTCGCCCTAAGGTTTCCAGGGCTTCCAAACTTCATTTCTTTGAGGAACAGGAGTTGCGCTCCATTCTAGACCTTGTAATCCAAACACTCGATACACCTTCCCAACCGCAGGGCAATTCTTCAGCCCATGCCAGAACGGCACCGAGGCCAAACTTGACCACGGGTCAAGGAGACCGAGGAAGCTCCGGAAATCCTACTCTGCTTACATCTAATACAGGTGGTTTAGGCACGGTGAGCACAAATGTGCAAGGATCCGTGAACCCGAGGGACACCTCGGTGCGATATCAAGGACTTGACGGTTATGACTCTGATGATACCTTTGCTCGCGATCGTCCCACGACCGAGTCTGGTATCAAAACGTTTGAAGCATTTCGAAGGGAAATACAAGCAAGAAGAGATCAGCAATTTAAACAGCTTCAGCTCAAGGAGCAGGAAATTCAATCGGTGGCTAAGTATTTGGCAGATGCAATCAACAATGCCAACACCGTATCCAACATCATCAAAATTCAATACTTGATGACCGCAATGGCTGAGACCATCCGCAACGCTCATTCCATTCCAAATGGTGCAGGTTCATCCAGGCCCCCTCCAACAACTACTGCTCATGACTCTCAAGATGACAGAACCGTAATCGAAGTCAGTTCCAGCCTACTTTTGGCTTTGATGACTTTGACATGAATGAGGTCAACCAACCGGAACGATCAGATGATCTTCGATGAAGAAGAATAATCGAGCGGATCCCAGAATTCTACTTCAAAGCCCAAGGAGAAGAAGAAGAAAAAGAAGTTAGTCGTCTCAAGAAAAGAATTCTTGAGTTTGCAAGATAAAGTTGATCAGATCCTAGCTGCTGTAAAATCTACTCAACCGCAACAAGATGATATGCCTGGACCGCAGTCTCTCATTGACCGCATTGAACGACTTGAAGCCAGAGAACGTCTTGTTGCAGAAAGAATCTCTTTTAAAGTTGAAATGGGTATTCGAGCCCTGGATACCAACCGCAAAGCTGATCTTCAGCAATTTTTGGCAACTGCAGAGCGCCTCATCTCTGAGGTATCCGCAATCAAGACACAACTTCAAGCGATAATTGCGGATCAATCCACTCAATCGAAAAAGCTTGTGGATGAAACTCATAATGCATATGAGTCCACCATTTCAGTCCTGCAGTCCACTATCAACAGCCTACGTCGTTCTTTGACATCCAACTTTCATGGTCCAGAAATCTTGTGCCTCACCAAGGAGATCTACAAATTGCTTTTCAACACCGCAATCCCAAACAACCAACAACTTGCTGATGCACTAAAAACTCAATTCGACGAAGTTTGTGGAAAGATTGATGGTCTTAAGCAATGGCTTGAGGAGGAACCCGGTGTTCCTTCCCCAAGAGGGGGAAGTGAAGACCATGGAGCAGACCACATTTCACCTCAACAATCACATTCGCATCAACATTTACAGACTCCCATCCACCTTGGTCAGCATCCAATCTTTTCAACACTTACCACTCCACACAAGGTTCCTACCCCGCAACCTTCTCCGCAACCATCTCCACAAAAGAAAACTCATGTGCCCTCTCCTCAGAAAATTCCAATTCATTCTCCTCATCAGTCTCCAGTTCAAGATGATCAACATCTTTCTTCACAGCATCCGGAGACTCCCCCTCATCTCAAAAACTTAGCCCCAGAAATGTCATCCGAAAACTCCTACGACTCTCCCAAAACAAAACAGAAGAAAACTGACTGGAGAGAAGCTAAATTTGCATAATTAATTTGGAGAGATCACGGATTCGACATTACTCTGGATGAATCCCTTGTCAATTCCTGGGTTAATCTCATTTGAAGATTACTCGATGATGACTACAAGCCCTATCTCACCTTTGCGGAACCTCCCGTAGACGGTTATTGGGACATTCCCATATCTCCCAATGCAAAGTTCTTTATAGTGTTTGAATCATTTGACCGCAACCTCCCAGATGATCAAAGGTTGCCACTAGAGTTTGAAAGACTTAATATATTCCATGCCAAGCATGGATTTTCAATCGAGAAAATCTGGGCCAACGACCGACCCACCGCAGTCAAAAACTACAAGCCCTGAAAATTCATGAAATCAGAATTCATCCAATATACCCTCACCAGAAGAAACTCAGACTACATCCGAACACAAGCTAATTTCCCTTGCATGAACCTGGAAGAAATCTTCCTGATTGCAAAGGTATTTCAGAACAAGTCTGAAAAACACCCAAAGATGAAGACTGCGTATGAAAGGGCCTGTTCTTTTCTAAAAGAGACTATGTGTGACTTTGCAAGAATTGATGTGGACATCCACCCAGCACTTGCTCAGAAGTTCAACCTTCCTCCTCTTTAACCAGCTCAGGTCCTGACTGAAGGCTTTCAAGAAAGATCTCTTGGAGCAACTAACTTCCCAGATCTTGGAGTCATTTTCAAACGCTTAAATGATGAAACAAAATACTTCATTCCAATTACTGTCATGAACCGCATGACCCGGAAGCAATTAGAGATCACTCAAACTGCAGTCAACAAATCAAAACACACAACTGCTGAAGTAAAGTTTGAAATCTCAAGGAGAATTGCGTGCCTTAAGGAAGTCAGGAAGTTCTGGTGGATTCTCATCAAGTTTCTCAAGGTCGACACATGAAAGGAAAGTTGAAGAGGTCACTTAGGGGGAAATTGTTGAAACATAGAAGTGACCCTCTTAAACTTAATCCAAACCGTAGCCTCTCTCTTATCCGCAACCGCAGTCATCATCATCAGCACTTAGTCTTAGTCTTTTATCTGTTTTTCTAGATGTACTTTCTTTTATCCAATGAGCCCTGCATGGCGACTTTTAACAGATAGGACTTTTGTAATCTTCGAGACTCTATAAATAGAGTTCTCTTATTCTGAATGAAATATCTCTCTCTCTCTCAATTATCTCTATCTTGAATATCGTATTTACTCTCTTACTATCTCACCTCAAAGATCTTCAGATTCTAATATCGTTATCTCTTCGGAGCAAGTCAGTCTTGACTTAATCACTAAGTTTGATCTCACTTACTAACTTGGTCTGATTGCATTCCTCGTTAAGAATCAAGTTAAGTGTATACTTGATATAATACTTGCTGTCATTTATATTTCCTTATATTTCCGCACCTAATTATCTAACTATCTAACTCTAACTTATTATTATTGTTGAGCTTTATGATCCATTGAGTTAAACTTCATTCTGCATTATTACTTGTTCTAATGTTTGTTCAAGTGTGTTACTCAAGTTTTTCTCTCAACAAGAAAGGAAGGACAAAAAGCTCGTAGGTGACCCAGGCTATGACTACAATTATTGTCATGGCAAAAATCATTTGGCCAACGAGTGCATGCTGAGAAGGTTAAATGAAAAGAAGGAAGGAGAAGATGATGAGGCTTACCACATGCGAAAGCTAGAGGGGATCAAGAAGAAAAAGAATGCTGAGAACTCTATACCTACTTTAATTGTGCAGGAAAATTTTGCTGAAAACGAGTTTGGAGGAGTTGAGGTATGGTCAAAAGACTCTGAAGATGACGATGTTCGTAGGCCCACACATAGCAGGGCGTTCGTTGCGAATGAAGGGAGTTCGCAGGTTGAAGGAAGATGCTTGATGGTGACAAACGAAAGGTCACGGACGTAGGGGAATACCATTGGAATTGGAAGAGGAGATGATAGCTGTTTCACAGCAAGACCAGTTCTTGAACAAATCAATGAGTGCGAATAGCTGATCAACAAGGTATATCTAATTCTTGAATCTCTTAATATACCTGTGTCTAGATACGAAACAGAATTAAATGACCTAAGATTCACCTTTTTAGCATTAGTGATAGTTTAAAAAGGACTTGTTTTAAAAACTCTAACCTAACTGATCAAATTAGCAGGGTTTCGTCGAAGAGTGATGAGAGGCGCATATGGATAGAGAAGATCGAGTCGGATTTGTCTAAGTCTAGGGATCAATTGATTTATTTACAACGAGACAATTTAATGCTTTTGAAATAACGTAACATTTTCTGTTTAATTGCTTAAAGGATTTATTTCGATATTACTCAGTTGCACCTTGATTGTGAGATTGGTAAGAAAATTCACAAGATGATCTTACCATTTCTTGAATTAAAGGAAGATGAAATTGACGCCGATTGTTATAAATGTGAATCCATCGTCTCATCTGACGAAATTTCTGATGCCTATAGGGTTGGACTGGAAAGAATTGAATCATACATTAAGTCCAAAGATCATAAAAATATGTTAAAACAACTTTTGGATGAAAATGACAAGAAGCAAATAAAAACTGATACTATAAAAAAGGTTTGACTCATTGAATGCCAAATTGAGTTCAGATAATAAAATTAATGTTGAAAATACATCTGAATTCGATGAGGACAGTGATATGAGTGGAATTTCTGTAGAGGATGAGGTCGATTGCTCAGAATTTGTGAAAAATGAAACTGAACCTGCGAAAACTTTAATTTCAGAAAACTCAGTTGAGTTCGCACGTATCTCTCAAACTAAACCTGAAATTTTAAAAGCTAAAGCAACGATTTTTCCCAAAGTGCAAACTGTCCCTAATCAAGTATTTGCTACTAAAGGACTGGATAAAAACCAAACAGTTGAACTAACGTCCCTCGTAGATGACGATAATAAAGATGGATGTGATGAGTATTTATGGTCTGTTCCAATAGACGATGCAGACGAAACCATAGGTTTGTCAGAAAAGACCTCTTGGAGAGTGAAAGGAAGGTATGTGGCAGAACCACTGAACAATCGCTCAAGCTATGAGAAAGGAAGTCCAAGTGGAACCAAGGACATTCAAAGTGAACCAAAATCAGTGAAGGACGAATCTCACGTGAGAAAGGCAAAACCAAGGGCAAACATCCACAAGTCCTCAAAGCAACTTGTTGCTTAAAAACGGCAAAAGAATGTGAGATATCAAAGAAATCTCAATGAAAGGAAGCAATTTTTGCAATCCTAAAATCCCAACTATGTTCGCAATGAAAAATCTTTCAATCGAAATGCAAAAGACCCTTCACATGCGAACCCCAGACAATCTTCGCACTGTCACTTTCGTAGTCCACAGGACTCCAAACAGAAAGTCGGTCAAAAACCTACTTTTTCAAAGAAGGCTGTGGAGAAGCCAAAACCTCATCACTCTCAACCCACGAAAGCTTCATCGAAGGAAGCTAAAGGAAAAGAAAAGTTAGTTCCATCTCCTAAAGTTCCATCCAAGAAATCGAAAACTAACTCAAAGAAAGTCGAAAAAGGGTTCGCAAAGAATCAAATCAAAAATAACCAAAAACAATCTTTTTCAAAAGAAATGAACTAAGAATATAAAAGGATAAAACTCTTCACCATAACTAAGAAAGATGAGACCACATTAGTTAAACGTACTTATATGGTTGATTTTGCAATTACTTTTCCCTTTTCTGGAAAAAGCTCACAAGGACCCAAACAACTTTGGGTTCCTAAATCTGCTTGATTTTCACAGGTAATATGTGACGAGCAGTTCGACTCTGAATGGTACATCGACAGTGGCTGCTCACGTCACATGACTGGAAGGAAGGAGGAATTGCGAGAGTTTCGAGCTCTCAAAGATGGTGGAAATGTGAAGTATGGAAATAACTCTTTTGGAAAGATTAAAGGTTATGGAATGATAACGAATGGAGATTTTTCGATTCGTAAAGTGGCATTTGTGGAAGGCTTGCAACACAACCTCATAAGTGTTTTGTAGTTGGTTGTAGGAACAGGCTTAAAGGTTTCATTTGATGACGAAGGGTCTGAAATCATAGAAAAGAAGACAAAGCAGTCCTTCTAAATTCGAAGCGCAAAGGAGAAATGTATCCATTAAATATGAATCCAATACAAGGGCAGCCTGCTATTTGCTTACTTACGAAAGCTCACTCAGACGATAGCTGGCTATGGCATAGAAGACTTTCACATCTCAATTTCAAAGACATCAACAAGCTTGTTCTTGGTGATCACGTGCGAGGTCTTCCTCTCCTCAAATTCGATAAGGATCATTTATGTGCAGCTTGTGAAATGGGGAAGCAAAGTAGGAAAAGTCATCCAACGATAGTAAACTCGAAAGTCATTGAACCACTAGAACTTCTACACATCGACCTTTGTGGTCCCTCTGCAATCGAAAGTGTTGGTGGTAGTAAGTACATTCTTGTCATATTTGATAACTTTTCATGTTTCACTTGGGTGTATTTTCTTAAACAGAAATCTGAAGCAACACCAAAACTCAAGGATTTCATAAAGTAAATTGAGCTTCAACTGCGAAAGCTGGTTCGTAATGTTCGCAATGACAATGGCTTGGAATTCAAAAAGCAATCATTTGAAGAATTCCTTGCTGAGAAAGGAGTCTCGCATAATTTTTCTACTCCCTATACTCCACAACAGAACGATGTAGTTGAAAGGCGAAACCGTTCCTTATGCGAAGCTGCAAGGACCATGCTATCCTTCGCATGTCTGCCACTCTATTGGCGGATGCGATTGCGACTGCTTGCTTCACCAAAAGCAGATCCATCCTGAATAAGCGGTTTTCCATCATTCCTTATGAAATAATAAATAATCGTAAACCTAACATTATGTTTTTCCATGTATTTGGTTCCAGGTGTTTCATCTTCAACTCCAAGGAACAACAAAACAAATTTGATGCGAAAGCTGACAATGGTATATTTTTGGGATATTCGTTGACCTCCAAGGCTTACAGGGTTCTCATCAAACGATCCAAGAAGATGGAGGAGACCTACTATGTCACGTTCGACGACAATTACTTGAAGAAGATTTAATCGAATGAAAGCCAATCAAAGGAGATCTTTCCGAAACCGAGTCCAGCCATGATTCCTCTCTCCAACCTGTATGATGAATTCACATTACTCTTTGATGAGCCAGAGAAGGCCATTTCATCCGAAACAAAAGCATCAGACAACAAAGAGGATGAATTGAAGAAAATAAGTGATGACGCCGAGAAGGATATGCACAAACAGGCTCAAAGTGCAAGCGTCCCTCAAAACACGAATTTTACATTCCAGGGGGAGAATTCTGATTCTAATGCAAGCTTTCAGGGGGAGCAATGTACACCACAAGATACGAACATTCCATTGAAGGGGGGAGGGTTTTTCTTCGTCTTTTTCTTCTGAACCACTTTCTGATAAAGATACATCACCACCCATAATGACTCACAAACCTCCATTCGTAGGAGACAATTCAATTCCTAAAGTGGAACAACTCTCATCATTCGAGGGGGAGAATAAAGAAGCAAATGATGATTTGGATGTAGCGAATGATGATTCGGATGTTCAATCAGAGTTTGAGGAGGTAAACGCTGAATTGGATCCCTCTTATGATCCAAATTACCCTCCTTTGATCAAATGGACCAGAGATCATCCAAAAACCCAAGTGATTGGTGAGACTTCTGCAGGAGTGCTCACAAGATCCCAGACTTCATTCGTGTCCAAGGTTAAACCCAAAACCATCAACGTTGATCTTGATCATTCTGATTGGGTGCAAGCGATGCAAGACGAACTCGACGAGTTCGAATGAAACAAAGTTTGGAGGTTAATTCCCACTCCACCTGATGCATCAGTTGTTGGTTTGAAATGGGTATTTCGAAATAGGTTAGATAAAGAAGGAAATGTGATAAGGAACAAGGCGAGACTTGTTGTCAAGGGATATTGCCAGGAAGAAGGTATTGACTACGAAGAAACCTTCGCACCTATTGCAAAGTTGGAATCTGTTCGCATCTTTGTGGCATATACAACGCATAAGAACTTCGAAGTGTTTCAGATGGATGTCAAATGTGCATTCTTGAATGGAGAACTTGAAGAGACAGTGTATGTGGAACAACGTCCAGGGTTCATAAATGAGAAGTACCCCAATCACTGTTACATCCTAGAAAAAGCTTATTTACGGTTTGAAGCAAGCTCCAAGAGCCTGATACGAAACTCTCACTCGCTTCTTAAAAATGTCAAAATTTAAACAAGGTTCGGTTGACCCAACCTTCTTTTGCAAGAAAAAGGGTAACCACTTGATGATTGTCCAAATTTATGTTAATGACATCATCTTCGGATCTACTAATCCCAGCCTAACAGTTGAGTTCCGAAAGTTGATGGAAACAAAATTTGAGATGAGCTCCATGGGTCCTATTAACTTTTTCCTTAGACTGAACATTAGACAGAGTCAGGCACGTATCTTTATTAACCAAGAAGCTTACACGAAGAATCTACTTGCAAAGTTTGGGATGGTGGGAGACTCAAAAGCGAAAGTTCCAATAGCATTCGGAACGAAACTAACCACTTCTTTGGATAAACCAGCTGCAGACATGACACTCTATCACCAAATGATAGGTTCCTTAATGTATCTGATTGCGATTCGTCCATATATTATGTTTTATGTTTGCTATTGTGCTAGGTTCCAAGCTAATCCTCGAGAACCTCACATGACGGCAGTCAAGAACATTTTCAGGTATCTAAAGCGAACGTCCTCACATGGAATCTGGTACCCTTCACATTCTGGGTTGTTTGTACAAGCTTTTTCGGATGCTGATCTCGGAGGATGTGGATTAGATAAGAAAAGTACAACTGGAGGATGCCAGTTTCTTGATGGAAAACTTGTCAGTTGGCAATCCAAGAAGAAAACCTGTGTGTCCCTATCAACAGCTGAAGCTGAGTATATAGCTGCTGCCTCATGCACTTTCCAGGTTATTTGGATTCAAAGCCAGCTTCGTGATTATGGCTTAAGTATGAAGCGAATCCCATTATATTGTGACTCCGAAAGTGTTATTCACATTTGTCACAACCCATTGCAACAATCAAAAACGAAACATATAGCACTGCGGTATCATTTCGTTAAGGATCACGTAGAAGATGGCAACGTTGAAATTCACTTCGTAAGATCCCCTGATCAATTGGCTGACATATTCACAAAAGCCTTTCCTGAAACAACCTTCAATATAATTCTTCAAGGCCTAGGAATGATGGAAGCTGAATCTGTACCAAAACCACTTTCGCATCAATAAAGTTCACATTGCGAACCGGTGCGAATGCTCACAGTAGTTCGCAGTCTACTGTTCATTCGTAGTGTACTTTAACACTGCGAACCGGTGTGAACGTTCGCAGTAGTTCGCAGTCCACTGTTCATTTGTGGTTCGGATTTTCCAATATCCTTTTGTACTTTATGTATAATGTTTCTTATCTTTGTTTTGGTTTTCAATATTTTCTATTTTTAATTCTTTTTAAGAAAACTTCAAAAATTCTAAAATAATTTGTTTATTTATGTTTTTAAGAAAATTCCTAAAATACAAAAATATTTTTTTTTATTTTCTTTTATTTTATTTTCTCAAATCTTAAAAATCCAAAAATATTGTTCTTCTTTTGTTAATTAACCATTTGTGTAGGGTTCAAGGCTAAATTTTTAACACGAATGATAGGGCAGGTATAAATCTCTTTATTTATGAACTAGCTAAGTGTCCCTAGAAGCATGTTGTTGCATGTTGTCTAAAGCCTCGACGCCCTTATATTAAAGCCTTAATGAATCGATAATACCAATCGTTTCTTCCCAATCAGGCTATAATTTCACAGAAGTCATGAGCTACCTTACTCTTCTCATAATGAGTCAAGAGTTGTCTGTTTGGTCACATTCGCATAGCAGAGGTACTTTCATTTCCTTACACCACCTTACACTATTCTTCATCGCATTCACTTTCCTAAATGTAACCCTTGAGACTCTCAGCAATTACCACTGAGGTTTATGGTTACACAACATCTGTGTTAATGATCTTAGTTTCGTTCCACCACAAACTAAGTGAAACCCAAAATTCAACATACATAAATGAATTGACGGTGAACAATTAAACGCTCAAGATTTTCACCAAGGAATTAACGAATTCCACATTTGTGGTCTGTACCAAGAAATCTTTTTTTTTTGGCGAGATCTTTATGAACTGCTCTTGTCCCAAGACCTTTCTTCCCATAAGATCCAGTTTTTTATTTTTCTGAGATTTCTAAAACTTTCCTTGCCACTAAAATATTTCTCAACCTACTTGTTCAACCGAATACTCTGGTCACACGAGTACTTCATCCGAACGTTCGTTCTTATATCAAGTTTTGTAGTTTGGTTGGAGATAAAGCCACCTATTTAGCCTAAAAAAAGATGCCATTCAATGTTTCTTATTAAACTATTGATCGTATTTCAACGGGAAGCCACACAGACACTTCTTAGTCTCTCTTGACGTTGAAGGAAGAGATCTATGCTCGGGATCCACAGTTTCATGTCTAATTAGACATCACTAGAATCCTTTAGAACTTGTTGTTTTATTTTTGTATCTTTGGCACACTCTTGCATGAAAATCCTATTGATTTTCCAAAGTCTGGTTCGTGGTTCTCAGGGTTGCTCTTAGTTTGGCAGGTCGATAATGTTTCAATACGAAAGCTCATGATTCGCTGCGAATGTCATAACTGCAAACGAGGAGAATTTGAAATGGCTATATTTGAAGAGATAAGATTTTATTTGGGAGCGTGATAATTTGAACGGTCGCCTACTTTACCGACGCCCGACACACGATTCTGACGTCACAGCTGTCAAATTGCTCTTTTTCAGGAGTCTTTTCAGTACCCGTCATATTCTCTCTCCTGATTTCTCTCTCCAAACAAATGGTATAAAAGTTTTTTCGCACTTCATCTCACATTACCACTCACATAATTCTCTCAAAGATCTCCGGCGATTAAAAAGGCTCTCTACTGTTCATCATCTTCTTCCTCAAGAACTCATCCATGGCAGGCTCGTCTGAAACTCCTTCAGTTCAAGAACAAACAGGGCAATCTCACATTCTCACCATCAAACCACATCAAAACCTGATCATCGATCTTGATCCTTGCAAGTATGACAGCCACCTGCTTATGATCATCGAATGCTTGAAGTATTCTCCACTGATCACATCCCTAACCAAGATGGAGAGCGTTCCGATGTCAATGTTGTCGAAAGTCTACTCTTCTGCATGTTACATCAAAGAGGAACATAGGATTACGTTCGAGATCCTCAATCATAAAACCTCCATCTCCAAATCACGATTCTGCTCTATTCTAGGGCTTCCTGTATCAGACGACATGATTAACCCAGAATCTGTGTCCAACACCACCCTATTGAAGATGTTTTACCGAATGTGCTATAAGGAAACCCTAACCATCGTCTCTAAGTTCCGGAAACCAAATCTGCCACCACAGTAGAATGGCCTCTTCACTCTATTGTTCAAGGCATTCTCTGAAAGGGTTACTGGGTCTGATTGCGCCAGCAAGCTGTTCATGGTGATCATCTATGGCATTTACATTGGGTTGAATATTGACTATGGTGTTGTTCTCTGGGCCCAAGTGATTCAAAGCACACATTCAACAACTCGTCACCGGGAAATTTCTTGTGCACGATTTTGGTCCATCATTATTCATAGGGTCATCACCAAGTTGAAGATTCCTGTTATGCAAGATGCCTTGATGTCCAACATTTCGACCCTTCACACCACTGGAATCATTGTTGCAGAAACTTCCAAATTCTCTTTTGTTGGCTCCATCCCTGAAGCCATGCTTCGTGATGTGCCTCCTGCCAGCAAAGTCCTTGAAGGATATCATATTATTCATGCCTCGGGGTTTCGTCCCTTAACTCCTAAGATGCGGTTGATTATTGTTGAGGCAGATAAACCAAAAACAGGGGGTAACAAAGGGCCCAAGAAGGGAGAAAAGAAAAAGGGTGATAACGAAGGTCCATCTGAGCCTGCGAACACTCCCAAAAAGCGAAAGGTGAAAGATGCTCCATCTATTGCTGCTCCTAAAAGGCAAAAGTTAAAAAGAGTTGCTCGCAAAGCCAAGTCCCCCACTCCATCTGAAAGCGAACATTTGCAATCTGACACTTAGTCAGGTATTCGTGTTGAGGACGAACAACATGTTCGTATTGAGGAAGATTCACCGGTTCGCAATGAGGAGGAACCACCCGTTCTCAACGAAGAAGAAGAACATGTTCACAATGATTTTGTTCCATCTCCTCCTCCTTCACCCAAAACTACAACCACTTCCACGCTAATAACCATTGCACCATGCCCTCCACCAGTCTCTTCTCAGCCTCAGACAAGTGTTTCATTATCCACTCCGTTATTCACTGACTCTACCACCACACCCAAAACATCAGTTGAACCTCCTGTTTCGGTGAACGCATCTGATGCGGGGGCTGAATCATCAGGTTTCCCAACTGGTCACAATACACCACCTATTTCTCCCCTTCGCCAAGGTGATCCGAACATGATTTATGGGGATGATGAAGAAGACTTAGCAGGCTTCACCTTTAGTCCATTCAACATCAGGACTGAAAGTGATGATGATGCTCCTGTTACTCAACGCCAGTTCAAGATCATCACTGAGAAGCTAGATTCGTTGATCAATTCTTCTCGTGATTCTTCTTCTGATGCTTATTTTAAGGCTACTGTTGAAGCCTTCTTTCAGTCGCTTACCAAAGAACATCAAGCCAATTTGGATAAGGCCAATCAAGCTGTTTCAAATTCTGCATCTTTATGTGGTGAAATGGCTACCAAAATGGAGACACTCATTACTGATGCTAAGGCTTTTATGGCTAACTTCCAATAATCCGCTGAGTCTAACACACTACTGGCTAATGAGGTTATCGCTGGTCTTAATTCCACCCTACGAAAGGAGAAGGAGGCTCTTGCCAAAGTTCACACTGAGCTACAAAAGGATAATGAAAACTTCAAAGCTTCTATCTTTACGAGGATGACACAACTTTCAGACTCTCTTGCAGCTGAAAATAATCTTATGGATCAACTTGTTGCTCACACCACAACAGTCAAGGTTCATCTAGCAAAACTTGCTCAAGCCGACAAAGAGATTAAAGATCTTCAGTCTGAGCGAGCAGTGGTCAAAAGCTGTGTTGGGGATGTGAATGCTCTGCTCTCCAATATCCTTGACTCTCATGATCCAATCCTCACTATTTCTATTCGCAGGCATCTAGCTGAAAAGTTTCGTCCTGCTATAGCTATTCTAAGTAGGATTGAAGGTGTTTCGACGACTCCCGTCATTCCGAAACAAGGGGGAGAAGATCGGTCACAATCCAAGAAGCACACTGAACCCAAATCTTCAACCAAGCACACTGTCAAAAGCGAATCTGAGCCTAAACGCAAAGAAAACCTTTTCTCCGAAGATCCACTTATTGAACATAGTGAAGATGAATAGATTGATGAAGACGAACTTAAAAAGAGAAAAGTTCGTGAAACTGAATTGGATGAGCAACAGACAATTGTTCGGGAGGCTGAACAGGAAGAAAGAGCTGAAAAAGAAGCTCAGGTCACACTTGAAAGCAGGAAGCTCTTATTCCCTGAATGGACACTGAAGCGAATTCAATCTAAAGCTGTAGACTTGCCAAGTCAATATTGGTTAGAGCCAGTTGTGTCGTTCGAACTTCAGAACACACAAGATTCGCAACTGGATCTTCCGATTACTCCCAAGGCCTTCAAGTTTCGCTCTTTTGTGAAAGTTGCGAACGTGCCATCTACTGACAGCAGGGCTGACCATCTCCTCTTCTCATTCTATCTCAAGCACATGAAGCCACAGTATGAAACGTGGAGTGCGAGTAAGATAAAGGTAGTGAAGGTCATTAGACCAATTAAGACTAACAGTTTTCCAAATGAAAAATTCAAAGTTGTCAGAGGTTCTGCGAGTAAGGTCAATGAGTTCACTCTCGCTGACCTGTCGTGTCTCAACCCATACGACTGGATCATGCTCTACAACTTGTTGCTGAGAGATGAACAAAAGTACGATCCTGTTATCCAACATCTCAAACTGATGATAACTTCCTATATTTAAGAGGTAGGTCATATGGATGTGGAAGTGGTTGCTGTACTGCGAAAGAAGCCGTCTGTTCTTCCTAAAGAATCCCCTGAAGGTTTTGAGAAGTGGAAGATAGGGAAGATTCACAAAGAGGGTTGGTACGTGACGTTTCAGGATAGAGAACGAAGTAATGCAGACTTTCGCAAGGCCTGTTTCTCCCTTCCAGATAAAAATCTATACAACACTTCCTGTCTTGAGTTCATTTTGGATTTGGTCACCAAGCTCAAGGGCAACAGCAAAGGAGATATAAAATGCTTCTCATACATGATTCAATGGTACATTCAGGTTCGCAAGACCTTGTTGAATGTTATTCATAAGGTCTATGAAGTGCAGAAGCAAACTTAACCTTGAAGTACTCTCGCTCAATTGACGCAAAGGGGGAGATTGTTGGGTATATTGTGTTGCGTCATTGGGCCTTATGTATAGACTGTTTTGTAAACGGGTTGGGCCTGTCCTCCCGTATTTATTATCTAGGGTTAGAGTATTTAAGATGCATGCATGCATCGTGTTTTTGGTAACTATGATATTATCTTCTAAGCCTAATCATGCCTCTACAGTAGCAATTCTTCATCGAGTTCTTCTGAGGCGTGATCTTTGAATCATTCAGCATATTTTGAGTCATTGTCGTGTTCTTGCTTTAATCTGTTTGGGTCTAATCGATCATTCAAGGATATTTAATCCTAACACATACACACACACAGATATATATATACATATATATATATATATATATATATATATATATATATATATATATATATATATATATATATACATTTGCTACTAACATTACCATGAAGTCTCCCGTTTCCCTGGTTTAGGTTAAAGATTTTTAGACCTATTTTGCATTATAAATTCCAAACGTGCTAGCATCCTTAGGCCAAATAAAGGTTCTCTTCCCAGTCTGTCGTCTGCCACGATAAACCAACAGTTTGCAAGGCTCTTTGAACATGTGCAGTCAAACCATCACTCTAAGATGATCTTCCTTTTCCACTATACGCACAACAAGGATAACTAAGCTTATGGGTCCCAAGGAACTTAAGGAATCGGAAATGAAACCTGCTTCAGTCCTTCTTGGTCATTTAGACCACTTCCTGCCGCTCCTCGAATGTTGTCATTTAGAGATGAAAGCATCTTTCTTAACGTCTAGATATATCAATGATCCTCAGGCCCGCGAATAGGAAGAGATGATGTTCCGAAAACAAGAACATTAAGAGTCCTAAGAGTATACAAGCAAGTAATATATAACTCTCAACACACACCCTCCGCTTAAAGGTCTAAAGCACCTAATTTAGCCAATCTACATTGTGAGTTTGAACACCAACATCCATGTTTTGTTCGCTCACAGCATGGCTCCGATACCAACTTGTAATGTCGTGATTTTTACCATATTTTTTTTCTTTTTAATACTCTTAAGATCAAAATAGCTCTACAAAAATTAATTCTCGAGCAACAGAAACTAACTTTGTTTACAGAATGATTTTTGGGTCGCTACAGATTAAGCTCTTAATAGAAGGAAATGATGGTTGAACGTATGTTGGGCGTATGCTATGGTACGCGTGGCGTACGAGGTCAACACCCCGTTTCTAGTCAAGGCTTAAGTACGTTGGGCGTACTCAATTAAGTTGACTCGGTGACTTTTTGACTTTTCGACATCGACCTGTTTTTTACCCAGTTAACTTAGGGGTATTTTGGGTATTTTGATTAAAAGTTAACTTTGGTCATGTTCCAATGAATAGTAGACCGGTTGAGTTGATATTCAGAGCAGTGTCCTGTTCAACGATCTTTCAGACTGAGAGGTGAGTTTGCTCACCATACTGTAGGACACTAGGGATTATATGTGCTTGTAGTCTTTGTGACTCCTTCTGTATGTCTGTATGCATGTATGTATGTTTGCTATATATATGTTGGGTGAAATAGACTCGACGTTGAAATAAACCCGATACAGCCTTATGTTGACATATGAGTTGAAATAGACTCGTGGGTGAAATAGACCCGGTACAACCTTGTGCTGACATATGAGTTGAAAAAGACTCGGGGGTGAAATAGTTCTGGTATAGCCTTGAGCTGACGTATATGTATGGCATGCATTATTTTTGGGAACTCACTAACCTTTGTGCTTACGGTTTATGGTTATGGTTTCAGGTACATTCGGTTCGAAAGGTAAAGGCCCGACTTGATCGCGGCTCATCAACCCATGTTTCCGCAACTTTATGACTTTGGGACTATACTCTGATAACTAATTTTACTCTAATATACTTTTGAATGATTGAAAATGATAAATGGTGTTTATTTTTTGAATTAAAAATGAAAATTTTTACCTTATAATTTTTGGGACATTATAGGGGGTGGTCAATATATAAAATTTTGAATTTGTATAATGGAATGACTAGAATATAGAGGACATCCACAACATCATGTCAACAACATAACGATATATGAGATAAAACTCATTAAATTTAAATGATGAACTAAAGCTAATCCATTACCACCTCGAAACCATCTAATCCATCATCTAATTTTGATGGAAAATACTTTTTTGTTAATAAGCATTCCTAGAAGTTAGAATCTGAATAGAATGACAAAATGATAGATTGAGAAACATAACTTACTGGAGATGGAGGTCGGAGGCCAAAGGGTTGACGATGGTCGATGGCAACAACCGCGTAAGTGTCTGATTTTGACTGAGAGATAGAAATCGCGATGGTAAATATTGTCCACCAACAAAATTTTTGACTATTGAGGCGGCGCAAGAATTGTCGATGGGTGATATCAATGGTGGAAGGATGAGGTTGACAATGGACGATGGTCAATTGCATAAGGTGAGTGTCGAGATGGTCTTGTTCCTTCTTCTGGTTTTGAGAGAATGAAAGTTCAGTCTTGAGTGTTGGTGCATTGCTAATAATCGATATAAAACCCTAGTTGGGGCGGAACTTTTCAATCTCAACGGGAATATGAAAAAAAAAATTAGAACTTTCAAGTTGGCGGAACTTTTAATACGTAGCGGGAATAGCAAAAATTATAACTTTTATTTTAGTTATAGTGGCACAAAACAAATATGTGCCACTAAAAACATATTTTAGTGGCACAAAACAAAATATGCTGTGCAACTAAATGTAATTTTGTTTGTAGTGGTATATGTCTCCTCCCCCAGGCATTCACACCAGTCGGGTGAAGTTTTTCGGTATCGGAAAGCTTTACATGGTCTCAAGCAAGCACTTTGTGCTTGGTTTGAGAAATTCTTCATAGTGGTCACTTCTCTTAGATTTGTCCAGAGCAATCATGATTCGGCTTTGTTTATTAGATGTATTATTGCGATATATTACTTTGTCGTTATCTGTAGATGACATGATTATTACTGAAGATGACCACAATTGCATTGAGTCTTTGAAGCATGATCTAGCTAATTGGTTTGCTATGAAGGATTTTGTTGTTCTATTATCATATAGTACTTTTGAGCTGGTTCCCGGTTAAAATCTGAAGCAGTTTGCGTCCAAAAAAAAAAGAAAAAAAAAAAAACGAACCAGTTTTTACCTAGTCCAGGTCGGTTTAAGAAACCAATTTGCTCAGCTCTACGGCGTAAAAGTTTAATAGAACTTGTTGCTTGTTACTGAGCCCATGTTATCGTCCCTTGAAAAATGAACACTAAAATATGCTTAATTCAAGATGACGCACATAACTTTTTGCGGTCCCTCCATCACTCCATGCATATTTTAATCCCAAAGTTACAGAGCATTTTGCGTTTTGCTATAATGAGCCAATGCTTTCCACTTTATAAAATTTTGTACTTTCAACAGATAACAATCCTTTTATATGCTATATATATAAAGAATGAATTTTACTCCATTGGAACACGTTTTTATTTATGTATTTAGCATTATATATAAGAATACTAGCATTCGTAAACTTAGTCCATAATTTATAGTTGCCATCGAGATCAAGAGAGAGTTGGAAGAGATAAAGATGGCAAAGGCACCACGTTTTAACAAAAATGGAGTGAAGAAAGGTGCATGGAGTGAAGATGAAGACAATAAGCTAAGAGCATACATCCAAAGATATGGCCACTGGAACTGGCGTTTACTTCCCCAGTTTGCTGGTATTAACCACTTACAATGTTCTTGAAAGTTTACAAATATATATGCATGCTTAGTTAATGTTCTTTTAATTTCCCATGTTAGGTTTATCTAGAAGTGGCAAGAGTTGCAGGCTTCGATGGATGAATTATCTCCGCCCAAACATAAAACATGGAAATTTTACAAAAGAAGAAGAAGATATCATCCTCGAGTTACATAACAAGCTTGGCAACAAGTAAGTTTATACCTTTTTTCCCCAGGAATGAATTTACTTAATACTTGAGCACAGAATATTGGACTTAATTAATTTGTTGTGGTTTAATTGATCATATTCTTGTATTTAATTGCAGATGGTCAGAGATGGCTGCGTATTTGCCGGGAAGAAGTGACAACGAAATAAAGAATCGTTGGCACACCCATTTGAAAAAACGAACCCAAATAGGCCAAACAGTGTTAGAATGTGAACACGTTGGGAACCAAGAACCGAATCATGTTAACACTAAAGAAAATCCTATCAAAAACTCAGAATTAGAACTTCAGCACGACTTGGAAATTCTATTGACTGAATCACCATTGTCTTCTTCAAGTAGTAGTTTATCGTCATACTTGTTTAACGGATCAGATTCAGCAGCGACAACTGAAGTTACACCACAACTTGTTGATTACAAACGGAATTTTTGGACCGAGCCTTTTTCATTGGACATTGATAGCATCCTATCATCAAGTGATGATAACTTTTTTTCACCTTCTAATTTATTCTACCCCGGTTCTTCTGAAGATATGATCATGGATGAGTTTTTATGGTCATCGTTGGATTCATATATCGAATACAATGACCCGTTCATAAACTGAAGACTAAGTTTTATTTGTGACTTTAAATTCCTTTTCATTCAAGATATCTTCTCGACATTACAATAAAATGTTTCGGTGGAGTTATAAAATTGGTGTAACTGGGTTTAATTAGCGAATGCCTCTGTTACTATGATTCTACTCTAAAAAGTACGTTACTCAACTTTTGGCATATATTCCATCCAATTCTTTTAATAATTTGTTGGCAATTTTTATCGTTATTGTGTCAATAATCCACGTCTACGTATGCAATATATCGCTATCATATATGTAAAAAGGAATATTACTCATAATAAAAATATACTTATAATTCTCCAACGTTTACAAATTGATTATTTATTTATTTATTTTCCTGATGTAGTATCCCACCATTGCTTAATTATGTCGCAATCCAAACACCAAACCACTCTCTTTCTCCCGGCCGATCAAGAAAAAAAAATCAATCTAACCTCCTTACATTATAAATGAAAATGTGCTGAATGTAACCTCGGGACCATAAAGTTACCATAGAACCGACCTTAAAAACAATGATATTTGAACAGATATTTTGAGTCTAAACTTTTGTTGGGAGTCGCATACTTTTCTCATTAGGTTCCGAAATAAGGATTAATTAATTTATATTGTTTTATCAAATTAAATAGTAGGTTAAAGATCAAAGGCATGTGGGATTCTTACAGCTCCTAGGGGCTATGTAGATCCACAATTCGTCATTACCTACATCATAACAAACACACACACATGCAGAACTCTAAGTTAAATCAACGTGTAGGTCTAAAATCCTGAAAAGAAATAGAGCTAAACTATATATTATACGTACAATTTCAAGTGTGCTTGTGAACAGTAACTCAATCGGCTGAGTAAATTTTTTGGCGGCTAAACACTGTTCATCGGTTGGGTTTTTACCCTTCATAGTCTAATTGTATTTTTACCGGCTGAGTAATTGGTCATTAAATTTGTAGGATTACTAAAATTGACTGACAACTAAATTTTTGGTGACTAAATGTTGCTGTTAGTGACTAAATTTTAGGTTGTTACTAAAAAATTGTTCATTAATAAGAACTTTTCTTGTAGTGTTAAGAGCATACGGTATGGGCAACAAGAAGTGGTATTTTTGCTGATGTGGCATTTCATAATATGGTGATAACACTATGAACACCATTTCCCACTTGGTGTTATGACATATCTTGTTCGCGTTATGACATATTGAAACGGGAACATTGATTGGCTGCACATTTCTTTTCTCTCTATTTTTCTCCTCTTAAACTCCTCATAACAGGGTCATAACACCATGAACATCATTTCCCCATTGATGTTATAAGGTGTTATAACACCACATCAACGGGCCCATACCTAATGCTTTAAGAGAGACAAAGATAAAATAAACATTGTTTTGATAGATACCGAACAACAACATATTTACTGTCACACACACACACACACAGATATATATATATATATATATATATATATATATATATATATATATATATATATATATATATATATATATATATATATATATATATATTCTAATAAATGAATAGTTTTTAATCTTCTTTTGTCAAGTGTCACTCTAATACAACTCCTCATTAATATTATGTCATGTGTTATGTAGATATATTAAACAATTCATTTCAAAATTCAAATTTACATTTTCTAATTATATGTTAAATTTGAAGTTATAATAACTTTAAAATTTTGATATATATCTCTTAATTAATAATTTATTTAAAATAATTAATTAATAGTCATAAATTTTTATTATAAAAAATTAATTAATTTTATAACCCGTGGTTCCCACGGGTTATAAACTGGTATATATATATATATATATATATATATATATATATATATATATATATATATATATATATATATATATATATATATATATATATATATGGCTAGGTTAATTTGTTTCTTACATTTATTGTGTGCTAGAATGTACCAATAGAAATTTTGTAAATTAAATAATTATTTAATTAAATAAAGATAGATAATAAATGATTTCCATAATTGTATGTATATTAAATGATATCCATAATTATAATTCTCTTTTTATGAAAAATAATTAAATTCGTCATTAATGTTATCAATAACACTACTAAAAAAACACACCTTTTCCGAGGGACAATTTCCTAGGAAACCGTTGTTTCCGAGGAAATACCGAGGAAAAGTTGTGTGTAGGTAAAACCCTCCTAGGAAACTTTTTGTAAGGGATTTCTGAGGAAATTTTCGAGGCATTTCCGAGGAAATATGTTTTGTCGGTAGTTCTGAGGAATTTCCAAGGCTATATTTTTCCGAGAAGTTTCCTAGGAAATATATTTCCGAGGAATTTCTTAGGAAATATTTTTCCGAGGAATTTTCTAGGATATACATTTCCGAGAAATTTCCAAGGAAATGTATTTCCAAGGAATTTCTTAGGAAATATATTTCCGAGACATTTCCTTGTACAATACTTTTTTGAGGAATTTCCTAGGAAGTATTTATTCTGACAGTATTCGCAACAGTTTTTTAGTGACACTTTTATAATGGATTTTCCTAGGCATTTCCGAGGAAACATGAATTATAAAAAAAAAATAAACACAATAAACCAGATTTTTTCTGCCCAAAATGTTGAAAAAAATCTAATTCAAATGACCAAATTATGTTTGAAGTTTATATACAAACACAATAAACATATATCTAAAATATTATCCATTACAACACAACTTCTAAACAAAGGTTTAAACACAAACATAATATAAATGTCTAAACATAAAATAATATAATTGTTTTAAACGGTAATAGTGTTTACAACAATAATCTAAGGATAATTAGGTGGATTGCAAGCTTGTTGCATGGATCAATCTTGATGTTGTATAAGTTACAAAACATCTCCACCAAGAAGTCCATTACTCTTCAAAACCAAAAGAGTTGAAATTTATTTGTCATTATGACATCAATTACTCATTCAATATTTGTAAAGTAACAAGAAATTTATTTACTATTAGAACTTGAGGTCCTCCATGCCATAACTTGATCACTATCGGAACCTGGGTCTTCAATGGACCTACATTTAACCAAATATTAAACAACTAACTTTAATAAACAGTGTGTATACAGGCAGTTGATTTGCTACAAATAACTTTACTAAACAGTGGTGATCAAATCACTTGAGATTAATCACTCCAAAATTAAGTTGTTCCTTGGGGTGGCATGTTGTTTAAAAGAATTAGATAATGACACTTTAGTCATTTTGCATGACTATATATTTAAAATTCATTTCACAATGATCTAATGTATTTAAGCGAACCGTGTTAACCTCATGTACCAACAGAAAAACAAAACCCCCTAATAAGAGCCAAAAAGAGGTTCCTATTTGGCCAAAAGCAAAGAAAAATTAGAACCACATGGACCATTTCTGCTAGATAACAAAATAAAAATCTTCTTAATATTTATTAATACTTTCACGAGTATGATGATTATATTAAAAAAACAGAAAAGGTTGGACCTACATTATCAATGTTTATGTTCTTTAATTGACAAAAAACTAGTGTTCATTGTCTACATCTCAACATCAATTCCAATTGCTCTCAAATAATAATACTTGTAATTTTTAAGATATTTGTTTTGCTCACCAAACTTTGTCCTATTCCCCCTCTTTACATCCAGATTCTTCAAACAATCTCTCTGATACACAACTAGCTTTAACCAAATATGAAACAACTAACTATAATAAACAATGTGTACCAGAGCATTCCTTGCTTGGTAGCTGCAACATAAATGGTAGCTTAAGTGATTCACAACCAAATCATTCCTGGAATAAATTTACACTACCCATCAGGCATCCAAACTGCTTCAGGCAGTTGATTTGCTATGGGGTTAGAGGTTCTCCATTTCACCTACAATGAGACTAAAAGACAAACCGAAATAAATCAAACTCTTAATTTCCCCCAAATAACATTTTCATACTTCTTAGAGACAATAATATAAATGAATATTTGAGCTTAAACACCTTACACTGCATCAACAGCAAAAGAAAAAACAGAGTCAAAGACCACAACAAATGTTAATGATCATCTCATCAGTGTTTACTAATCGATTGCTCAAACATACAGTAAGCATTTATATTTATGATTATAATGACTCTATTCAGGCAGATAATTTGATACTTGAGATAGAGAGAGAATGATCAAACCTAGCGTTGGGAGGCAGTAATGACGCTGACAAGGGAGGCAACAAGGGCGTTGACGGACGGAGGCAGTGACATGCAGGACGACGAAGTCACATAAGAAGAGACTGGAGAACGGAGTCGCTGGCCGGATGTTGACTGACCGGTGGTGAAGGGTTGTTGATCGACTGTTGCACCGCCTTCAATGGTGTCACACCCCCGAACCAGACGGCGGAAACGTCCGAGGGCTCGTGTGACTTGAATTGAAATATCATCACAATGAATATACATGAAACATAACATAAACATCCCCATGCATTAATACATTTCAACCGTCATTGTTCATATCCAGTACATTTTTTACATTACATAATCCATAGCATAAATTGATTGAGAGTCACAAAACATAACATCCTAACACACTTAGTATTGTTCTTCAGCTTATCTGTTACCTGAGAATACAAGTTATTTTGAAAACGTCAACATATATAATGTTGGTGAGTTTATAAGCAGGTTTGATATGAAAATGTTTTGTATAGTTTGTAAAACCCAGAAAATCCGATATTTTCTGAAACGACAATTGTTTATACAATAGGTGTGATGATCCATAAGTATATGCGTGAATGATTTCAAAACGTGTAAAAATGGTGTGTTTCTCGTGATAAATTCTTGCATTATAGTTATTGAAAGTACAAGTGAATAATGTTGTTTCCCCGGAAAACTCTATGTTTTCCGATAAAATAGTATGATCGATTTGTTTTATTGTATCGTCACAACGAATGGATATGCTTTCCCATGATTACTTAGATGGTATTTGATCTCTATGTGAGTCGTTATAACCATGCATAATAATGACTAGTTCGTCTGTCTTGGCATTCTAGCGAACGCCGGAATTGATTTTAAGATTTTGTCACCCTAGACTGGCCGAGTCTAACTGTAGCGAACAGCTTAGGTGTGGGGGAGTCACCCCCGTATAGATCTATACACAAACTCTCGCTCTCCCTCCAGGAGACTTTGATTATAACTACAGACTACGACCGACACTTATTGGTGTCGCCCGTTATTACTCACTTAATCCAAATGAATTTGAATAACCTTGATTAACTACCTGATTTTTGTTTACTTGAATAGAAGGTAAGCCTAACAGACGAAGAGAAGAGGACTACGAGGCCCCACTAATCACGTATGTTATTTAAGGCTGTCGAGTATACGAAGGACGCGTTAGCCCATTTCGCATATGATTTATTTGGACCTTACTAGCAATGACAATGGGCCACTGAGGCCCATCAGCATGTAAAAGCCATTTAGGGTCCCTTAGGCATGTAATTGGGTCACAGGAGGCCCAATAAACATGTGTGAATATATTGGGCCACAAAGGCCCAATAGCACGTATAGGTATTTGAGCCCAACTTTTGAATCGAGTAAGTTTTATCGAGGTTGAGTTCGTATTGTTGGTATTCGTGGTATGTTAAATGTTTAACCGTAATAACGAAATATTTTAACGTTTGATTTATAACGAAGTTTTTATTATATATGTATATATGTATATTTTTAAAACTATGCGTTATAAACTTGCTATTTTTAACCTCAAAAGTTATAGTCGTTTTAATTGGCCCAAAAACATTTAGATTAACCATTGTGACACCTTTTCTATAAAAATGACAGTTTTAGTCCATTTTTATGAAAATTGACATTTTTGGTCCTTAAACCATTTTTATTGACATTTTCCACCCAAACTTTATTTGAATAGAAATTTTTGCCCAAAACTATTTCATTTGTCATTTCCAGCCTTTATTTGCAAAAAGTTTACATTTTTGGCCCCAATTCCGTAAGTTTTACAATTTTGACCCCAAACTCAAAAACTTTGCATTTTTAGTCCAAATTTGGTAATAAACTCATTTTTAACCCCTGAAAAAGTTTGTTTACATTTTAGACCCATCGTTTGTTGAGTTTCCAACTCAGGCCCTCAAAATCTCATTTTTTTCGCAACTTTGGGCCCAAAACCCATTAGGCCCACTTTTAAGCCCATTAAGCTAAAATTTATGTTTTTGACCTTTTGAAAGGTGTTATTTTCATATAAATCAGCTTTTATACAAATAAACATCTTATAACCCTCATAAAACCGACAATTTACAATTAATACCCAATCTTTGTTATTTTTGCAAAAATGACACTTGTAAGGTTCTTTTGGTTTTGTTTTTAACTTTTTAAACTTAAGGACCCTTAGATCCATGATGTGTATTGTTTATTATGTTTTTGTTTATGATTCTTCCACACTTTTTGCTATAGATCTCGAAGTATAACAAATATTACATATTATCACAACCAAAACTAAAGAAATCACATATAGCATGCAAACACACATAGATCATCACATAATACTTGTATTCTCTCCCCAAAAACAAGTAAAAACCAAAAACAAGGGGATATGAACTCACCTTTTCTTGTTGTTGTCGATTTTGAAGAAAGAAATGGAAGAGTTTGATGGGTTTTTGAGCATTCTAACACTTCCTAAGTGTATATGCAACCCTAATAACCTTGAATCTATGTTTTCTCTATATACATGCAAATTTCTTTTTCAAGGTTATTTCCTAACTAGCATGGCATGGGGATTACATAAAACATAAAAACTAGTAGAAATACATACCTTGTTGTTGCTTGGATTCCTTCAAGACTTTGTGAGCCTAGCACCCCAAATGTTGTGCCTCAAATGCTTCACACAACACCACAAGACTTGGAATAACTTGAGAGAATGTCACTTAGCCTCAAAATCGGTTATGCCCTCTCTAGTAACACTAGGTCCACTTGGTCATGATTTTGCTAGCCATAGGGTTCCTTTTATAGTGTTGTCACAATTAGGGTTTACACATGAATGCCCTTAATTGTCATGACTCTTGATTTCCCATGACCCATGGGTTTGTAACTCCCATGGACTATCCATGGAGCTCCATATGGTTATAACCAAACCCATAAACCATGGATCATTAATCCACCATAAAAGAATTGATGATTGTCATAATCAACCCTATATATTTAATTAGTCTCACTTTGATCACCAAATTAATCCTAGATTAATACTTGATCAATACTAATTAAATAATACTATTATTAATATATTAGAACTTATAATATATTAATAATCATGAGTGCCTTATTCTCTCATTTAGTCTATCCAAGTATTGCAATGCCATGCAACCCAAATGGACCATGCCGGGTCGGGTCAAGTACATACCAAATAAAGTTATGGACTTAGACACTATATCCAACAGTCTCCC
This sequence comes from Lactuca virosa, assembly GCF_052849685.1. Taxonomy (NCBI): domain Eukaryota; kingdom Viridiplantae; phylum Streptophyta; class Magnoliopsida; order Asterales; family Asteraceae; genus Lactuca; species Lactuca virosa. Next base: position 84,764,839 of record NC_136428.1, read on the forward strand.
ACTTGGATAAGTCTAATAACTATATTTGCAAATATGACTTCAAAATCCGACTAGCAATCGTAGCTCTTTCAAAGTCTCTCGGAACTGAGATGATGATGATACGCCATTTAAGATAAGTGATCATATAATCCTCTGTTCTCATGATATCAGTCGGACAAACACATGGAACATGGTCTTACTTATTGTCCAGCATTTGTTTCTCGATCTCTGATTTGTTTCGACATAGAACTAAATTGAACACATCAATTAGGTTCTGACCGGGCCCGGTACATAGGTCAAAACCAAATCATCGAGGGGCCCAGATATCGCTTCTATTTCTAGAAGGAACAGATAAACTTCGACTGATATGCTTGTACTAACTACTTGTTGAATTATTCACAAAGGCACGTTTTATAACATCGAGTTACCAATGCGTTTTCGTACAATCAATGAATAACCAACTCATAGTCAACAACTCATATCTCTAGGTTTGAAGATTTATATGATATTACCGTCTCACGATCACTCGAGATAAATTCCATGAAGTGATGCAAGTGAGCGTGGGTTGGATCCAATACTCAGCCCTTATGAGTACTCATGAATGTTGTAGCAACCATTGCATTGTCTAAAGCACTTTTAGACAAATCATACAAGCCAAATTCATGACAGTCTTAAATCAATACTTACTTCCAAAGTTTGACTGACTGTGGATGGTTTGAATAATAACATAAATATTCTGGAAGTAAAACATGCAAAATTGAAACATAGTAAACAATCAACACAAGATAGTAACACCTTACTCATAAATAAATAACAACTTTTATTTATCATCAAATGTCAATTACATTTTACAAGTTTCAGGAATCTAATTATTGAAACTAATATCATCCTTCAGCCCAATGCGCCTCGCATGCTGTAAATGCTTAACCCTGCTCAGTCCCTTCGTGAGGGGATCTGCCGGGTTCTCATCTGATGATACCCTCTTTGCCACGAGGAGTCCTTCTTCTATTCTATGTCTTATGAAATGGTATTTTCTATCAATGTGCCTAGATCTCCCGTGATCTCTCGGTTCCTTAGCCAAAGCAACCGCACTTTCGCTGTCACATAAAATTTCCATTGGCTCTTTTATAGCTGGTACAACTCCAAGGTCTCCGATGAAGTTCTTTAGCCATATCGCCTCCTTAGCTGCTTCACTTGCTGCTATGTACTCTGATTCACAAGTAGAATCAGCTACTGTCTCCTGCTTGGAACTTTTCCAAGTAATTGCCCCTCCATTTAGGATAAAGACCCAGCCTGACTGAGAGCGGAAATTATCCTTATCAGTCTGGAAGCTAGCATCGCTATATCCTTCCACTCTCAAGTCATCACTGCCTCCGAGGGTAAGGACCCAATCCTTAGTCCTCCGCAGATACTTGAGAATGTTCTTTACCGCTGTCCAGTGTGCCTTGCCAGGGTTCCCTTGATATCTACTGACCATGCTCAAAGCAAAGGCCACATCAGGGCGAGTACAAGTCATAGCATACATGATCGAGCCCACAGCGGAAGCATATGGTATATGACTCATCTCAGCCTCTGTACTCGGACTCTGAGTCTTACTTAGCTTGGCATTACTCTGGATTGGTAATTCTCCTTTCTTGGAATCTTGCATACTGAACCTCTTCAGTACCTTATCCACATAAGTACTTTGACTAAGTCCAATTAGTCTCTTACTCCTATCTCTCAATATCCTTATCCCTAGGATATAGGCAGCTTCCCCAAGGTCCTTCATAGCGAAACACTTCCCAAGCCAGGACTTAACCTCCTGCAAGGTTGGGACGTCGTTTCCTATGAGAAGTATGTCATCCACATACAACACCAAGAAGCTAACTATGCTCCCACTAGCCCTGACATACACACAAGACTCATCCTCACTCCTAGAAAAGCCAAACTCTTTGACTTTCTCATCAAAGCAAAGATTTCATCTGCGAGATGCTTGTTTCAATCCATAAATGGATTTATCAAGCTTACACACTCTATTAGGGTATCTTGTATCGACAAAACCCTCTGGTTGAGCCATGTAAACATCCTCAGCCAACTTTCCATTAAGGAAAGCGGTTTTGACATCCATTTGCCATATTTCATAATCATGAAATGCAGCTATGGCTAACAATACTCTAATAGACTTAATCTTAGCTACTGGTGAGAAGGTCTCATCATAGTCAACTCCCGGAGTTTGAGTAAAGCCCTTCGCAACCAGTCGCGCTTTATAAGTGTGTACCTTCCCATCCATGTCGGTCTTCTTCTTGAAGATCCATTTGCAACCAACTGTCTTACGACCTGGTACATTGTCAACCAAGTTCCAAACTTGATTGTCATACATGGACTGAATCTCGCTGTCCATAGCCTCCTTCCATTTAGCAGACTCAGGGCCAGCCATGGCTTCCCTATAATTATTAGGTTCATCCAAATCTATTAGGGTACTATCACTAATAAATGTATCACCTTCAGTGGTGATGTGATAACCATAATAAAAATCAGGTGTGTTCCTCACCCTAGTGGAACGTCTTGGAGGTATAGACTCATCTATCGGATCACCAGGAGTTTCCTCCTCAGGTTGGTCGATAGCATTTGAGGTTCCTTCACCACTTGACTCTTGAAGCTCTTCAAGGTCAATTTGCCTCCCACTGTCCCCTTGGCTTATGAATTCTCTCTCACGAAAGACTCCTCTTCTTGCCACAAAAACCACATTATCACTGGGTCTGTAGAAGAGGTAACCAAAGGATCTCTGTGGGTAGCCGATGAAAATACACCTCTCACTTCGAGGTTCAAGCTTATCATGAGTCTCACGCCTCACGAAAGCTTCACAACCCCAAATCTTGATGTGGTCCAAATTGGGAACTTTCCCAGTCCACATCTCGTGAGGTGTTTTGGCAACCTTTTTAGTAGGGACTAGATTAAGGATATGGGCGGCAGTCTCTAAGGCATACCCCCAGAAAGAGATTGGTAACGAAGCTCGACTCATCATGGAACGAACCATATCCAACAAGGTTCGATTACGCCTCTCAGCTACACCATTCAACTGTGGTGTTCTGGGAGGTGTCAATTGTGAGACAATCCCACATTCCTTAAGATAGTCAAGGAACTCAATGCTAAGATACTCTCCTCCCCGATCGGATCGGAGCATCTTGATGTTCCTGCCCAATTGATTCTCCACTTCCTGCTTAAACTCTTTGAACTTTTCAAAGGTTTCTGACTTATGCTTGATTAAGTAAATATATCCATATCTACTGTAATCATCAGTAAAAGTCACATAATAGCGATTAGCATCCCTTGTAGCAACTCTGAAGGGCCCACACACATCCGTGTGTACAAGGTCCAACAAACCTTCACCCCTATCATAAGTACCTGTGAAGGGTGACTTTGTCATTTTTCCAAGTAAACAAGACTCGCAACTATCATCTGACTTGAGGTCAAATGATTCCAAGACTCCAGCCTTTTGGAGTTGGCCTATGCGCTTCTTGTTAACATGTCCAAGACGACAATGCCACAAGGATGCTTTATCCAAGTTATCTGAAGAATCAATATACAACACATTATTTCCTAGATTGTCTACAACATTCACGGCTTCATATACACCATCACAAGGTAATGCTTTAAAGTAAAATACATCATTGTAATAAACATTAATAGCACCATTTTTATTATCAAATGAAAATGTAAAACCTTGTTTGTACAAGCCATGAAAGGAAATAATATTTCTCGTCATTTCGGGCGAGTAACAACACTTATTCAAATCTAACATTAACCCATTATTAAGCAATAAAGAATAAACTCCTATCTTGGTAACAGGTGATGCTTTCCTGTTGCCCATGACTAAGTTTATCTTCCCGTGCTCCACTTGCTCACTTCTTCTTAGTGCCTGTAAATCAGTACAGATGTGAATACCACAACCTGTATCAAGCACCCAAGAATTAGCATTAGATGAGTTGTTAGACAATATTGTGTAAATACCTGTATGGGTGGGTTTAACCTTCCCATCCTTTAGACCTTGCAGATATTTAGGGCAGCTTCGCTTGAAGTGTCCCTTATCCTGGCAATAGAAGCACTGTGCTTCCTTTGGGTTTGAAGAAGGAGTAATGGGACCTTTCTTTGTCCTACTTGAAGAGGAACCATCAAGAGTCTTACCCTTGGTACCCTTCGAAGGGTTTTTCCTCTTCTTACCCTTTCCCTACCCAATACCCAGAATAGGGGCTGTTGAAGGAGTAGAAGTAGCAACCGCTTTACCCTTAAGGCCATTTTCAGCTGTCCTTAAGAGTCCTTGAAGTTTGCTAAGTGTGACTTCCTCCTTGTTCATATGATAAGTCATACGAAACTGATCATAACTTGGAGGTAAGGAATGGAGAATAATGTCAATCGCCATTTCCTCAGGAAAGTCAACATTTAGCTTCAGCAACCGGTCAACGAACCTTTGCATCTTCTGCAAGTGACCGGTGATGGCTTCACCATCCTTCATCCTTGCGGTTATCATGGAGGAGATGATTTCATACCTCTCCTGACGCGCACTCTGATGGTACCTTTCCATCAGATCCAGGTGCATCTCATAGGGGTAGAAATCTTCATAGGATTTTTGGAGTTCAAGAGTCATGGTGGCCATCATGATGCATGCTACTTTAGTAGCATCCTTTTCATGTGCAACAAACTCCGCAAACTCTTCAGGAGTAGCAGTGGCTTCATTCACAACCTTAAGCTCCCTATCGAGGACATATTCTTTGTCCTCATAGCGGGTAATCATTCTGATGTTTCTGATCCACTCATTGAAATTGGATCCATCAAAGATGACCTTACCACACAAGTTCATAAGGGAAAAGGAGCCTGTTGGGTTTGAGCCAGAAGCATTGTTGGAAGACATCTGAAAGGAAAGAAAGACAAGTTTCATTAGATTAGGAATCCTTAATAATTCACCCAAATGAAATATTAAGGCTAGGATCCAACAAACTATTTATAGTTGGAAGAGGGATGTCGTAATCCATACTATAAAATATTTGAAGGTAGGTAAATGACGATTTACCAATTTCCACCATAAGAACGAAATATTTTATTATTAGGTTTTATTGGTTTTGAAACTCCTAGATCTTTTGAGATACATTGAACTTTTCAATGGCATGTTTGAATCTCGACTGTGCCCTCTCAAGTTTGTGACTGGGATGCCGAGGATCACAAACAAGGTGTGAATAACCATACAAATTGACTTGGTACCCTCAACAATATTACCTAATCGATGTGCCGGTTAACCACACACGCTCCACCGATCAAGGAAGCGGTGGGTGAGAGTGGACACCCATTAAGTCACCATTTTATAGGCAACAACCTTATACCCCCCTTATAGACCGACTTCGTGAATGAGGCCTACTAACGGTAAGAATGACATATTCTTATACATATCTATATAATAAAATTATAATAATAGTATAAGTGTTGATTTTTAAACCTTTTAAAAATCTAAGGTTTAATTTGGAATTAAAGTATTAAAGTATAAGACTTTTCAAATTCCAAAACTTTAGGGCAAGAATTGAAACTATTCCAAGTCTCTTCAATTTGTAACTTATGAGTTTTAATGGTTCATAAAAATGAAGACTCTTCATTTTATGAAACCTCTTTAGTTCTTTAATCATAACTAAAAGAAGTGACTTTTGGTTATCCATAACTTGAGGACAAGTTATGGACACCATCATAGCCATTAAGATCATGAATTAAACATACATGGAGGTTACATATAATTCCTATGATCTTCTAAAAACTCATAAGAACACAAATTCATGTCAAGCAATTTCAAGAAATCATATAACTATATACAATACTTGAAAATTGATAAAAGCCATGTAAAATGGGTTAACATAATCATTATCATTTTGAAAAACAGATTTTACAAGTCCAAAACAGATTGGGATAATGATCTTAATCCATTTCCAGCAACAAAACTCGAAAAACTGCCCAGCACGCTTCTACTCGCCGAGTGCATTAATCTACTCGGCGAGTAGAATGAATTTGTTCATGGACTCGGCGAGTCCTCCCCATGGACTCGGCGAGTCCAGTCGTCAGAATGCAGAATTTTCGATTTTTAAGCAGTTTTGCATCAAGTATACAGAAAACAACCTGGCTCTGATACCACTGATGGGTTTTTGAGCATTCTAACACTTCCTAAGTGTACATGCAACCCTAATAACCTTGAATCTATGTTTTCTCTATATACATGCAAATTTCTTTTTCAAGGTTATTTCCTAACTAGCATGGCATGGGGATTACATAAAACATAAAAACTAGTAGAAATACATACCTTGTTGTTGCTTGGATTCCTTCAAGACTTTGTGAGCCTAGCACCCCAAATGTTGTGCCTCAAATGCTTCACACAACACCACAAGACTTGGAATAACTTGAGAGAATGTCACTTAGCCTCAAAATCGGTTATGCCCTCTCTAGTAACACTAGGTCCACTAGGTCATGATTTTGCTAGCCATAGGGTTCCTTTTATAGTGTTGTCACAATTAGGGTTTACACATGAATGCCCTTAATTGTCATGACTCTTGATTTCCCATGACCCATGGGTTTGTAACTCCCATGGACTATCCATGGAGCTCCATATGGTTATAACCAAACCCATAAACCATGGATCATTAATCCACCATAAAAGAATTGATGATTGTCATAATCAACCCTATATATTTAATTAGTCTCACTTTGATCACCAAATTAATCCTAGATTAATACTTGATCAATACTAATTAAATAATACTATTATTAATATATTAGAACTTATAATATATTAATAATCATGAGTGCCTTATTCTCCCATTTAGTCTATCCAAGTATTGCAATGCCATGTAACCCAAATGGACCATGCCGGGTCAGGTCAAGTACATACCAAATAAAGTTATAGACTTAGACACTATATCCAACAGAGTTTTGGTCCTAGCAACACCTTGATGTGGATCTCAAACTTGTGGTGATTCTAGGAGTATGATTACCACAAATGTTTAAGAGAAGGGATCTAACATGAGAAAAGAGTTATATAATCCTTGGATATGTATAACTTACCAAGAAATGATGATATTCTCTTGAAAATCCTCTTGATACACTAACAAAACTTCGAGATTTTGGAGTGAGAAGGAGGAGAATACTTGAGAGAGTTTGGAAGAAGTTTGAAGTGGTGTGTGTGTGTTCTCCTTGTGTTCTCGGCCGAAAAAGAAAAAGAGAGGGGGAAGAGAGAGGTGAAATGACTTGCATGGATGCATGTTGGTCCATGCATGGAGATATGGGGTGTAATAAGGAGGTGGCACCTCCAAAGTCAACCCTCCCCATTTACATATTTTTCCTTTTTTTGTTTTCTACTTGGGCCGAGAGAGAGAAGGAAGAGAAGAGATTTTGGGCCTTAGTGTTTGAGTTCCATAATGTGAAGCCCAAATTGATGGTTTTCGGCCTATTGGGCCTTTGGAGTAGATCACGGTCCAATCTTGCATAAAAGAATGGATTTGTGGCCCATTAGGATTTATTAAATTTGTTATGGCCCAAGAAGGCCCATTAAAGGTAAACTAATCCATTTTAGACTTATGAGGCCCAAAAAGGTTAAGTTTCATGAGAGTGGATCCTATTAGGGCCCATTTAAGGGTCCTAAGCCCAAAATAGTCAAATTGGAAGCTTATTGGTCCATTAGGCCCAATAAGTAAATCCTAGTCCATAATGGACTTAAACCGGGATTTTTAGGGTTTCCAATCTTTTGTTGACTATTTGAGTGTTTGTATAGAGTGTTTGATGGAATTTTGTTGTCATTAAATAAGCATTATACATGCTTTCAAGTTTTATTTACAATGTTATCCTTGTTAAATGTTTACAAAGCATAAGAATTCCTAGTTGTGACATCATCCCTCCGTTAGAGGGAATTTCGTCCCGAAATTCTTTTTGAAGCTAGATTTGAGAATGCGAGAATAGGTGAGGGTACTTTTGCTTCATCTGGTCTTCGCGTTCCCATGTGAATTCCGGTCCACGTTTCGCATTCCACCGAACTTTCACCATCGGAATGCGACTTTGCTTAGTACGCTTCACTTCCCTGTCCATGATTTCAAGTGGTTCCTCGATGAACAGGAGATTCTCGTTGATTTCGATTTCTTCCAATGGGTTGACGAGAGTTTTGTCGGATAAGCACTTCTTCAAATTGGAAACATGGAACACGGGGTGTACACTGCTGAGTTCAGCAGGTAGCTGCAGCCTATAAGCCACTGGACCGATTCGGGAAAGAATCTCGAATGGTCCAATGTACTGTGGGTTTAGCTTTCCCCGTTTCCCGAAACGAATCACCCCTTTCCAGGGAGAGACTTTTAACAACACCCGGTCCCCGACCTAAAATTCCAAGGGCTTTCGCCGTTTATCAGCGTAGCTCTTCTGTCGGTCTCGTGATACTTGAAGTCGAGCTCTGATTTGAACTATCTTCTTTGTCGTTTCGCGTATGATTTCTGGTCCTGTTAATACATTGCTTGGTGTCTGTTCTCTTGCTAGCTGAATGTCACCTATCTCAGCCCAACACAACGGTGATCTACATTTACGCCCATATAATACTTCAAAAGGAGCAACTTTGATGCTTGAGTGATAACTGTTGTTGTATGAAAACTCAATTAAAGGCAAGTGGGTATCCCACGACCTTCCAAAGTCTATCACACATGCGCGAAGCATATCTTCAAGCGTTTGAATGGTTCGCTCACTTTGACCATCGGTTTGTGGGTGGTAGGCAATGCTCATGTCGAGTTGTGTTCCCATAGCTTTCTGAAGCGATTTCCAAAAGCGTGAAGTGAATCTACTATCTCGATCTGAGATGATAGATATGGGTACTCCATGGAGTCTCACGATTTCCTTGATGTAGATTCTCGTCAATCGTTCCATCTTGTATGACTCCTTTATTGGCAGGAAATGGGCGGATTTTGTCAACCTGTCGACTATTACCCATATGGTATCCAATCCATCTGTTGTTTTGGGTAATTTGGTTACAAAGTCCATGGTAATCCTTTCCCATTTCCACTCGGGTATTACCGGCTGTTGTAATAACCCCGAGGGCTTTTGGTACTCTACCTTCACTTTAGCACAAGTGAGGCACTTACTAACGTAAGTGGAAATCTCTGCCTTCATGTTAGGCCACCAATAATATTGCTTGATATCCAGGTACATCTTATCTGAACCCGGATGGATGGAGTATCGTGTCTTATGAGCCTCATTCATGACTACCTCTTTGAATCCCCAAAGTTTAGGGACCCAAATTCGGTTCATGAAATAATATGCTCCGTCATCCTTGACTTCGAAGTTCTTTTCCATTCCACGTAACGCTTCGCTTGTTCTGTTTTCTATCTTCATGGCATCGAACTGGGCTGCTTTGATTTGTGAGGACAGATGGGATTGAATGGTCATTGAAAGAGTCTTCATACGACGATTTGAGTGTTCTTTCCGACTCAAGGCATCAGCTACCACGTTAGCCTTGCCTGGGTGGTACTTGATTTCGCACTCATAATCATTTAGCAGCTCGACCCATCTTCGCTGCCTCATGTTTAACTCTTTTTGATTTAATATGTGTTGGAGACTCTTGTGGTCGGTGAAAATGGTGCACTTTGTACCATAAAGGTAGTGCCTCCAAATCTTCAAGGCGAAGACCACAGCTCCCAATTCGAGATCATGGGTGGTATAATTCACCTCATGTGTCTTTAGTTGTCGGGATGCATAAGCTATCACCTTCCCACGCTGCATGAGTACACAGCCTAAACCCTGATTCGAAGCATCGCAGTAAACTATGAAGTCCTTAGTTCCCTCTTGTAAAGATACTACTGGTGCACTACAGAGAGCTCGTTTTAGATTTCGGAAGGCAACCTCCTGCTTTTCTGTCCATTCAAATGGTATGCCCTTCTGTGTGAGTAGGGTAAGTGACTTGGCTGTTCTGGAGAAGTTCTGAATGAATCGTCTGTAATAGCCTGCGAGACCCAGAAATTGACGAATTTCTGTGGGTGTCGTTGGGACTGCCCATCCTTCAATGGCTTTGATCTTAGAAGGGTCTACATGTATCCCTTCTTGGCTAACAACATGACCTAAAAAGTTTACGCTACGGAGCCAGAACTCACACTTAGAGAGTTTTGCGTATAACTTTTCGGTCCGTAGGGTTTCCAAGATTTGTCGGAGATGTCGACTATGCTCCTCTTTGCTTCGAGAATAAACCAGGATATCGTCGATGAAAACGATGACAAAGTTGTCGAGGAGTGTTCGGTAGACTCGATTCATCAGGTCCATGAATGCGGCAGGGTCATTCATTAGACCGAAGGGCATTACAACAAATTCATAATGTCCATAGCGAGTTCGGAAAGCGGTCTTGGGGATATCCTCTTCCCGGACCTTGAGTTGGTGGTAGCCGGATCGCAGATCTATCTTAGAGAAATAGTTCGCTCCTTGAAGCTGGTCGAATAGATCGTCGATTCGCGGAAGTGGGTAGCGATTTTTTATAGTGAGCTTATTCAGTTCTCTATAATCGATACACATTCTAAAGGATCCGTCCTTTTTCTTAACAAAGAGGATCGGAGCTCCCCAGGGTGAGAAGCTAGGTCGGATGAATCCTTTGCTCAAGATTTCGCTAAGTTGGCTTGACAGTTCTTGCATCTCCGCAGGAGCCAACCTATAGGGTGATTTGGCAATGGGCGTAGCTCCCGACACAAGGTCAATTCGGAACTCGACTTGTCTTTCCGGGGGTATCCCCGGAAGATCTTCAGGAAAGACATCCGGGAAATCGCAAGCCACTAGGATGTCTCGAATATTGACCTCTTCCTTGGACTTATCCACTATGTGAGCCAGAAACGCCAAGTCCTTCTTTTGTAGATACTTTTGTGCCTTAATGCACGAGATAAAGACGAAGGTTCGTACTGGGTTTGTCCCTGTATATAATTAGAGTTTCGTGGTTAGGGAGATGAAGGCGAACGGCCTTCTCGCAACACATAATTTCGGCATGATGGGGGCTCAACCAGTCCATGCCGATAATCACATCAAAACTCCTAATATGTCACACCCCCAAACCAAGGATGGCGGAAATGTCCGGGGGTGGAGGACTTCATGTATAGTATCATAACAACAATTGTAATAGTAATTGAAGCAAACACAACCAACATATATATAATTGAAAAAGTGACATCATTGTATGAATTACATGTTTACGAATCAATTACAATATGTTGACAAAATATGAAATAGTAGACGCCTTAGCGCCCCATCCTCAAAAGCACTTGGTTACCTGTTTAATGATTTCCTGAGAATACAAGTTGTTTGAAAAAGTGTCAACACAAAGGTTGGTGAGTTCATAAGCTTTTGTTTGGTATTATTAAAAGCCTTTCGTTTGTAAAAGTAGTATTTGTGTTAGAAAATCCAATATTTTCCTTAATGTGTAAATGTAGTCTTAAAACCCAAAGACCGAAATGTACAAGTAATTTGTCATATTTATAGTAAAACAATGCAAGTTTAAATCGACATAAACTCGTTAAATTTTAATGAAGTTCCCGTAAATTCCAATGTTTATTAATACTTTATGTGAGTTTATTATAACCATACTATGACCAAGGTTGCCTAAAACGACGTTCTTCAGGCGTCGGAAATGTTATGACATTTGTCACCCCAGACCTATCGGTCTAACTGTTGCATGCAGTTTAGGTGTGGGTTTGTCAAACCCAATATAGATCTATACACAACTATCATGCTCTCCCTCAAGGAGACTCTGGTTACAATACAGGACTTAATGGTAATTTGAAGTAAATGTCTCACAAAGTCATTAACGGAATTACGTGTTATGAAAACTTGGTACCGTATGGCCGTACCTTGCTTAATGAAAATATCCTTTGTATAAATGTACCCTTTTTAAATGTATGTGTTATGTAATGTATCATAAACTATACCTATTATAGTTTATCAACCAAGGGTAGTACGTAGTAATGTATGCAAACTATATTCAAAATAGTTTATTAAATGTTTGAATGTATCGGTTGCACTTTGATTATAATCACTTGTTATTCTTTATATTTTATATGTCCAAATCTATTTGTAAACTGATGTGTGTCTAAATATTAAGATAAAATGTCATATATTGCAATAACATATAATCACATAGAGATATACACCTTGCTCAACATGTTACAAGGTGAAATGAAATTGACAGCAACTTTTCGTTGAATACAGTTTCTGTTACCGTTCTTAGAAAATTTATAGAAAAATCATCAAAGCTCTAAATCCAAATCCGAAAATTCTGAGAGTTTGGAATATGAGTCTAGTTTGTTCGTAAATTTTATCATGATTTTTAGTGATCTCTAACAGAGGTGAAAATGTTCATAATCACAGACTGGTCCGGGTTTGCCTCTGAAATGACAGGCAGTTTTGTAAAAATCACCATCAATTGTAGAAAAATCATATGGAGATGTGCAAGTAGCCATTTTAAAGCTAAGAGTTTGAACTACTTGCACCTGGAACAGTTTTGAAAACTAAAATATTTAAGTTGACCAAAACAGTCCGTGATCGAAGTTCATCTTTTCTGATGTAATCTGATAGAAAAAGTTTAATTGTGTTCTTGATGATTTTACTTGTATTCCCCCCTTAAAACTTAAGAAAAACATGTAAATGTAGGGGTATAAACTCACCTTATGTGGTTTCAGTAGATGAAAGTGAGAGAGAGGAAGTATTCAACCCAAGAACACTAAGAAGATGTCTTGATGATTCGAGAATCTAACACCGAATAAGATGGAATTTGTGTAAGATATCAATGAATTGAGTAGAATGGAGTGTAATAATTATATGAATGATGAAGATACTTACTAATTGAAGAAAAAAATCCCTGAAGAAAGCCTTGAAGTTCTTGAAGTTGAGAGAAAAGATGAGAGAATATTGGAGAGTGTCCTTTGGTTGCTAAGTGTAGAATGAAAGAACTTTATGGAGAATGAGGAGAGAGGATCAATCCTACAGCTCTTAGAACGTGGGAAGAGCTGGAGATTGGGTGTAAAGGTCCACTAAGGAGACAAGGGGTAGTGGGAAAGAGTGGCTGATCATAGAGTGAGGTGGTGGTGGTTTGCTTTTGCCATAAATTAAGGAAAAGCAAATATTCCCTCAATAATTAGTTCAACCACTAATTCTTTTAATATATTTTTATAAAACCCTGGAGATTTATATATTTTGGGGCCTTAGTTTATAAAATAAAGTTTTGGGTGAAAATCCCACGTTAAAATAATGAAAAACGGAGTTAAAACGAAGTCGTAGTCGAAAAACCGGTAAAAAGGGGCCGTCTGCGAGACCCCTCGCATGGAGGCCGGATTCGGACCCTCGCATGCGAGGCTGCTGTCTGATGGCTTCGGATTCGGTCTCCTGAGAGGCTTCAGCTTCGGTCCTGATGAGAGGCTTCGGATCCGAGGCCTCGGATGAGAGGCTTCGGTCCTGAAGCTTCAGTTTCAGGTCCTTAAGGCTATTTTACCCGTTTTTACCCCGTTTCAAGCGATTTTTGACCCGGTTAAGGGTCGATATGACCCAAATGATTACAAAAAGTTAAAGTAACTTTTGAGAGAGATTTGGGAGAGATTTCAAATAGAAAGAGATAGAGTGAAAACGATTTAGAGAGGTTTCGTTTGTGATTAATTTGAGTGTCCGGCTTCACAACGCAAGGTTCGTAAACCCTGTTAAACCGTGTTTTAGTGTCGTACACAATCCCGATGATTGTGCAATAGTGTTTTATCGCTTTGGTTCGTTGTTTAGCACTGTTAAGGCTAAGGAAAATCAAACACATGAACTTTCCAAATGATGATTTCTCATTAAAATAGCGAATTGTATAGTGATTACATAACGTAAACCCTAACATACAAGGGTTATTGGAGTTGAACGGTTTGACTTGTTGACTTTGTTTGACTTTGACTTGACCGAAATTTGACGGTTGTCACATCATCCCCCCGTTAGAAGGAATTTTGTCCTGAAATTTTCATTTTGACTGGGATTTCAAGAGTTTGGGAAGAGATGTGGATACTTTTGTTTCATCTGATCCTTGCGTTCCCAGGTGAATTCGGGTCCTCGTTTAGCGTTCCAACGGACCTTCACGATGGGAATACGACTTTGTTTCGTTCGTTTGACTTCCCGATCCATGATTTCGACTGGTTCCTCCACGAAGTGGAGATTTTCGTTAACTTCGATTTCGTCGAGTGGTATTACGAGTGTCTCATCAGACAAACACTTCTTTAGGTTCGACACGTGAAATGTGGGATGTACTTTGTCGAGTTCCTGAGGTAATCGAAGTTTGTATGCTACTGGCCCAATCCTAGCAAGGATTTCGAATGGCCCGATGTACCTTGGATTTAGTTTCCCGCGTTTGCCGAATCGTATCATTCCTTTCCAAGGGGAAACTTTTAGTAGTACACGATCACCCACCTGGAATTCCAAGGGTTTGCGTCGTTTGTCTGCGTAACTCTTTTGCCGATCGCGAGACGCTTTCAGTCTTTCTCGAATTTGAACGATCTTTTCTGTGGTTTCCCTTATGATTTCAGGGCTAGTGAGGGTGCTATTAGAGAATTGCCCTCTAGCTAGCTGTGTATCCCCCACCTCAGCCCAACACAGGGGTGATCTGCATTTGTGACCGTAAAGAGCTTCGAATGGAGCGACTTTGATGCTAGTATGATAGTTGTTATTGTAGGATAATTCGATAAGCGGTAGATGGGTATCCCATGCTTTACCGAAGTCTATCACACAAGCTCTTAACATGTCTTCCAATGTTTGAATGGTTCGTTCGCTCTGTCCGTCAGTTTGTGGGTGGTAGGTCGTACTCATGTCAAGCCTAGTTCCCAATGATTTTTGTAGAGACTGCCAAAACCGTGAGGTAAATCTACTATCTCTATCGGAGATAATGGATATCGGCACACCATTGAGTCGTACAATCTCTCTGATGTACGTTCTAGTCAGCTTCTCCATCTTGTCGGTTTCTTTTATCGGTAGGAAGTGTGCTGATTTGGTCAATCTGTCTACGATTACCCATATGGTGTCAAGCCCGCCCGATGTCTTAGGCAGCTTGGTTATGAAGTCCATGGTTATTCGTTCCCACTTCCACTCAGGTATATCCGGCTGTTGTAATAGCCCGGATGGTTTCTGGTATTCGATTTTGACCTTGGCGCAAGTCAGATACTTGCTCACATAGGTAGCAATCTCAGCTTTCATGTTTGGCCACCAGTATAATTTCTTGAGGTCCAGATACATCTTATCTGACCCGGGATGGATGGAATATCGAGTCTTGTGTGCTTCATTCATGATGACGTCTCGGAGTCCACCGAACTTCGGTGTCCAGATTCGATTCATGAGATAACGTACTCCATCATCCTTGACTTCTAAGTTTTTATCCATTCCCTTTAATGTCTCTCCTGCCACCTTTTCTGGTTTCAAAGCTTCTAGTTGAGCTTCCTTGATTTGTATGGTCGTGTGGGAATGGATCGTCATTGTTAAGGATTTTACTCGGCGGCCCGAGTACTCCTTCCTGCTTAGAGCATCAGCCACTACATTGGCCTTGCCCGGATGATAACGAATTTCACACTCGTAGTCATTCAGCAACTCTACCCATCTCCTCTGTCGCATGTTGAGCTCTTTCTGATTGAGGATATGCTGAAGACTTTTGTGATCAGTGAAGATAGTGCATTTCGTGCCGTAGAGGTAGTGTCTCCAGATCTTCAAAGCGAATACCACTGCTCCTAATTCCAGGTCGTGCGTAGTATAATTAACCTCGTGCGTCTTAAGCTGTCTTGATGCATACGCGATAACCTTCCCTCTCTGCATGAGCACACATCCGAGGCCTTGATTCGAAGCATCACAGTACACTACGAAGTCCTCGGTTCCCTCTGGGAGAGACAAGATCGGTGCGCTGCATAGGGCTTGTTTTAACGTTTGGAAAGCAGTTTCTTGTTTATTTTCCCACTTGAATATCACACCTTTCTGCGTCAAGGTGGTGAGTGGTTTCGCAATCTTGGAGAAGTTTTGTATAAATCTTCGGTAGTAGCCAGCAAGCCCAAGGAATTGTCGAATTTTCGGTTGGCGTCTTGGGTGCTGACCAATTCTCGATTGCCTTGATCTTGGAGGGATCCACATGTATGCCTTTCTCACTTACCACATGGCCAAGGAAATCCACTTCTCTAATCCAGAATTCACACTTAGAGAACTTAGCATAAAGCTTCTCCGCTCTTAGTGTCTCTAGCACTTGGCGTAGATGTAGGCGATGCTCTTCTTCGCTTCGCGAGTAGATCAAGATATCGTCGATGAATACGATTACAAACTTGTCTAGGTAGGGTCGACACACTCTATTCATTAGGTCCATGAATACCGCAGGTGCGTTTGTTAAACCGAAGGACATCACCACAAACTCGTAGTGCCCATAGCGAGTTCTGAATGCAGTTTTGGGAATATCTTCTTCTTGAACTTGTAGCTGATGGTAACCTGACCTTAGGTCGATCTTTGAGAAGAAATTTGCTCCTTGGAGTTGGTCGAAAAGGTCGTCGATTCGGAGTAGAGGATATCGGTTCTTGATGGTGAGTTTGTTTAGTTCCCGATAGTCGATGCACATGCGAAAGGATCTGTCCTTCTTCTTTACAAAAAGGACTGGTGCTCCCCAAGGTGAGAAGCTTGGTCTGATGAACCCTTTGCTCAAAAGCTCGTTCAACTGACTGGACAACTCTTGCATTTCTGTTGGTGCGAGGCGGTATGGAGCTCTGGCTACGGGGGTAGCTCCGGGTATTAAGTCAATTCTGAAATCGACTTGTCGTGCGAGTGGTACACCAGGAAGATCTTCTGGGAACACATCCGGGAAGTTACACACTTCGGGGATGTCTTTGATGTCTTTCACGTCTTGTTTCTTGTCTACTACGTGGGCCAAGAAGGCGTGGTACTCCTTCCGGAGATACTTTTGGGCTTTGATGCATGAGATGATTTGTAAATTCGCACTAGGTTTGTCACCATAGATGAGAAGGGTTTCGTCATTTGGTAGATTGAGGCGAACGGCCCTTTCGTAACATAGAATGTCAGCACGGTGAGGAACTAACCAATCCATCCCGATGATTACGTCGAAGCTTTTTATGGTGACCGGCATCAGGTCAATTTTAAATGTATGGTTGTCTAGAGTGAGAGTACACTCTGAGTATATATCGCTAGTGCGTTCTACTTTCCCATTTGCCATTTCTACTACATAAGTATCCTTTAGTGATTGGGGATTTTGTTCAAGTAATTGTTTATATTGGTGGCTCACGAAACTCCTCTCCGCTCCACTATCGAATAGTACGCATGCATAAGAGTTATTGAGGAGAAACGTACCGGTAACCACCGTGGGATCCTCGACTGCTTCCCCATGTCCTATTGCCAGGACTCTTCCTACTCCACCAGCATTAGGGGCTTGTGCTTTGGGGCAGTTTCTTTTGAAGTGACCTGCGTCTCCACAGTTGTAGCAGGTTCGGGTTGCCCCCGTACTGGCGACTTGGTTGATTGGTCGAGCCGGCGCTTTACAGAAACAAGCAGTGTGCCCCTTCCTGTCGCAGTTGTTACAGTGCATCTCCCTACAAGCACCATTGTGGTGAAAGTTACACTTGTTGCACTTGGGTAGGGTTCCAGCATATGGCTTCGGTGGTGCAGTAGTGGCAGCATTAGTCGCAGCATGGACAGCAACAGTTTGTTGCTTCTTAGCGGGGTCCTGTGCTGGTTGGCTCTTCTTTTGGTTCCAGAACTTCCTTTTGTTGTTTCCCCCTTTTGATTGATCATTGGTGGTGGTTGTAGTATTATGACCGGCTCGGTGGTCAACAAGTTGTTGTGCCAGCTCCCTGGCACTGTCAAAAGTAGTTGGCCTTGAAGCCAGGACACTACTTTGCACTTGGGGAGACAGTCCCCAAAGGTATCGCTCCACCTTTTTCTCCTCCGGAGTAACCATTGTTGGGCAGAGGAGAGCCAATTCATTGAATCGGGTGGTGTAGGTTTCAAGGTCGGAGCCCGTCATCCTGAGGTTCTAAAGTTCTTGTTCCAGCTTTTGAATCTCACCTCTCGGGCAGTACTCCTTCATCATCAACGTTTTTAGTTCTGCCCAGGTTATGGAGCTAGCCACTTCGAGAGTAAGTGAATTAATCCGGCAGTTCCACCAAGTAAGGGCCCGGCCGGTGAAAGTGAAGGCTGCGAACTTAACTTTGCTCGCTTCGGGGCAAGAGCACGCCTGAAAGACTACTTCGGTCTTTTCAAACCATTGCATTAAAGTGATGACTCCCCCGCTCCCATTGAAGTTGTCGGGTTTGCCATTGGTGAAGTCTTTGTAGGAACACTCTCTTGTACACCACGTACTGTCTCCGTGGTTAGAGTTTGTAGCACCCGATCCAGAACCACCAGCTCCGTTTGTCCCTATCTGCGATATTGCGGCCGCTACGGCTACTGTTACTGTAGCCTGGAACATCGCAGGATCAAACTGTGGAGGCAGCGGCGGAAGAGGTGTTGCTGTGTTGCCGGAAGGTCTTGGTCTTCTCCTTGGCGGCATGGTTCTGTCATAAGTCGTAAACCAATGTACTTTTAGTAAAAGTATATTTATAGGAAGAGAAATCTTTTATACATAAAGTATATTATTACGTTGTTTTCCGGTATGTTTACGATACATACGATTTTATACTTTTAACTGACCCAATACATTGGGTTATGAGGTAAAATGAAAGTATAAAATATTTTATTTGAGTTTCCTTGTTTCCAAGTATATGACTGTTTGTAAAAGTTACACATATACTAATTTAGTCGGGACATAATTAATATATTATATTTTAAAATGATCTTTATCGGTTATTTAATTAGTTGCAAAGTGCATACCAGTCATATGTGATTAAGATATAATAGTCCTTCGAATAGATGACCCTAACTCCAAGACCACAACCAAACAAGGACAGGAAGTGAAACAAAGATACATAAATTCTAAGTCTATAGCATCTTAGTTACATATGACCTTAGCGCATCCACTTAGCAGCTATTGATCTATAAATAAAGACCTATTTAATTCTCAGATAATTTATTATAGTAACACAAAATACTCCTATAGTTTTTGTAAATGTTTAGTTTTGAGTTCTTAAAGTATCCTTTGTAGTGTGTTATTAGGTTTGTTAGATTTGTTGCCCATCCTGACCATCCCCCGGTATATGCAAGTCAATTCCCGGACAGATATAGTTGATCAGGCTATATCCTTCCCAGATTTAATCCACATATACTAAGGCATACTCAAAATGTTCAACTCTTCTTCTTTTGCTTTATGTTTTCGCTAGTTATGATACCATGCGAGCATGTAATGTATGTATGTATACTTTAATCAAGAAAATCATTTATTTTCTAAGAGTATATTTATTTGAAAAATGCACAAATCAGAGACTATTAGTCCCAATTGTGTTTATAGTTTGTATATCTTATGTGGTTTGATATACTTAATTCACTATAAACTATGCTCTGATACCAATCTGTCACACCCCCAAACCAAGGATGGCGGAAATGTCCGGGGGTGGAGGACTTCATGTATAGTATCATAACAACAATTGTAATAGTAATTGAAGCAAACACAACCAACATATATATAATTGAAAAAGTAACATCATTGTATGAATTACATGTTTACGAATCAATTACAATATGTTGACAAAATATGAAATAGTAGACGCCTTAGCGCCCCATCCTCAAAAGCACTTGGTTACCTGTTTAATGATTTCCTGAGAATACAAGTTGTTTGAAAAAGTGTCAACACAAAGGTTGGTGAGTTCATAAGCTTTTGTTTGGTATTATTAAAAGCCTTTCGTTTGTAAAAGTAGTATTTGTGTTAGAAAATCCAATATTTTCCTTAATGTGTAAATGTAGTCTTAAAACCCAAAGACCGAAATGTACAAGTAATTTGTCATATTTATAGTAAAACAATGCAAGTTTAAATCGACATAAACTCGTTAAATTTTAATGAAGTTCCCGTAAATTCCAATGTTTATTAATACTTTATGTGAGTTTATTATAACCATACTATGACCAAGGTTGCCTAAAACGACGTTCTTCAGGCGTCGGAAATGTTATGACATTTGTCACCCCAGACCTATCGGTCTAACTGTTGCATGCAGTTTAGGTGTGGGTTTGTCAAACCCAATATAGATCTATACACAACTATCATGCTCTCCCTCAAGGAGACTCTGGTTACAATACAGGACTTAATGGTAATTTGAAGTAAATGTCTCACAAAGTCATTAACGGAATTACGTGTTATGAAAACTTGGTACCGTATGGCCGTACCTTGCTTAATGAAAATATCCTTTGTATAAATGTACCCTTTTTAAATGTATGTGTTATGTAATGTATCATAAACTATACCTATTATAGTTTATCAACCAAGGGTAGTACGTAGTAATGTATGCAAACTATATTCAAAATAGTTTATTAAATGTTTGAATGTATCGGTTGCACTTTGATTATAATCACTTGTTATTCTTTATATTTTATATGTCCAAATCTATTTGTAAACTGATGTGTGTCTAAATATTAAGATAAAATGTCATATATTGCAATAACATATAATCACATAGAGATATACACCTTGCTCAACATGTTATAAGGTGAAATGAAATTGACAGCAACTTTTCGTTGAATACAGTTTCTGTTACCGTTCTTAGAAAATTTATAGAAAAATCATCAAAGCTCTAAATCCAAATCCGAAAATTCTGAGAGTTTGGAATATGAGTCTAGTTTGTTCGTAAATTTTATCATGATTTTTAGTGATCTCTAACAGAGGTGAAAATGTTCATAATCACAGACTGGTCCGGGTTTGCCTCTGAAATGACAGGCAGTTTTGTAAAAATCACCATCAATTGTAGAAAAATCATATGGAGATGTGCAAGTAGCCATTTTAAAGCTAAGAGTTTGAACTACTTGCACCTGGAACAGTTTTGAAAACTAAAATATTTAAGTTGACCAAAACAGTCCGTGATCGAAGTTCATCTTTTCTGATGTAATCTGATAGAAAAAGTTTAATTGTGTTCTTGATGATTTTACTTGTATTCCCCCCTTAAAACTTAAGAAAAACATGTAAATGTAGGGGTATAAACTCACCTTATGTGGTTTCAGTAGATGAAAGTGAGAGAGAGGAAGTATTCAACCCAAGAACACTAAGAAGATGTCTTGATGATTCGAGAATCTAACACCGAATAAGATGGAATTTGTGTAAGATATCAATGAATTGAGTAGAATGGAGTGTAATAATTATATGAATGATGAAGATACTTACTAATTGAAGAAAAAAATCCCTGAAGAAAGCCTTGAAGTTCTTGAAGTTGAGAGAAAAGATGAGAGAATATTGGAGAGTGTCCTTTGGTTGCTAAGTGTAGAATGAAAGAACTTTATGGAGAATGAGGAGAGAGGATCAATCCTACAGCTCTTAGAACGTGGGAAGAGCTGGAGATTGGGTGTAAAGGTCCACTAAGGAGACAAGGGGTAGTGGGAAAGAGTGGCTGATCATAGAGTGAGGTGGTGGTGGTTTGCTTTTGCCATAAATTAAGGAAAAGCAAATATTCCCTCAATAATTAGTTCAACCACTAATTCTTTTAATATATTTTTATAAAACCCTGGAGATTTATATATTTTGGGGCCTTAGTTTATAAAATAAAGTTTTGGGTGAAAATCCCACGTTAAAATAATGAAAAACGGAGTTA
Organism: Lactuca virosa; assembly: GCF_052849685.1. Classification (NCBI taxonomy): domain Eukaryota; kingdom Viridiplantae; phylum Streptophyta; class Magnoliopsida; order Asterales; family Asteraceae; genus Lactuca; species Lactuca virosa. Next base: position 84,786,540 of record NC_136428.1, read on the forward strand.
AAACGAAGTCGTAGTCGAAAAACCGGTAAAAAGGGGCCGTCTGCGAGACCCCTCGCATGGAGGCCGGATTCGGACCCTCACATGCGAGGCTGCTGTCTGATGGCTTCGGATTCGGTCTCCTGAGAGGCTTCAGCTTCGGTCCTGATGAGAGGCTTCGGATCCGAGGCCTCGGATGAGAGGCTTCGGTCCTGAAGCTTCAGTTTCAGGTCCTTAAGGCTATTTTACCCGTTTTTACCCCGTTTCAAGCGATTTTTGACCCGGTTAAGGGTCGATATGACCCAAATGATTACAAAAAGTTAAAGTAACTTTTGAGAGAGATTTGGGAGAGATTTCAAATAGAAAGAGATAGAGTGAAAACGATTTAGAGAGGTTTCGTTTGTGATTAATTTGAGTGTCCGGCTTCACAACGCAAGGTTCGTAAACCCCGTTAAACCGTGTTTTAGTGTCGTACACAATCCCGATGATTGTGCAATAGTGTTTTATCGCTTTGGTTCGTTGTTTAGCACTGTTAAGGCTAAGGAAAATCAAACACATGAACTTTCCAAATGATGATTTCTCATTAAAATAGCGAATTGTATAGTGATTACATAACGTAAACCCTAACATACAAGGGTTATTGGAGTTGACCGGTTTGACTTGTTGACTTTGTTTGACTTTGACTTGACCGAAATTTGACGGTTGTCACATCATCCCCCCGTTAGAAGGAATTTCGTCCCGAAATTTTCATTTTGACTGGGATTTCAAGAGTTTGGGAAGAGATGTGGATACTTTTTTTTCATCTGATCCTCGCGTTCCCAGGTGAATTCGGGTCCTCGTTTAGCGTTCCAACGGACCTTCACGATGGGAATACGACTTTGTTTCGTTCGTTTGACTTCCCGATCCATGATTTCGACTGGTTCCTCCACGAAGTGGAGATTTTCGTTAACTTCGATTTCGTCGAGTGGTATTACGAGTGTCTCATCAGACAAACACTTCTTTAGGTTCGACACGTGAAATGTGGGATGTACTTTGTCGAGTTCCTGAGGTAATCGAAGTTTGTATGCTACTGGCCCAATCCTAGCAAGGATTTCGAATGGCCCGATGTACCTTGGATTTAGTTTCCCGCGTTTGTCGAATCGTATCATTCCTTTCCAAGGGGAATCTTTTAGTAGTACACGATCACCCACCTGGAATTCCAAGAGTTGACCGGTTTGACTTGTTGACTTTGTTTGACTTTGACTTGACCGAAATTTGACGGTTGTCACATAATAGTTACAGGCATCAAGTTTATTTGAAATACGTGATTATTTAAGGTTAGGGTACATCCTACGTAGATTTCCCCAGTTGATTCTGTTTTCCCATTAGCCATTTCCACCGTAAAGGTGTCATTAAGCTTTTGGGGTTGTTGTTTTAGCAAATGTTTGAATTTATTACTCACAAAACTTCACCCTGCCCCGGTATCAAACAGGATGCATGCATATGAGTGGTTAAGGAGAAACGTACCAGTGACAACAGCGGGATCCTGAACCGCTTCTCCTTGACCCATGGTCAGCACTCTCCCTGCTCCTCCATTCCCTTGGTTGTTGACATTGGGGCAGTTTCGACGGAAATGCCCAGTCCTTCCACATCCATAACAGGTGTGGCTAGCCCCAGTGTTGTTGCCGTTGTTGTTGGTGTTGTTGTTGTTGTTGTTGTTGTTGTAGTTGCGGTTGTTGTTGTTGTTGTTTCCCTGCTGCTGATTCTGGGGAGGATAGGTCCTGCAGTATTTTGCCGTGTGACCCTTTCGGTTGCAACTGGTACATTGCATCTCCCTGCATTCACCATTGTGATAGAGATTGCACTTGTTGCATTTTGGGAGATTTCCGGAATATTGCTTAGGGGCACTTGGAGTGGATGAGGCTGGAGCATGTGGTGTGGAGGGAACTTGGGTGGTTGCAGCATTAACTGTCACTGTTTGTTGTTTCTTTGACGACTCTGAGCCTTGTCGTCCCTTCCTCTTGTTATTCTTTCCTTTCCTGTTGTCACTCTCCTTCTTGTTTTCAGTTTCCCCTGACTTCTTGCCCTTTTTGGTGTTGTGGTCGTATAACTTCTTGGCCAACCTCTTGGCACTGTCAAAAGTCTTGGGATTCGCAGCAATCACGTTTCCTTAAATTGGGGAGGTTAATCCCCAGATGAATCTTTCGATTTTCTTCCCTTCAGAAGTAATCATGCCAGGGCACAACAGAGACAGTTCACTAAACCTCGTTATGTAGGCATCGATGTCGGAGTTTCGGACAGTGAAATTCCATAGCTCTTGCTCCATTTTCTGAACTTCGCCACGCGGGCAGTATTCAGCCATTAGCATTTCCTTTAGTTACGTCCATGGCATGGCATTAGCCACTGGAAGAGTCATAGCCTCCACATGTCCATTCCACCAGGTGAGAGCTTGATCAACAAATGTACATGTTGCAAACTTCACCTTGACTTCATCCGGGCATCCGCATATCTCGAACACTGATTCCACCTTTTCAGGGTTATCACTCCCCCTGTGCCATTAAAGGTTCATGGCTTAACGTTGGTGAAGTCTTTGTATGAGCATGTCTTGGTAGGTCCTTGATTTATTCCGTTGTTTGAACTTCCAGCCCCCTGTCCATTGCCTCCACCATTGTTCCCGTTGTGGATTTGCGCCAGTGCTACTGTGACTGCGGTAGACACAGCTGCTTGGAATGCAACCAAGTTGATTTCTGGTGGCGTTGGTGGTTGATTGTTTCCACGGGTTGGTCTTTGCGGCATCTTGTTGTTATGGAACAGGAAGACGTTGAGTACGTATTGTATTTAAGTAGAGAATTTCGTGAATCGATTTTTGTATCTAATTGTTAATATATTCACACCAAACAATAAGAGTATAAAACACATAGCAAGTCACAACATCACCATAAAACACATAATATTTTTCACTAATAATATCCGTACTTTGATACATGAAAATTTGCTCAAAAAGAGCATACATAAAGTTCGGCAGCATAACGACTCTATGAGTAGTGTAATCACATAAACATGGAGTCGATAGTACATAATATAGCAAACATAAGAGAACATAGCACTAGTAGGGAATTCTACTGGTCCGAAGTGCTCTGAGATGCGTCGGGTGGTGGGGCTGATGATGTGGATGCGCCCTGAAGACCCGCCACCTGTCGTTCTGTGGCTCTTAGTCGATCCTCCCAAATCGCTTGACGTACATGAAAGTTATGGATTACTTCTTGAGTTTCTCGTTCCGCCCAGGCTACTGCGGCTTGCATCTGATTCAGTTGCTCGGCCGTGTCCTGGGCTAGGTCGTCAGTGTTCCGTAACCGTCTCACCATTACAGGAAGTGCTCGGTCAGCCGGTCCTCCCTCCCTCAAGTCATAGAACTGGCGAGCCATTTCAAACGGGGGTCGCTATCCCTGTTGTCTGCTCCATCTCCAAATGTCGATACCCCAGGGAGGGGTAAGGCCATTAGGACCCATTCGGTGAGCTGGCACCCTCACTGGGTATGGGGGGTTGATGACTACAGACTCAGTGTTCGAATCATCGCTGTTGTCGCCACCCGAATCTTCCTCTTCAATGTTTTCCACAGGTTCTGCAGGTCCCTCTTCGATTTCCTCTTCCGGTTCCTCTTCTTCCATGGGATCCTCTTCAGGCTCCTCGTCGGATTCCTCTAGCCATCCGTTATTCCCCTGATTGGGGAAATACGGATCTCCAGGAAGATGGAACCCAGCCATACTGTCTGCAGGGGGGGGGGGTATATCAATAAACTATTATTAATCCTAAAATATTTTTAGTTGTTATAAAAATTGGGTTGATGTCCTCCTCTTGTTTAACAAGGGGGTATGCCTTTGGGTTACTGACCATCGTGATTTCCCCAGGGCATGTGATAGTTGTATTCTGAAGAAATGTAGTTGATCAGGCTACATTCATCCCTAATACAACTATGAACAGTCCTGGCTTAACCGAGATGTCAGGATTTTTCCCGATGCCTTATTTGAATTGTTATTATGTTTATTTTTCTAAGCCGCACAAGTAAGAGTGTTTATTATTATGTTTTATTAGTTTTGTTCAGAGTTATTTAGTCCCTCTTTGGGTTTATAGTTGCATATCAATGAGTGGTTAGATATGTCAGTTCACTATAAACAGAGCTCTGATACCAACCTGTCACACCCCCGAACCAGACGGTGGAAACGTCCGAGGGCTCATGTGACTTAAATTGAAATATCATCACAATGAATATACATAAAACATAACATAAACATCCCCATGCATTAATACATTTCAACCGTCATTGTTCATATCCAGTACATTGTTTACATTACATAATCCATAACATAAATTGTTTGAGAGTCACAAAACATAACATCCTAACACACTTGGTATTGTTCTTCAGCTTATCTGTTACCTGAGAATACAAGTTATTTTGAAAACGTCAACATATATAATGTTGGTGAGTTCATAAGCAGGTTTGATATGAAAATGTTTTGTATAGTTTGTAAAACCCAGAAAATCCGATATTTTCTGAAACGACAATTGTTTATACAATAGGTGTGATGATCCATAAGTATATGCGTGAATGATTTCAAAACGTGTAAAAATGGTGTGTTTCTCATGATAAATTCGTGCATTATAGTTATTGAAAGTACAAGTGAATAATGTTGTTTCCCTGGAAAACCCGATGTTTTCCGATAAAGTAGTATGATCGATTTGTTTTATTGTATCGTCACAACGAATGGATATGCTTTCCCATGATTACTTAGATGGTATTGGATCTCTATGTGAGTCGTTATAACCATGCATAATAATGACTAGTTCGTCTGTCTTGGCATTCTAGCGAACGCCGGAATTGATTTTAAGATTTTGTCACCCTAGACTGGCCGAGTCTAACTGTAGCGAACAGCTTAGGTGTGGGGGAGTCACCCCCGTATAGATCTATACACAAACTCTCGCTCTCCCTCCAGGAGACTTTGATTATAACTACAGACTACGACCGACACTTATTGGTGTCGCCCGTTATTACTCACTTAATCCAAATGAATTTGAATAACCTTGATTAACTACCTGATTTTTGTTTACTTGAATAGAAGGTAAGCCTAACAGACGAAGAGAAGAGGACTACGAGGCCCCACTAATCACGTATGTTATTTAAGGCTGTCGAGTATACGAAGGACGCGTTAGTCCATTTCGCATATGATTTATTTGGACCTTACTAGCAATGCCAATGGGCCACTGAGGCCCATCAGCATGTAAAAGCCATTGAGGGTCCCTTAGGCATGTAATTGGGTCACAGGAGGCCCAAAAAACATGTGTGAATATATCGGGCCCAATAAACATGATATTGGGCCACAAAGGCCCAATAGCACGTATAGGTATTTGAGCCCAACTTTTGAATCGAGTAAGTTTTATCGAGGTTGAGTTCGTATTGTTGGTATTCGTGGTATGTTAAATGTTTAACCGTAATAACGAAATATTTTAACGTTTGATTTATAACGAAGTTTTTATTATATATGTATATATGTATATTTTTAAAACTATGCGTTATAAACTTGCTATTTTTAACCTCAAAAGTTATAGTCGTTTTAATTGGCCCAAAAACATTTAGATTAACCATTGTGACACCTTTTCTATAAAAATGACAGTTTTAGTCCCTTTTTATGAAAATTGACATTTTTGGTCCTTAAACCATTTTTATTGACATTTTCCACCCAAACTTTATTTGAATAGAAATTTTTGCCCAAAACTATTTCATTTGTCATTTCCAGCCTTTATTTGCAAAAAGTTTACATTTTTGGCCCCAATTCCGTAAGTTTTACAATTTTGACCCCAAACTCAAAAACTTTGCATTTTTAGTCCAAATTTGGTAATAAACTCATTTTTAACCCCTGAAAAAGTTTGTTTACATTTTAGACCCATAGTTTGTTGAGTTTTCCAACTCAGACCCTCAAAATCTCATTTTTTTTTGCAACTTTGGGCCCAAAACCCATTAGGCCCACTTTTAAGCCCATTAAGCTAAAATTTATGTTTTTGACCCTTTGAAAGGTGTTATTTTCATATAAATCAGCTTTTATACAAATAAACATCTTATAACCCTCATAAAACCGACAATTTACAATTTATACCCAATCTTTGTTATTTTTGCAAAAATGACACTTGTAAGGTTCTTTTGGTTTTGTTTTTCACTTTTTAAACTTAAGGACCCTTAGATCCATGATGTGTATTGTTTATTATGTTTTTGTTTATGATTCTTCCACACTTTTTGCTATAGATCTCGAAGTATAACAAATATTACATATTATCACAACCAAAACTAAAGAAATCACATATAGCATGCAAACACACATAGATCATCACATAATACTTGTATTCTCCCCCCCAAAAACAAGTAAAACCCAAAAACAAGGGGGTATGAACTCACCTTTTCTTGTTGTTGTCGGTTTTGAAGAAGGAAATGGAAGAGTTTTGGTCCTAGCAACACCTTGATGTGGATCTCGAACTTGAGGTGATTTTAGGAGTATGTTTACCACAAATGTTTAAGAGAAGGGATCTAACATGAGAAAAGAGTTATATAATCCTTGGATATGTATAACTTACCAAGAAATGATGATATTCTCTTGAAAATCCTCTTGATACACTAACAAAACTTCGAGATTTTGGAGTGAGAAGGAGGAGAATGCTTGAGAGAGTTTGGAAGAAGTTTGAAGTGGTGTGTGTGTGTTCTCCTTGTGTTCTCGGCCGAAGAAGAAAAAGAGAGGGGGAAGAGAGAGGTGAAATGACTTGCATGGATGCATGTTGGTCTATGCATGGAGATATGGGGTGTAATAAGGAGGTGGCACCTCCAAAGTCAACCCTCCCCATTTACATCTTTTTCCTTTTTTTTTGTTTTCTACTTGGGTCGAGAGAGAGAAGGAAGAGAAGAGATTTTGGGCCTTAGTGTTTGAGTTCCATAATGTGAAGCCCAAATTGATGGTTTTCGGCCCATTGGGCCTTTGGAGTAGATCACGGTCCAATCTTGCATAAAAGAATGGATTTGTGGCCCATTAGGATTTATTAAATTTGTTATGGCCCAAGAAGGCCCATTAAAGGTAAACTAATCCATTTTAGACTTATGAGGCCCAAAAAGGTTAAGTTTCATGAGAGTGGGTCCAATTAGGGCCCATTTAAGGGTCCTAAGCCCAAAATAGTCAAATTGGAAGCTTATTGGTCCATTATGCCCAATAAGGAAATCCTAGTCCATAATGGACTTAAACCGGGATTTTTAGGGTTTCCAATCTTTTTGTTGACTATTTGAGTGTTTGTATAGAGTGTTTGACGGAATTTTGTTGTCATTGAATAAGCATCATACATGCTTTCAAGTTTTACTTACAATGTTATCCTTGTTAAATGTTTACAAAGCATAAGAATTCCTAGTTGTGACAAATGGTGAGTTGTGGTGTGGCGTTGAGGGCCGGTTAGGTCAACGAGAGAGAGAGAGAGAGAGAGAGAGAGAGAGAGAACAAGATGAGAGAAATCAGAGAGGATGCGTGTTTACCTTACTCCAGTGTGAGTGATCAGCGTGACTGAGAGACGAAGAGAAGGAGTGAGAGATCGGATTGCAAAATGGCAGCATAGATTTTCGGGGGTAAACCTAAAACCAGGAAGAGAAGCATTTTCCGGGAACTGAAAATGGTTGAATTTTTTAGAATGCGATTTTAGGATGTAAATTTTTCAAAATTTTTAGGGCGTTTCTTAGGAAGGTCCTCGGAAATACCGAGAAAATTGAGAGGAAATCGAAACATTTGTTTGTGAATATCTTTACAAACATTTATATAATATTATCATTAACTTTAATTAAGATTATTATCACAAATATTATTTTGAATATTATCAAGGAAATCAAACACATTTTTTTCGTTTATTCAAATAACACCATCATTAGGATTATTTTTAGTATGTATGTATATGTATTAATAACAATGTTGTTAATAATAATAATAATAATAATAATAATAGTAATAATAATAATAATTTCATATCTAAATATGTGTTAAAAGATGTAGATTACCGTATAAATTAGTTGGAAAAATAATAAATAATATTCAGCTTCCTCGGAAATACGTAGGAACTTCCGAGTGACTTCCTAGAAAAATAATTTTTCTTTTCATTTTTTGGGTTCAAACGCCATTTTTTTAGTTTTTTTTTCTTTGTTATACATAAAATAATTTTAGCTTACCAATTTATATTTATTATCCACATACATACACAAAAATAAATATATAATAAAAAAGAGTGTTTTGACTAATAGATTATGAAGGTGCAAACGCATGCATGTATATATATCACATTTAACTGAGTAAGATAAAAGCATTTAATGTATAACAAAGTTGTATAAAATATGGAATGAAAAAAGCAACATTTAAACCCCGAAAAAACAAAAAACAAGTTTTAGTCCTAGGAAATCCCTTGGAAATACCTACGTATTTCCAAAGGATTAGTGACAAATTTTATGTTGTGTAGGAAATCCATCGGTATTTCCTATGCATTTCCAAGCGATTTCCTATAAACATAATTCGTTTTTCATTTTTTTATGTTCAAACATCATTTTTTTGTTCTATATTTTGTTCAAGTTTATTATACACGAATTATTTTTATTTCAACAAGTTCTACACGATATATACATACATACATGCGTGTACATCATCAGAACCCATTACTCAAAAAATTCGTTTACCATTTTAAATCTATATGTATGTGTATGTGTATAATATGTATAACTTGGTAAGATAAAAGATAAGTTACAACAAAGTTGTACAAAATATGAAATGAAAAAAAAACAACGTTTGAACTTTGAAAAAATAAAAAACGGGTTTTGGTCCTAGGAAATCCCTCGGAAATACATACGCAATTCCAATGGATTAGTGACCAAATTTATATTGTGTAGGAAATCCGTCGGTATTTCCAACATATTTCCAAGAGATTTCTTAGGAACATAATTCATTTTTCAATTTTTGATGTTCAAATGACGTTTTTTTCGTTATATATTTTGTTAGACTTCATTATACATGAATTACTTTTATTTGATCAAGTTATACACGATATATACATTCATACATGCGTGCACACCATCAGAACCCATTACATAAATCATTTGTTTATCATTGCAAATTTATATGTATGTGTACAGATGTGTGGTTGTGTATGTGTATAACGTGTATAAATTTGAATGATAAAAGTATTTAATGTATAACAAAGCTGTACAAAATTATGGAACGAAAAAAAATGTTTAAACCCTTAAAAAACAAAAAAAAAAAAAACGAGTTTTGGTCCTAGGAAATCCCTAGAAAATACCTACATATTTCCAAGGGATTACTGAGAAATTTTGTATTGTGTAGGAAATCCCTCGGTATTTCATATGCATTTCCAAGTGATTTCCTAGGAACATAATATGTTTTTTATTTTTTTATGTTCAAACGTCGTTATTTTCGTTCTGTATTTTTTTCAACTTCATTATACATGAATTACTTTTATTTAACAAGTTGTATACGTTACATACATACATACATAGATGTACACCATCACAACCCATTACTCAAAAACATTCGTTTAGCATTATAAATCTATATGTATGTGTATGTGTATGTGTATAATATGTATAACTTGGTAAGATAAAAGTATTTAATGTATAAAAAAGTTGTAAAAAATATAAAACAGTATTTAATGTATAACAAAGTTGTAAAAAATATGAAACGAAAAAGAACAACGTTGGAACCTTGAAAAAAAATAAAAAACAGGTTTTGGTCCTAGGAAATCTCTTGGAAGTACCTATGCATTTCCAATGGATTAGTGACAAATTTTGTATTGTGTATGAAATCCCTTGGTATTTTCTACATATTTTCATAATATATTTTGTTCAATATTGTAGACGGAACGTTTAATATTAAAATGGTAATAAAAAACCTACTAAGGAGTTACCTAAGAACGTTTAATATATATTTATTTCCTAGGAATAGCGTAGGAACTTCTGAGGGACTTCCTAGGAACTTCATAATGGTAATAAAAAAAAACTACCAAGGAGTTACCTAAGCACGTTTAATATGTATTTATTTCCTAGGAATAGTGTAGGAACTTCTGAGGGACTTCCTAGGAACTTTAAATATATATTTATTTCCTAGGAAAAATGTAGGAACATCTGATGGTCTTTCTAGGACAATTGGTAAGTGTTTGACATATTTGGCGAGAGACATTGGTTCGAAAAATTCCTAGGAAATCCCTCAGAAGTTTTGAGAAACTTCCTAGGAACCACTTAAGCGAAACACTTCTAACGTAAATGTGAAGCTCTTTGGCATACTTGAAGAAAAATGATATGAATTGTTTATATTAATAAAATGGTAATAAAAAAAACTACTGAGGAACTACCTAGGAACGTTGAATATATATTTATTTCCTAGGAAAAGCGTAGGAACTTCCGAGGGACTTCCGAGGACGACGAATTCATCGGTATTTCCTACTTATTACCGAGGAACTTCTAAGGAAATGTCCGAAAGACGTTTTCCTCGGAAATTCCTCGGTAACGCGTAGGAAGTAGCGAGAAATTTTCTGGTCCTAGGAATTTTATGTAGGAAACTCCACCTTTTTCTAGTAGTGTAACATTCTTTTAGAATGAATTTGGATCTAGGTTTTTATGTATGGATTCGTATTTTGTTTCAGGACACACTCACTTAAAAAAAAGACGAATTTAATTAGTTTCCATATAAAAAAAATTATAATTATGAATGTCATTTAATATACACTTAATTATGGATATCAATTACTAAATTCTTATTGGTGCATTCTAGCACACAATAGATGTGAGAAACATTTGAACTTACCCCTCTCTCTCTCTCTCGCTCTCTCTTTCTATATATATATATATATATATATATATATATATATATATATATATATATATATATATATGTGTGTGTGTGTGTGTATGTGTGTGTGTGTGTTTCAACCGTTACAATTATTCAAATACAACGGTTACTAAACTGCCATAACTACATCTATTAACTGCCATAAATACTTCATTCCTAACAGTTCTAATGACTAGCTTAATTCTAACACTTCCCCTTAAGCTAGACATTAGCAAAACCCAGATTCTTCTTTAAATGATTGAATGCTCCAACTTGCAAAGACTTTGTAAATATATCGGCAACTTGATCTTTTGAGCAACAATATGCAACTTCAATTTCTTGATCCTTTACTAACTCTCGAACAAAGTGAAACTTGATCCTAATATGCTTACTTTTTCCATGAAAGACGGGATTTTTGGATAGAGAAATGGCAGATTTATTGTCACAAAAGATGCTAGTTGCTTCCCATTGAGGTTGACTTAATTCATTCATAACTGACCTTAGCCATAAGGCTTGACATCCAGCAATTGACAAAGACATATACTCGGCTTCTGCAGAGGAGAATGCCACAACGCTTTGTTTCTTTGACTGCCATGAAATTGCATCGGAACCAAGATTGAAGACATATCTAGCGGTGCTCTTGCTATCTTATTGATCTCCTCCAAAGTCACTGTCACTATAACCTTTAAGTTCAAACTTGTCTACTTTTTCATAAGTAATTCCATGATCCATTGTCCCATTAACATACCTTAGAATTCTTTTCGCAGCTTCCCAATGACTGATCTTCGGATATTCCATGAATCTGTTGATTAGGCTTACAACAAAAGTAATGTCCGGTGTTGATGCTGTTAAATACATGAGGCTGTCAACCAGAGTATTATCATCAAGTTGTTGTTAATGTGACCCCTTTTAAGATCATATATTATCTAGCAATATCATTCTATAATGTATATTAAGCATAAAGATCTTTCATTAGTAGGATTATCCTTGGATGATACTATACTCACGATGATGTCCCCATCCTCAACTCTCTTCCAAGCATAGTGGTACTTTCTGAGTATGTGTCTTGAGTTACCATGGTCCTTAGGTTCCTTAGTCAACGCAATTGCACCCTCGTTATCACAAAAGATCTAAATAGGTTCTTTTATGTTTGGTATAACTCCAAGATCGCCAATGAAGTTAGTTAACCATGTAGCCTCATTTGTTGCTTCACTAGCTGAATGTCATGCCATACATGACCGATCCTATAGTAGAAGCATATTAGACACGACTCGTTATTTCCAGTTCCTCATCAGTAATGGGTGATTGATCTTTACCGATTTTTGTGTCACGTTGCATATAAGGGGTAGTCTTAGAAGTTAAATTTGGAAGTTATACAAATTATTGATCTTTACTCCTTTTTTAGGCAGGACTTTACACCACCGAGTAGGTTGAACACCCCCACTACCTATGGCAACTTCATCTTCGATTAAGGAATGACTTTCATGGATTGACAATAGTCACGGGTCTACTGCAAGGAAGTTAAAATTAGAAGCTATACTAATGACATCTTGGTGGTTTATATGGAGATACCTGAACTCTTTGATGTTTGATGGTGCACAAATTAGAAAAAAATAGTCTTTTTGATAGTATCAGTTTACAGTCTTTTTCGTGGATGAATAATAGAGCTTCCAACTTTGATGTAGTTTGGAATGCTTGGTTTATGTGCCTATTGTAATTGATTTGATTTTTAAGTTTTAGCAAATTGCTAAAATTTGTGAATATATGAAGTTATAGTTGGTTAAAAAAAACCCAGACTTAATGCTTTATTATTTTTGCAAAGTCGGCGTAGGCTTGCCATAAGTTCTTCATACGAAATAGGATTTTGACAAATTTTATATCGACAGAACCGTCGAGTGGACTACAAGTTTCTTTTAACAACCTTTTGCTAAAAACTTATAAATTTTCTATTATAATACAATATGTACAACGATATACATATTACATTGCCAAAAACATCGTCGTTTTACGACTTGATTTTACCATTGAATGTATTTAAATTTATTAAAAAAAAATCTTATAAAACATAATTTAAAACTTTAGATTCGTTACTCAAAATCTTTTTTATCACGTTTATATGCCAATCACTTAAAATGAGTTATTGTACCTCCGCTAAAAAATCTCTATCTTCCTTCAAATTTGTTTCTTCTTCCTTACTCTCGTGTAGACTTGTTGAAATGTTTGGGTTCGAGACCTGGAGAAATTTTATTTTCCTTCTCTAACTTGAATTTAATTTAGATTTAGAATTTGGTCATTTATACAATCAGGCTATCTAACTATCAATTCAACCACTAAAACCACTTAACTTATTGATATGATTATGTTCAAATTCAAGATCTTTGGATTGAGGTGCCCAACAATCATATAACATATAAATAGAAATTTCTTTGATGGTATGCACTTGTTCGAATTAGAAAAACCAGATAAACCAGTCGAATTCCAATAGGGCTAAATCCAAATAACCTAAATAAAAAAGGATTGAACAAATTATTCGGTTTCCTCAAATTATAAACGCACCTCGTGGTATTAGCTAGGGTGAGCATTTTGGCCCGAAAAACAAAATCATACTGAAAACCAACTATCATTTCTTGTTCAAGAATGGATTTTATTATTTCCTGGATTTCAGATTTAATCAAAAACACAATAGAAACAAATATCAATTTTCTATTCATCTTTATTTCATTGTTATCTCCTCTGTATCCACTCTTATCTTCTTTGTATCAAATCTCCCTTCCATTCTTTTCTCTTATAAATGAGCACAGATACATACAAATATATTTGTATTGGCTTAATTGCATTTTTGATCGACACTCTAAATAGTGGAGAAACTCAATGAGGGCAGGGGAGGGCCATGGCCTTTGTTTTTCTTTTATTTATTTATTTATTTATTTTTTGCCCCTCTAAGTTTTAACAGCTACTTTATTATAAGTAATTCATTAAAAAGTTTCAAATATAAACAAAAGCCAAAGCCCATCGTCTTTTAGAGCTACGAAACTCTTTATTTATCTTATTTAAGCAAATTGGTGTGATGCCTTTCTTTTATTTTATTTTAACACCACGTTTCCATTATTTTTAATCTCACCAGCTATGTGGGATTTACACCCACTTCCTTTTTATATCTCATTTCTTAATTTTATAACTTTTCATCATCTATTTTTTTTGATCTATTATGATCATATTTCTATAATATAAATAATGCTAATATAATAATATATAAAGAAAGCATACGAATCATTTTCTTGGAAGTATGTAAAAAGTTCTATTAATATTCTTTAAGCCATAAAAAAACGATTTTAACAAAACATTTAATTTAAATTAAAGAAATTTATTTTAATCAAAGATATAATAATAGTGAGAAATTTCAAGTTATTTATCCAATCATGTTTTTGAAGGATTGGTTTCGACCCCTTAATTCCACTGCTCCTGCTCGTGTTCCGATCATTGCTTTAAATATTTAAAAAAATAAAAAAAAAAAGATATCTGATTTCACATCCTTAATAGATGTACTTATTTTAGTTATTAGCAAATTATAAATATTAAGAAAGGGAAATTTTGGGAATGCGGTTATGTATGTTCTAGCTAATGGCACACATGTTTATAAATCACTGGGCGAATACTCGCGCGTTGCGCAGAATACAACAATATATTTGAAATCTTTACAAATATATGCTTTTTAAATATATCAATGACGTTTTTGTTAAATTTTATATAATAAATCTTATAATAAGTTGGTATAAACATTATTTGTTTTGAATTATATGATAATATATATATACATCTTTTAAAATTTCATAATCCTAATTGTCTCAATGGACTCTACTTGCTTGTTACTCATGAATAAAATTTAATATAATATATAGTTTAATGATATTTATAGTTGTTGTTATGATTAATTAATTTTAAAAAAAATTATTTTTTTTTAATTTTAATTTTTATCATTGTAATTATTTAAAACATCAAATATTGTTTTTGTTTTTAAAGGTAACAATATAATTTTTGTATATAATGTTATTTTTAACTATTGTTGTTGTAAGTTATTTAAAAAAATGTATTTGGAAACTATTAATTATTTTAATTTTGTTTCATAAATTTAACTGTTTTAAAAGGTTTCTGATGAATATTGTTATTTTCTTTGATTTTAATTATTTAAAACAACAAACATTGTTTTTGTTTTAAAAGATAACATTATAATTTTTTATATAATATTATTATTAACTATTCTTATTGTAAGCTATTTTAAGCTAGTTATTTGAAAATTGTTAATGATTATAAAAAATAGTTTCATGGTTTTTTTTTGTTAATTTAGGATTACAATTTAGGTTTAACACTATAATTTATAACTTTTAACTATTTATAAAATAGTCTTTCGATTTTTTTCAAGTTTAATTGAAATTTTGATTTAAGTTAATTGTTTAACATTATATTTAAATTAATAATTTAACTAAAATCATAAACTATACAAAAGTTGTGACTTTAAAATGACAATTGCTCACATACGATAATATATCTAAACTAATAAGTTAACTATAATATGTTAAAAAGATAAAGTCATAATTTTATAAATAGAAGTAAAATATGATATTTTAATATTTTAGTTTAGTTAATTTATTATTAGAATTTAGTTTTTGCATTAATTTAACATTATTAACCAATTTATAATAATTATTAGAAAGAAATTGAAAAGTTATGGAGGTTTCAAATTCATGTGGTGCAACTAAAAATTACTCTTTTAATTTGGTTTCGGAAATTTAACTTTTAAAAAATATATTTGATGAATATTGTTAGTTTCTTTGATTTTAATTATTTAAAACAACAAATATTGTTTTTGTTTTTAAAGATAACATTATAATTTTTTATCTAGTATTACTTTTAACTATTCTTATTGTAAGTTATTTTTAAGCTACTTATTTGAAAATTCTTAATAATTATAAATTCGATTTTATTTACGTTTCCACATAAATTTTTTGTATGTTTATGTCGTTTTTTTTATCTAAATGAAAGTCGGGGCACACTTCTTTTGGTCTAACTTTAGACCTTGTTTTTTGGTTGTCATTTTTAGTATTATGCTTTTATACCATTTTCATTTATGTAAATGTTAGTCTATTCACAAACTATCCAACTCACAAAGATAGTCCCTAAACTCTTCTCAACATTTTATAAATCACTCAACACTCATTTGAAACGTCCCAAAAATATGATCCAAAAATTTTCATTTTTAATATATAATAAAAACCATAATCGTCATTCATATAGAAAAGCATAAGTCATATATCTCAAAATATCATAAAAATCTGTCAAAATATATTAGAGGAAAAACATCCCATGCTAAATCAATGGTGTGTGCACTGCGGTCATCCCGAGCTCTTCCCCTTGCTACTGGAAGTACCTGAAACCAAAACTGAAAACTGTAAGCACGAAGCTTAGTGAGTCTCCCCAAACTACCACATACCATACACATAATCACATAACAACGTACATTGGGCCTAGCCCGCTACATCGGGCCCCGCCAGACATCGGACGAATCTGGCATCAGGCATGGCATCGAGCCCCGCTCGGTATACAGATCTGTTTCTACCAGGTCCCGCCTGTCTTTGGGCCCCGCCCGCTATAAACATACAAGCGATATCATATAGTCATGCTAGTACATAAAGAATCATACACTACACTACATACTTTAATCTAAGGCTTCGCCTATCGTGGGCCCTGCCCCTACTCTGCTAATGTGAGATATGGAACCCCGTCCACTCTCGACTAGTGATGAGATACAGGACCCCGCCCACACTCACCTCCCTACCAGGCACATACAAGTATCACAAAGACAACAGTATAACTACACATGCATTCCTTCCTCGGGCCCCACCCAGCATCGGACCGAAATCCGAAAACATATAAACATTCTTCGGGCTTGCCCCGACATCGGACCGAAGCCCGACACGTATAACACATAACATATAAGCTAAACATTCATCAGGCATGCCCCGGCATCGGACCGAAGTCCGGAACATATAACCTACATCGGGCTACCCCCGACATCGGACCTGAGTCTGGCATACGCTAACACACATAAACGGGCCGACATTGGTGCCTTAGACCCGTTCCTACTGGAGAAAACTCACCTCACAAGCTGGCTGTAGAATCCTGTGAATAAACCTCTCGCTGTTAGCCGGAAGATCCTCGAACTGTTGATCTCTCGAGTCCCCGAGCTACCATTACCAAAATAACAATTAGTTTAAACCAACAATCCTCCTTAGGGTAAAATGACCATTTTACCCCTTATCTAAATTGGTCCAAAACTAAGGCCCCAAAAACCATAATATGAAAGGCCCAAATATCTGACTTCTGATGGCCCACTAAGGCCCAAAGAAACAAAGTCCAAAGCATGGCCCAACCCGAGGCCCAAAACACGCCAAACCCATATTTGTTGAGTACGCGGGGCGTACTCCTCTGTACGCTAAGCGTACTGGCTGAATGGTGTGTACGTTGCGCGTACATGCATGTACGCCCAACGTACTTCTCTGTTAAGTCACTTTTCCCATTAAGCACTTAATACTCTATTCCAAAGGCTATAATCACAGATCCAAGTCCTCTTCAACGTCTTAATCTATAAAGTCACTGACTTGGTGACTTTACATGACCCTAATAAGCCCAAACTCCAAAATGGCATTCTATTTTCATAAAAGTGATCTTAACTCATGCATGAACCCAATAAGACATCCAAGATGGCAACTTTATGCCTTAGAGACTCATTTAGCACTGAGAGTGGCAACTCTAAGCCTAGGAATCAGATTTAACCATAAAGCTCCATTCTTGGGACCAAAAAGGTCCAAAAACTCAACATAATAGATCTAAGAATTCAAGAGGAAAGTTCAAGACTTTATACCTCAAAATCATCTGAAATGAAGCAACAATCTCGGATCCGCAGCTTCTCCTTTGAACCACCACCTTGCTTTGCTCTTCACTTGCTTGGAAAATGGATTCACAACACCAAAATGTTCTCTAATGGCCTTCTAAGCTCCAAGAACACTCAAAGAAGGATTAGGGTTTCGTGGTGGCTGTCTAAGGGTGAGAGGGAGGCTGATATCTAGGGTATTATGTTCTTTATATATTGCTTAGTCCCAAAATTAGGGTTTAGGAACTCTGAGCGTACGTTAGGCGTACTCCTCCAACACCCACGTCCACTTACTTCTCTATGTTGGGCGTACCCCCAGCTTACGTTGGGCGTACTTCCACGCTGGCCACCTTGCATGCATGGTATCTTCTTGCCACTTTTCTCCATTAGGGACCAATATTGCCAATAACTTCAAAGTGCTATAACTTCTTCGTTCTAAGTCCGTTTCCGACGAACTTTATATCCACAAAAAGGTGGCGAGAAGCCCTACGCTCCTAGCTACACCCCAAGCCAAAAAAACCTTCCGGATAAAACCCGAGACCCATAAAATACCGAATCGTCATATTATGCATATCCCCTTGGCCTCCGAAGCCACAACCAATCACTTTCAAAACCGGGTGTTACATCATTTCTTTAAACTTTTTGTGTTTTGGAAGCTATGATATCTAAAATTCTAATACGAATAAAAGGGTGTACATTTGAAAAATGAAAGCACGTGCCAATGCTTATTGCATTAAAAAGAGGATGATATGTTCATATGTAAGTAAAATAATATAAAATTCAAATGCATTTGAAGTTTCAATATAGTTCCTAGATGTTTTTAAAACACGTAAAAACTTGCGACGAAGCTCGGACTCAATTACCGGTACATTACATTGAATACTTTACGATTTATTTCAATTTTGAATCCATTTGGTCTAATTTGATTTTTGGATCGAAAATCCAGATTGGAATCAAAACCGAACGGGATATATATATATATATATATATATATATATATATATATATATATATATATATATATATATATATATATAAAGAAGGTGAGTATGTATATATGTATGCCTATTCAACCGGTTTGATTTTCGGTTTCTATAATATCTAACTAGTTGTGAAACTCATGTATTACATTGGTTAATTTAAAAAAAAATAGATATAAAAGTCTAAATATTTTAAAACTTTAAATTTATAAGAAAATAAGAAAAATAATAATTTATTAAAACTGAAATGTTTTTTTTAATATTTTAAATTTAAACAAATAATTTAAATAAATAAACAAAAGAAATTAATAAGCTTTAATTTGAGAATTTTGAAATTAGAATGTAAGTCCATTAATGAAATTGATATCTATTTATTACTACATTTATTGTAATTATTATATTAAAATATTATGTAGAATTTAATAAAATAAAAAACTCATAAAATGACATGTGGAAAAATCTATTTCAAAATAACCAAAAAATGACATTTGACAAATTGAATGAAAACGTGACATGCGTCAAAAAAATCTTCATTTATTAGAGTGTATATATATATATATATATATATATATATATATATATAAGAAAGTGAGTATGTATGTATGTATGCCTATTCAATCAGTTTGATTTTCAGTTTTTATAATATCTAACTAATTATTACCTGGGTTAATTTAAAAAAAATAGATATAAAAGTCTAAATATTTGAGAACTTTAAATTTATAAGAAAATAAGAAAAATAATAATTATTAAAACTGAAATGTTTTTTTTTAATATTTTAAATTTAAACAAATACTTTAAATAAACAAACAACAGAAATTAATAAGCTTTAATTTAAGAATTTTGAAATTAGAAGTTAGTTCATTAATGAAAGTGATATCTATTTATTACTACATTTATTATAGTTATTATATTAAAATATTATGTGAAATTTAATAAAATAAAAAACTTATAAAATGACATGTGGAAAAAATTAATTCAAAATAACCAAAAATTATATTTGGTAAATTGAATGAGAATGTAAAATACGGCAAAATAATTTTCATTTATTAGATTAGATTATTAGATTAGATTTCAGTTTTAGTCCACATATTAATGGCATATTTTTAAACACATTCGCCGTATTGATCACATATTAATTTCCTATTAACGTTTTATTTCTTTGGTTTACATCTTTCATTAAACTTAATATATATATATATATATATATATATATATATATATATATATATATATATATATATATATATATATATATATATATATATATATATACATTATATAAAGAAAATTTGGCTTTCTAAAAATGGATTATATAATAATAATAATAATAATAATAATAATAATAATAATAATTTAAGTTGTTTAATTCTTTAATCTGAAAGTATAACAATAAAATGATATTACATTTTTGAACCCCACCCCTTTTAGATAAAGTTTATGTTTAAAACCTCAAATGTAGGCAAATCTGGTCTCCTTCCCTGGATGTCGCCCACATCCCTCTATTTGGATAAAGGTACTTGATTTTTTTTATTTTTTTTTGAAATTATTTTATCTTCCCCTATTTTGTCGTCCCCATATTTCAAATTACAGAGTCAAACATTTGCATTACTCGATTTCACTATTTTCCTTCTATCTCTCCAAAAAAAAAAAAAATTGATTCTCCACTGCTTTGCATGTTTTTTTGGAATATGAAATGTTACCTACTAAAAATAATTTACAAAAGAAACTATTCTATGTCGTTGTTTTGCGTAGGTACCCGACAGCGTTTTTTTATTTACATGTATAGTAGCATACCCTTATTTTTACTATACAATACGTAATACTTTTGAAAATGATACAATTATAGTACTAATAAATAATCCAGTAAATAGATAATCGTTACCTTCCATAGGACATTTCTCATTTTTGCTAGATATAATACAATTCAAAGTTGGAAGGTACGGCCGGCCTTAGGTATGTGTAGGGAGTGCGAACATATATGGCCCATATCGTCTTAAAGCTCGAAATGTTTTTATTTATATTAGTATAGTGACGGATTAGTAACAGATCATTGACGATTTAAAACCAGACTAGTAACAGATCATTACTAAAATTATAAAATTTAATAATCTAACCACTTTTTGGTGTATTTTTTTTAAATAACTCATTTAAATCAATTTTTGCAAAATAACCATTTTCTCTGGAATTGGTCATTTCGGAAACAAATTCAGACTTGTTTTCTGATAGGCCGGCCCATGAGGTATCCTCTGGAATGACCATTGTGGAGTATTCGTATGTATTTCGGACCTCCCTATTGAATTTCATTTTTCGGAATATATTACGAAAAAATAACGGATCTCGATTTTCTTTCGGATCGCGACTTTCCGGTATACTCCGATTTTCCGATTCCGACCTCGGACACGACACGTTGACTTTCCGATTTCGATCTCCGACACACTCTGTTCTCAGGAGTTCTGATACACTTCGGATTTCCGATTCTGATCTCCAACATGCATTCTGAACTCCGACTTAAGTATGGAAGACGATCACGAAGACCAGATTGTTTTACGGGTAATTAATTTACTCTTATATTGTTATTATTTTAGTTTTATGATTTTTTGTATATATATATATATATATATATATATATATATATATATATATATATATATGATGTATGGTCCATTAGCATGCCCTAGACAGCTCTGGCACGCCAGCCTCGCTGGGGACTCTCCTGCTGGTTTATATGACTTAGTCTAGTCCAATGTCATTGGCCGCGTACCAATAACATCGGACTGGGGGGACTTGATGATGTATGGTCTATTAGCATGACCTAGACCACTCTAGTGTGCTAGCCCTGCCTGGTGCGCTCCTGCTAGCCTTGCTGAGGACTCCCCCGCCGGCCCTGCCTGGCGCTCCCTGGCCTGGCTCTCCCTTGCCAGTCTTGTTGGGGACTCCCTTGCCAGCCTCGCCGGGGACTCTCCTGCCGTCCCGGCCTGGAGCTCCCTTACCAGCCCTTCCTGGTGCGCGCCCGCCGGCCTTGTCTGGTGCGCGCTCGCCAGCCCCGCCCGGCGCCTCCGGGCGGCCTCGCCCAACTCCTTGCTAGCTGGGCCTGAATTGGGCTGGCCCAAGGCCTGACCTAATTCCCATTGACCTAATTGTCCCCTATATAATGAACAGTACCTCCTCCATGGAGGGGGGTCTTCCCCTTGGCTCAGCCGCCACCCTAAACTCCGGCCGGGTGGCTCAGCCGCCACCCTCCGCCGTCAACCACCATACACCACCAGCACGAAGATGGTTCTCTCTAGCTAAAGAGAACCATCTCAGATCTTCCAGATGATCTAACTTGACCGTCGGAGTCCGCTCCCGGGGCACAGTCCCTGGGGCGGCTCTAACGGACTTGTCTGTTGTGACCTCGCAGATCCGTCTCCGGCGCAGAAGCACTCCTCCAGAGCAGGTGGTTCGGAGCAAAGTCGCATCATTTGGCGCCATCCCGAACTCGAACGAGCAGAAATCATCTCGTTCTTGTCTAGATCTGCTCATATATGTCGTTTCAGCGAAGGTTTTCCTCAGATCTGTTCATTTCTAGCACCATTTGGTTCAGATCCGTTTGGCTTTTGCCAAGATTTGTTCAGATCGATTTGGTTCTTGACAAGATCTATTCAGATCTGTCTAACCATCGTTCAGATCTGTTGATCTGCTTAGTTTTGTGCAAAGATCTTTTTATTTGCTTGTTTTTTCGCTCAGATCTTTTGATCTGTTTGAGTTTTCTCGCTTAGATCTTCAGATCTGCCTTGTTTTTTGCTCAGATGTCTAGATATGTTTCGTTTTAGTTCATCTGAGCAACCCTCAAGTCTTAAAAGACTTTATCAGATCTCATTTTCATTTATATTTTGATGGATTATTCAGAAAGTTGGGGAGAAAAGAGATTTCTATGAGTTTTTCTCCATCTTTGTTCATATTTTCGAATTTTATTCATCAAGTTGAAGAACAAACAATATTTTGCAAGTTTTTACTTCTTTTGCTTGCTCATTTTCGAGAAAATCGGTCTTTGTTTCCTGATTTCTCATGTGCAACTTCATTCAAGTTGTTTATTTGATGCTTCCTCTAGAAGCTTAGAGATGGAAAACAAAAGATTTTCAGATCTGTTGAGCAAGCTGAAGAGTAAAGAAGGTTTAGTGAGAAAAAACCTTTTTAGATCCGTTTTTTGTTTATATGTTGGGGGTTTGTTGAGCAATTTCAGAAGAAAAGAATTTTTTATGAGTTTCTACCTCACTTTTTGTTACATAAAAACGATTTTTGTTTAGATTTTATGTGAAGAACTTTAATTCCTGAAACATTTATTTGTACATACAGCTGTGTAGCTTGTACATTTTACAAAACTCTTTAGAAAAGAAAAAGAGAAGAGGTTCTTCATGGGTTTTAACCCACCTTAAGTCCATGTATTTTTCAGGAAATCTCATGTTTATAATCTTTTGTATATCAGTTGACTCAAGTTGTTTAGAAGCTAGAAGGAAGAAATAAGTTTCTATGAATTTTTACCCTCTTAAACTTTCAGAAAACTCATTTTCATCTCAGCTCACTTTTGTCATTCTTTTTGATGACTTGCTAAGAAAGTTGAGAAGAAAAGAAATGTTTATGGGTTTTATCTTATTTCAGTTTATTTAGATGATTTATTCAACAAAATGAGGAGGAAAAGTATTTGATGAGTTCTTACCTCATTTTAAGTTTATATCACCAAGAAAATCTTTTTAGTTGATTTTCATGCACAAAACATTTGCTTGTAAACTCAGTTGTGATTTTTATACATCCCAAAACCAGTTAAACCACATTTTTTTTACCTCAAAGTTACCCCACATTTTAGTTACCATTTTAATAAATGGTTTTCAAAAAAGAAAAAAAAGGGGTGTATATATTTTATCGAAAAAAAAAGATGTATACAAAGCTCAAAATGGTGACTCCTTTCCACCTCAACAAAAAACAAAACATCAATTACAAGAGACGGTTGTTGCTGTCGTTTCCTGGCCTGACCAAAAGAAAAAAAAGGATGTGAGGGGGTGGTAAGTAGCTGTACCATCTATACCTATTACATGCATTTTCTCAGTCGTATTACATACAAATTTACGGTATGGGCCCACAAATACAAAATACAATATCAAGCTAGTAAAAAAGAAAAAAAAATGAGGGGGGACCAGGCGTAGGACCCACCAGGTCCATCTCTCCATACTAGTTATAGCTCCATCGACTGGGTCCCACCTGGTCCACTTCTCCATAAACAGAAAAGACAAAAGAGTCGGGGCCACCCGGTAAACACACCTTCTTAGGAAGTCAAAGACCCCCGACCCTCCATATTCTCTATTCACCGCCGACACTTGAAACCAAAACACTACCAATCACCAGCCAACAACAGGGCCAAAGTTAGACCATTGACGGTCGTCGCACCCCCTGGCATCGCCAACTCCGGACGGAGCAACTCCGGTAACGACCTTCATCCCCTGGCAGTGATTGCCAACCCAGCGACCTCTGATCGTCGGTTCCTCATCGATGCCCAGCGACAGCAGCTCCAGTTGTTCACCGCCGCCTATTTCCGCCCAGGCAAACAACTCCGACTGTGGCTCCCATCGTCGCCACTGGTAGCGGCTATCGGCCCTACGTCTCTTGTTCGCCGCCAGTCAAAAACCCTCCAATAACCCTCGCTTCATCAGCAGTCATTATCACCAGTCGGCGATCCGTTCTCCCTAACCAGTGACGATCCAACAGCCCCGCATCACCGGACGTCGACCAAGCAACTCCAAAACGAACCACCTGTCACCTTTGTCACCGTCGACGAACCGGAACAATTTCCCCATCAGAGCAGTCAACCCCGAGCACCTCCAATCGCCAGTCCAACCGCTCCGATCTCCCTTACAATCAAAGATGGTCGCTGACGAAGGAAATACCAAGACCATTCAGCGACACAGGCTACCCGCCTTAGAGATCTAGATGCGATTTTCCATTTTTCCATTTACGTGTTCATCGAAAAGCAGCGAACAGATTCCCAACCTTCAAAATTAAAAGGACGTATGGGCCCAACATATGCTGGCATTATGCGTACAATATAAAAAAAGGAGAAAAATAAAAAATAAATAAGGGTTTAATATTGGGCTTAAAACTCATAAATGGGTTGCTGACCTTGGGCGGATCCTAATGCAAATGGACTATCATTTCTCATTATGGACCTCTCGTATCAAATGGGTTTCAAGATTTCCCCTAGCGGGCTACAACTAGGACATCTTGGGATTCTTTTATGCTTTTCAGATTATTAGGCTACATCAATAAATAAAATGGGTCATTTATATAAAACAAAAATTAACAAATTTATACTCGCGCGCCACAAGCCCTGCTCAGCAAATACGTTTCAGAATACGCTCGACATTTCAAAAAGAAAAAGGGGGGGGGGAGGGAGAAGAGTAGTACGCTACTACTACTAGTGAAGCATTTCGAAATAGCCATTAGCAACTGCGTTGCGCGACTATCAGCAGTCGTGTTGACCAATCCCGGGAAGTCTTGCTAATCAGCTCTCACCGTGCATGTTAACCGGCCCCCGCTAGTCTTACTGCCCAGCTCTCAGTAGTCGTGCAGCTCGGCCTCCAGCAGCGATGCGACCTTGCTCAGCAGCCGCAAAGCCTAGTCATCAGCAGTTACGTTGTCTGACTCCCAGCAGTCGTGCTGCTCAGCTCTCGCCAGCCGTGTTACCCAGTTTTTGTTAGTACTTGGGTCGCCTAGCTCTTCCCAGTAGCTATGTATCTCAGCTTTCAGCGGCTATACACCCATCTTTCCTCTTCTTCACCTCCTCTAAGAAAAAAAAAGGGGGGGGGGGGCATGACACTATGCAGAAGTGATTTGCATTCAGAAGGGGAAGAGTTAAAGTACATAAAGAACTGACACCATGATGATGGTGCATCCCCGAGGTGACATTGGTATTCCGGATTGAAAGAGTAGCCTCATGGTCCAACTCTCGGTAGTCTTGTTGCCCAACTCTCAATAGTTGTGTTACTCACTTATCGCTAGCAGCTCGCTACCCGCGCCTCAACGGCCCTGCTGACCAATTCCTGACAGCAGTCTCGCTACGCACCTCTTAACAGCAGCTACACTATCAAGCTCTAAGTAGCACCGCCACATAGCTCTCCGCAAACAGCCAAGACAGCGAGGCATCATTTATTAGTATGACTAGCGATGCAGCAAAGCATCAGGTACCATACCTCTTTAACCCAGACTTATCAAACGAGTTAGACACATAAATTGTAGGGCGCCAAGCTCCGCATGCGAGGTTCAGCACCCTCGCCTCGAGTCGTTTGGCTTCTCAGCCTGACTCCATTGTAGCGGCAAGCTCCGCATGTGAGGTCCAGTACCCTTGCCTTAAGTCGCCTAGCTTCTCAGCCCGACTCCATTATAGCGGCACGCTCCGCATACGAGGTTCAGTACCCTCGCCTCGAGTCGCCTGGCTTCTCAGCCCGACTCCATTATAGCGGCACGCTCCGCATGCGAGGTTCAACACCCTTGCCTTGAGTCGCCTGACTTCTCAACTCGACTCCACTATAGCGGCATGCTCCGCCAACGAGGTTCAAAGGCTTGCAACCTTTGCCTATATGATTCCACGTGATGCTCTCCCGCGTGACGTATCTACGATCACTGGTAGCTAAGCCCGATCCATTCCGCGCGATGCTCTCCCGCGTAACATCTCCATGATCGTTGGCTGCTAAGCCCAAGCTATTCTCCTAAGTCGCGCATCGTCGCGCACCATAAGTCGTGCATCACAAGCGTATTCTACGTCTAACACCATGCCCTCGATGTTTCTTCTCTTGCATTTATCATGGTTCTCTTGTGCTCGGACGATCAGTGAAGCATTCTCCACATTGCATCCTGCTATAGTGAGGTTACTCTCCAGCAAGAAGGTTATCCCGACAGCGGTCCTACCACCCACTACCTCTCAGCACATCTGTTCCTTGGCCCTCGGAAACGAACTTGTTGCGCAATCCTAAACCTATAGCCTCGCCACGTACCCATCAGCATCTCTGCTGCCTGGCTCTCGGCAACAGTCTCGCTGTGCAACCCAAAACCTATAGCCTCACCTTGTATCCCTCAGCACCCCTGCTACTTGGCTCTCGGCAATAGTCTCACTGCGTGATCCCCCCAAGATGATAGAAACGCCATGACATCAGTATAGTGCAACACTTTTTAACAACCTCGCACTCCTCTCAATGGAGGAGTATCAAGTCAGCTCAAGCTGCATAAGTAATGCTTGGCTCTTTGCACAAACCCACGAATCTCGTGGGCGAGGTTCGGTCATTTCTCTTTATTATTTATTGTATTGGTGCTTTATCTAGTCTGAACCGATTGGCAGCAACCCAATCGCATCAGACTAGGGGGACTTGACGACGCACAATTTATTTGACTAAGTCCAGTCCGATATCATTGGCCGCATACCAATAACACCGGACTGGGGGGACTTGATGATCTATGGTCCATTAGCATGGCCTAGACAGCTCTGGCACGCCAGCCTCGCCTGGCGCTCCCTTGCCAGCCTTGGTGGGGACTCCCTTGCCAGCCTCGTTGGGGACTCTCCTGCAGGTTTATATGACTTAGTCCAGTCCAATGTCATTGGCCGCGTACCAATAACATCGGACTGGGGGGACTTGATGATGTATGGTCTATTAGCATGACCTAGACCACTCTAGCGTGCTAGCCCTGCCTGGTGCACTCCTGCTAGCCTTGCTGGGGACTCCCCCGCCGACCCGGCCTGGCTCTCCCTTGCCAGCCTTGCTGGGGACTCCCTTGCCAGCCTCGCTGGGGACTCTCCTGCCGGCCCAGCCTGGAGCTCCCTTACCAGCCTTCCTGGTGCGCGCCCGCCAGCCTTGCCTGGTGCGTGCTCGCCAGCCCCGCCCGACGCCTCCGGGCGGCCTCGCCCAGCCCCTTGCTAGCTGGGCCTGAATTGGGCTGGCCCAAGGCCTGACCTAATTCCCCTTGACCTAATTGTCCCCTAGATAATGAACAGTACCTCCTCCATGGAGGGGGATCTTCCCCTTGGCTCAGCCGCCACCCTAAACTCCGGCCGGGTGGCTCAGCCGCCACCCTCCGCCGTCAACCACCATACACCACCAGCACGAAGATGGTTCTCTCTAGCTAAAGAGAACCATCTCAGATCTTCCAGATGATCTAACTTGACCGTCGGAGTCCGCTCCCGCGGCACAGTCCCTGGGGTGGCTCTAACGGACTTGTCTGTTGTGACCTCGCAGATCAGTCTCCGGCGTAGAAGCACTCCTCCAGAGCAGGTGGTTCGGAGCAAGGTCGCATCAATATATATCCCCTATTCTAATAAAAGAGTACTATTTATGCCACATGTCATTTGCTTAGCCCCTCCTAAACTTATTTTCCCGCTCATTTTCCTTCAAGTGAAATTACTAAACTACCTTTTTATGTCTTCAAATTGGTCAGCATTATAATTATAATCTGTATAAAGATAAAGATATTCATAATCAATCCCATTAAATTTGCAACAAATTGATTGACTAACTATAACAAAAATAAAGACGCCTAATTTGCTTTTGCATTTTGAAAATCAAATCACACAATCATATTTGTTCATCGGTTTAAGCTATTAAGTCCATTATTTACGCTAAAATTTTCTCTATTGATGAAACTTAATCCCAGTATAACTTCTTCATTTTTCAAAACCATGATTGTGCAAAATCAGGCACGGAATCGCAAGAAATCACACACACCTGGATGGGGAGTTCTTCCTCTTTCTTCTGTTGCTCGTAATTTGATTTGATTTCTGTTAGTAATTTGAATAAGTTTGGTCCCAATCATATCAAATCGTCATTGAAAATAAACAAATTGCAAGGTTACAAATTTTCCTTCATTCTCGCTGGCTTATCGTAACCCTATCTCCCTCTTTCTCAAATTCTGATTTCTTCTCCACGTTCCCATATTACAGGAGTTAGGCGATGGTTCGGTTATATTGTCGTCTTGGGATTATGGTCTCATCTATTGGTTTAACATTTATGGATGTTAACGATGGTGGATTCACTTGAGAACTTCTGGTTCACGAATTCTTCTTATTAAGGTTCTTAATTCATGGTATGCAAGTTTATTTTTTTTCATTCTATATTTCTGATTATTACAAGGTGTTTCTATTGAAAATTTGCTCATTCGTTGTTTGAAGTCTTGGGTAAAAGTTAGGGACAAACTCTGACTTTACCTAATTTCTATCCAAGAGACATCTTCATGACTTTCTCAAAATAAATGAGAATTTTTGTACGGAAGCATAACAGAATTTGTTGTATTCTCCTTTACCCTCCACTAATTGCTGATGAACTCATTTCTCTAACACGACTGGTTCCCTTCTCAGCACACCGATGAATAAGGTAATCTATATCATCTTTTTCATATTCTTTTTGAAGAAAAAAACAATTCTGAGCCCTTGTGTATGTTAATTTTTTTTGATAGAATTATTTGTTTAAAGATACATTGGATTCTCATGGTTTCCTAATTCAAGTTTTACATGATTCTATTCTTTGGCCAATAGCTAACATGTTTGTTGTTGATTTAATTTTTAGTCCTTTTAGTACTATGATTCAAGTATATAGGGGTGAGACAATTATTCTTTTCGGTTGTGCTTTGGAACAAAATCTTGTTGATCTTCCAGAAGATGAAGCAGCAAAATACTGTGAGGAATTTCTTTATTTTAGGTATAAATTCTCTGTTAAAAGCCTAAGAACGGTTGTTTTTTTAGAATTCCATGGATAATGGACTTATATCCTGCCTTGCAAAATGACTCATTTGATTGCTAAACTCCCAATCTTTCAGTTTTTAAGATACGAGGGCATACTTATTCTGCTTGATTTCAATTTCAGCTTACACCAAAAACTTTCAAACAGTAATTCTTCTATAATAGATGTAAATACTAAGTATTTATAATCATACTTAAAGACTTACAATACCTTGAATTTGATTGACTGTTTTGTTCTTTTTGTATAAAATTGTTTTTTTATGCGTAAGTCAATCTCTCATCTTAAATTATGTCAAATTAGGTTTATGTTGAGTTGACTTTGAGCTTTTTTTGGCTGGTTTTGTACCTCACCACATGAGATGAAGAAGCCCATGGCATGGGTGTTGTCATTGGTATAGCCTCTGTGACATAAGGAAGCTGACTAAGGATGATAAGAAATGTGACATTGGTTAGAAACCCCTTTCTCTATCTCCATTTTTCTAAGACCCACACACATGTTTCATTGATTACTAACAATTTAGAATGGATGAATAGTAACTTTTGGGTGTTTCTTTTTGAATTAATAGAAAAAGGCTCAAACTTTAAAGTGGAAGAATGGAGCCATAAACTATGTTTCATTTCCCTTAACCCATAGGAACTATATATACAGAGTACAAGAGGTCATCAGTCAGATATTAGATTAAACCTGGGTAATAATAATTACGATGATGTTGTGAATTCATATAAGATACCTTTTGAGGCCTTCACGCAGAAATCGCCTTGCATTAACATATTTGAACAAATAGGGACAACTTTTGACATCAATCTCATTCCATAAATTAAATAAGTTAATTGCAGAATAAATGTTGAAAGAACTGTTATCAATCTTGTGGTAACATTCAAAGATAAATTCTTCTATCCTCTTTTCCACAAGTTACTTATATGGAAAATAAATATAATAAATTAACACTGGATTTTAAAAAAATTAAGTTTAACATAACATTCTTTGTTGTATCTAAAGCTAATATTATAATTTTTTTTAGATTTTATGTTGATAGGATAATATTTGATTTTTTAGATTATTTTTTGAAAAGAACTGAGTGTACTACTGGTTGATAAGTTTGATTATTATATCTTTATGGTGATCGTTTGGACTTGCCCTTAAAAGCAAAGATGATTTGTGTATTTATAAGAAATATTGGATTTGTGAAATTAAAAGCTAAAGTTTTGTACTAATAATAAATTTATATTATATGCTTAAGTGCAGCTATAAGTGAGAGGATCACAAGGACATGTTGGAACAATTCCCATGTCTACGTTACAAGGCCCTATGGTTCCAGCTGAGTTAATTGTATTATTAGAAAGCCTATGTAAATGCGCATAAGATTTTATTTCAAGTAATGGACACTGGAATGCCTTCTCCATTGAATCTCTGTCAGGATCAACGAGCCCACAAGAATTTACTTCATTGCTTTTTTTTTTTCTAAATTGCTAACATGCTGCATTTTCCTATATATCAATGTATCAAGCTGTCAAATACATTCCAAATACTTACATATGCTGAAGCAACGGGTTGTCATCGCCATGTTTCTATGATGTTTAGCATCCTACTTTTGAACGGAAGGTTGTGACTTGGGTTTATTTTTTATGCTTTTAATATTATGTGAGTGCTACGTGATTTTGAAAGGCCAAAAGTCTAAGTTTAAAAGTAATCTAAGTTTCCAAAGCCATATTTTTAGAAAATTTGATTTAGACAACTTGATACATATTTAATTCAAATCGCTTAATCAAATAAAATAACAAAAACTTATGAGAATCTACATTTAATTCAAATCGCTTAATATGACGTTTTTGTTCGTGAATACCTTTAAAATGCACTCAAATTTATTTATTTTAAAATCCAATAATAAATGAGAATTTTAGGTGACTTTCTTAAATATTTATTTTAGAATCCAATAATAAATGAGAATTTTAGGTGACTTTCTTTTGTAAATGAGATTCTAAGATATATATTATGCAGAAAACGTTTTATCTCGAGTTATATTCATAAATTTCTTAAAAAGAATATGGTGTAACAAAATGATTTATTGTGTTTTTTTTCATTATACTTAAATGTGTATTGCATCGTAAAAACTAATGATTTCATCAAATGTCTGAACTTACAAAACGTAAATTGGAGATTAATAATGGTGCATATATATATTTATTTTAAAACAAAAATATAAAGATACTAACAAAACTTCTGCCGTTAAAAATTAATAAATGTTTTGCAAATATTTGATTATTCATTACGATGTCAAATTATAAATAATATTTTTCTTTCAAAACCGTGGTTTCCACGGGTTTAATCCTAGTATATATATATATATATATATATATATATATATATATATATATATATATATATACATTTTCCGAAATGAACTAACCATGTTCTGGAGTTGCAATAGAAGATGACATCGCATTAGGAAAAAACAAAACCTAGTTTAGTTGTTTATATAGTGTGATTATTCATCGAAAACTAGTGTTCCAAAAAAAAATTGAATTCTGGAATCCGAAGAACAACCCTGGAATGAAACACATTCTGAAGTTGCAATAGAAGATGTTAATGCATTAGGACCAACCCTAACCTAGTTTAGGTGTTTATATAATGTGATTATTAATCGAAAAGTAGTGTTCCGAAATAAACTAATCACGTTCTGGAACAAAAAAAATCCATTCCAGAATGCTCCGGAATGCGAGCAACTGATCTGGAACACGAAGAACATGTCCAAAATGTCATAAACATGATCCAGAATGGTGGTCAATGTTCGTTCGGATTTGGTTTATAACAAGTTTTCTATTTGCAACACGAAATGATTTTTGATGCATCCATTACACTGTCCTGTAAACCCAAAGTAAGTGCGGATGATCCTGCAGCATTGAAAGACATAGCGACATACCAAACTATGTTCTGGAATTCATGTTTTGGGAGGTCGTTAGACATTCCTAAGGTAGATGGGGATCATTTACTTCTATATTATGTGTTTTTCCATGAAGTTATCACGGGCCCAGAAGCAAAGTAGAGGGAATGGTTTTTGAGATTGGGGGTTACGAGCTATCTTTAGGGAAGAAATAATTATGTCTTGTCACCAGCTTCTGCTTTGGATATTATTTTCCTGCCTCTGGTTTCGAAGTCGCATTCAGTGTCGTGTGTTTCATATGGTCGCGATGAATGTCTCTGTGAAATTAGACGATGTGATGAATGTGTTTAATCATTCGTTTAATGACTTATTGGACGAGGATGCGGTCTGTGTATTTCTTCTATATCAATTTGAGAAATGGTTCAATGAACAGTTGGCTAAAGAACCTATTTTAGAGAAGTATTTCACTTTGGTATCCGACCTTGATGACTTCAACATGTATCATGTCGTTAATTTATGATTAGAGATTATAATTATCATCAATATTTTTTATAAATTTATGTTGCAGATATCCATGGGGGAGGATAATTTTGGGATCAATTGTATTCACATATATTGACTGTATTCAACAAGGTTGACAAGCTTATACATCCAATAGAACCAAAAGCAAAACTACCTCAAAGACGTACATCGTAAACGGTTTTTTACACGCTTTTAAGGTAAGGTACATCATTAACAATTTATTATTATTTTTGTTTGATAAATAATCTAATACAAGATTCTTTAAGATATAGATTCTTAAGAGTTTTCTTGTGAGCAGTTTGTTTGGTACCCGACAACCGAATGTGATCCATCGGGTTGTTGCATGGTCGAAATTGAGGCTTTTACATGTGCTTGAGTGCAACTATATTATAACCATCAACGACGTATGATTACTTATACATTTTATAATTTTCTTTTATATGTTTAAATTTTGTTTACTTATAATTTTATAATTTTGTTAGCAGGATAATAGACTTATACAGAAGTTGGAGCCGACAGAAGCTGAGAGTCATGTTGAATGGTAGATAGTTAGCCTAATGTGGATTGATCACCCTGATTTACCTGACCCAGAACTTCATAGGACACCTTCCCTAACACCATCACCCAAACACTCCCTACCCATGCCCTCGACAAAAAAAGGCACGGACAAATGTTTCATCGCACCCGCCACCACCACCACTGTCTCCTACTATACCATCAACTGATAATGATTGAATTATTAATGAGTTGCAAAAAAAGGTCTATGAATTGCAAAATAAGGTCCATCAATGTTACGAGCAGTTGAGGTAACAGGATAAGCATTTAGCAGAGCGCGACGCTACTTTAGCCATGCTTCTAAAATTTATCAATAAGATTGTCGGAGATGATGTTGGTACCTCGAAGGGGGTGGAGGTACATTGTTAATCATTTCACTTCCATATAGTTTTTATTTAACTTTATGGTAAAACCGTTATTGTATCGTCTATAATTAAATATTGTTGAACCGTACAGGCGATGGTACCATAGACTACAATGATTTACGGGAGCTTGATTATTGGTTAGGGACACACGCACAACCACTAAATCATGGCCTTGAGCAGCCGCCTGCCTTAGTTGGTGGGTTCTTTAGTTGGTATGGAGCAGTCTACCTTCATTAAAGGAAGACAAATTTTAGATGGTCCTTTAATGCTTAATGAGGTGGTGGCGTGGTGTAAAAAACAAAAAAAGAAATCTATGATTTTAAAAAGTTGATTTTGAAAAAGAATACGACTTCGTTTCTTGGGATTTCTTGATCAAGATTATGTAATTTATGGGGTTCGATCCCATTTGGATCTCTTGGGTTAAGGAGTGCCTTACTTATTCTAGATCTTTGGTTTTGGTGAATGGAAGTCTGACTGTAGAATTTTCTTTGGAAAGAGGTCTTAGGCAAGGAGACCGTTTGTCTCCTTTTCTCTCTCTCCTTGTCATGGAGGCTCTGAATGTTGCGATGTCTGATGCGGTGGAGTTGAATATTTTTAAACCATTCAAAGTGGGAGGTAATAAGATTCCATTGTCTCATCTTCTTTATGCTGATGATGCAATTTTTGTAGGTAAATGGTCTAAACAGAATGTTGAAAATTTAGTGTTTATTCTGAAATGCTTTTATGAAGTTTCGGGTCTCCGGATTAATTTTCACAAGTCAATTTTTTTTGGAGTGGGGGTCTCGACTTCTGAGGTAATCGGTTTTGCTAGTATTGTCGGGTGTGAGGCTAATTTTTTTCCTTTCAAGTATCTTGGTATTCCTGCCGTCTTGAATATGTCTCTTAGTAAAAACTGGCAACCGATTTTTGATCAGCTTTCTTCGAAGCTGAATGGCTGGAAAGATAGCATGGTGTCTATTGGCAGGAGGTATACCCTAATTCATTCAGTTCTTGGGGCCTTGGGTATTTATTATTTTCTCTTTTTAAAAGGCCTATTAAAGTTGCAGAGTGTTTAGAAGCGGCTAGAGCAAAAAAAATTTGGGGTGCTAATCTTGAAGAAAAGTGTATGTCTTGGGTTAAGTGGAAACTTATTTTAGCCAATAAAGTTAATGGTGGTCTCGGAATTGGTAGTTTAATGGCTTTTAATGAAACTTTGTTGTTAAAATGGAGATGGAGACTTGTTTCTAATCCTGATGCTTTATGGGCGCGTATTAGAAAGTCGATTCATGGTCGTCTTGCAGGTTTTAGTGTTAATTATCGTTTCGCTACAAAAGGGATTTGGTCGTCTATAGTGGGTTCCATTATGAAATTACACTCTAAACAGATTATTCCTCTTTCCACCTTAGCGAAATCTATAGGAGATGGGAGAAATACTATGTTTTGGAAGGACGTGTGGGTTGGAAGTGTTCCTCTTATTGATTTATTTCCTAGATTGGCTGCATTTGATGTCGATTCTAATTGTGTTGTTGCTGATAGGCATCAGGGTAATAATTGGCATTGGTGTTGGAGATATGATCTAAGAGGAGGTGCTCAAAGTGCCCAGTTTTCGGCCATGGTTGAACTAATCGCTAATATTCAATTTTGAGACTCTAAAGATTCTTGGGTGTGGAATTTAACTAATAATGTTAATGTCGATTTTTCGGTGAAAGATACGCATGAGGTGATTGATGGCATGGTGTTACCACATGGCATGGTTGAAACTAGATGGAATAGATTGGTGCCGATCAAAGTGAATATTTTTAGTTGGAGAGCTATTCTTAATCGTCTTCCTACTAAAGATAACTTAATTTCTAGAGGTATTGATGTTCCTAGTTCTCTTTGTCTTATTTGCATGGATCAAGTGGAGAATGTTAATCATATTTTTCTTGAGTGTACGCTTGCAAAAGCTTTGATTCAAAAATTTAGTCGGTGGTGTGATGTCGCAACTAGCATTTTTTTTAGCAAGAAAATTCTATTCTCATATAAGCATCATCTATTGTAAGGCATGTACTCTAAGGGATAATCATACTCTATGCTCAATCAAAAACCATCCATTTGAATCCAAACTTTTGATTTAAGTTCAAAACCTAATACAATACATCTCATATGGATTTAAAACCATAGAAATCCCGGTTCAAGTATTTATGGACTAGGATGCTCTAATTGGGCTCTAATTGGACCCACATTCATAAGATTTTAACATTTTGGGCCATGAGGGCCTAGAATAGTTCATATAATCACTAATGGGCCATGTTGGGCCATGAATGATTTCATTGGCCCTAATGGGCCGTAAACTACTCCCTTGGGTTTCATTGGGCCGTGAACGTCCATAAAGGCCCAATGGGCCGAAAAATATTCATTATGGGCCTCATGATTTTGAACTAAGTCAAGGAATGGACCAAACTATCTCACTTCTTTTCCTCCTAGCCCATTCTCGGCCCAAATTAAAACAAAAAAAAGAGAAAATGAGATTTAATAAGGACTTGACACCTCCTCATTGTTTAATGGTAATCTCACTTCTTTTCCTCCTAACCCCTCTCCCCTCTCTTCTTAATCCTCAGCCAAACCCACCTCTCACCACCTCTCTTCACACAAATTCTTCAAACACTCTCCATCTTTAACTTAAGAAAATCCTCCCTTCATTCTTCCAAATTTCGTGAGTTGTGTGGGTGTTTCAAGAAGACTTCATCAAGAACTCATCCATTATGGTAATATCTTGCAAACCCAAGTGTATTACTTCATCTTTAAACTTATTCACTCCTCTTACATCCATGTTTTCGTGAATCATGCTTCTTAGAACCATCTAAGTCCGAAAATCCTCCTCAAGAAGCTTCCTAGGGCCGAGATCTACTCAATTTATCACCAAGAACCAAAAACACCAAAGCAATGTGAGTTCATACCCCCTATTTTCAGTTTTTACTAAGTTTTGGGGGAGAATACAAGTTGTTTTGTGTAGATCTATGTGCATATGCATGACTATGTGTGTTTTTCATGATTTATTTGGTGATTATGTGTTGTTTACTTCATAAATCTAAAAATATGTTAAAAACATGAAGTTTATCACTTAGATCTTCATAAAAACTATGAGAAAAGTATATGTTGTCATGTAAACTTGCAGATCTGAGATTTATACACTCAAAATAGCAAAAACAAGTGCTGTGTTCAAAAATCTATAACCTAAACTCAAAATCAGCTTTTAACATATACGTTTTGGTCTACTTACGGACTATTTTGACCAACTTGATGGTAATCTTTTTCAAAACTTTTTTACATGCAAAAATTTAAGGTTTATACCTTTAAAATGACCACTCTCACGCATTCATACGATTTTTCTACAATTTTTGGCGATTTTTACAAAACTGCCTATCATTTGAGGAAGGATTTCGGACCAGTCTGTGGAGATGAACATTTTCACACTGGTTCGAGATCATTAAAAATTATAATAGAAATTATGAAGAAAGTAGACTTATTTTCTAAACTCTCAGAGTTGATGGATCTAAATTTCAACTTACAATGATTTTTCTATAATGTTTCTAAAACTAGAGACGTAAAAGCCAAAAATCAGAAAATTGTTTTAACTTACTAAAAGTGTTTATACTTTTGTTAGATGCAAGTTTATATGACTTATACACACTTTCAAATCATCTAGACATGTTAACTTGTGTGCATTCATAATATATCTATGATTACAAAAGTGGTATTTTTAAGTTAATTTGGCGAATACTTGAACTAATACTAGCAATAAAATAACAAACGAACTAATTTTGCCATTCGCATAATATTGGGCCTTAGTGGCCCATTAATAGGCTTGATAGGTCCCGAATACTATTTATTTGTTTATTGGGCCTCACTAACCCATTAACATGCGCGGCGGACCTTGGATACTAATTACGTGCTATTTGGGCCTGTAAATACCTTTCATGTGAAAGGGGCATTAGTTGTCCTTTGACATGTATTTTGGGCTCATGTTATATAACCTCATTCCTTTCGGGCCTAAAAATGACTTACATGCTTCGTGAGCCTTAGTTGCTCGCTTACATGGTTCATTGGGCCGGGAATGAGTTTTATATGTTTCTCTTCGTGTAAAATTTGATTAAGGATCTAGTGAGACTTGTCGGTTGACACCTGTTGAGTGTACGATCGTAGCTTGTAGTTATAACCAGAGTCTCTTGGAGGGTGTCACACCCCGGCCGTCGGCGGAAACACCGGGCAGTGTAATGTCATTTCTCGTATCATAGTTATCAACTTCCTAAAAACACATGCATTTAAAAATACGTCAACATAAAGTTGGTGAGTCCACAGGTTTTGACTCCATATAAAAATAATACATTTTCCAAGTTCAAAAGTATAGTTTTGAAAGTATCATTTTAACTCTCAAATGTTTAGTATATATATCCTAGATATAAAAGTTTACTTACCAAATAAGTAGTTTACCTATAAGTCTCATATACTATGATTATAAGTGTTTGTAATTCCATACAAACGAAAGTTGCTACGTATAAATCTTATTTCAATTCTATACGAGTAAAACTGCTACGTATAAATCTATTTCAATTCTATACGAGTAAGTGGGATAGGTGTAGTGGTCTACTTAATATACAAGTAATATACCTACTAGATTCTTATACTTAGAGTATAAGTCTTTGGGAAACTTATACTTAACATTCATACTTGTATATCGACAAAGTATAATGCTTCTAAAGTTGTGCTACCATGAGTCTGTAGCTGCGACTGTATGACTTAGTTTTATACCTCTTATTATTATTACAAGGATCACACATTGCGGTAGTACAAGGATTACACCTTGCGGTAGGATTACACCTTGCGGTAGTACAAGGATTACACCTTACGGTAGTACAAGGATCACACCTTGCGGTAGTACAACAACTATAATTAGAATTAAAATCAGGTTTTATCTTGACATAAAACCAACAATAACAACATACTTATCAATTAACATATAGAACTTCCGAGTATAACTCTGGAACTATATCACACACAACATATATATAGAATCCTAAGTATAACTCAAGATCTACATTAGTATACTACTATAACAATAACATGCTAACAACTTTACGATAGTTGTATATTTTCAGATACGAAATAACTATATCCCGGTTATTATAACTATCTACGTTGATACTAATATACTATCATTTAGACATAATAATAACGTATATACAATATTTAGCATGCGTTTTCCCCCGAAAATATTAGAAAGTGGGGCCGTAAAACTCACCTTAATAGCATGATTTTATGTAATCTAAGCAGAAACGGTCAGCGTACGAGGTCGTCGGGGCTCGGGATGCAAGAGGGCTTCACCAAAAGAGAAAGGAGAAAGGGAAATGGTGTAAGGAAGTGTCAAGGTCGGACCTGATATTTATAGGAAGGATTTTGGACCCTCACGACGTGAGAATCTCATTGTTCACGTCGTGAGTTTCGAGCTTATCTCTTCGTAGACTTGCCATCCGTCTTCTAGCTTCCGAAGGTGGCAAAATGACTCCTCACGTCGTGAAAAACTCCTTGTTCACGTCGTGAGTTTGGATCTTATCCCCTCGCAACCTCGTCACACCTTCTAGATCCAAAATGTGGCAGTTTGACTCCTCACGTCGTGATTTTCTATGCTCACGTCGTGAGTTCAGTCTAATTTAGGGTTTCTGACAGCTGAATCTTCGGAAGGTCATAACTTTCGCATACGAACTCCATTTTCGACGTTCTTTATATCCACACGTAGGTATTCATGAGTACTACAACTCTCTTTTAGACTCCAATAGCTAATTATAAGTCTATTTTTAATTCCTTTTATTATAGAGATTTATAGTGTTCGGTTTATCATAACTTCTTCACGCGAAGTCAGATTTAGACGTTCTCTATATTTTTGGAATCGTATGGACGTATACTTTGATTTATACTATAAAGTATGTATGAAAGTTCATATTTATATTAGAATTATCATGAAACATATAGAGAGTTTACTACATTATTTGTTTTGACAAAATCACATTACATGATTGGTATAATCACATGTGATTGTTATTGACCTAATTTTGACTAGTGTTACAGAGGGAGAGCGGGGTTTTGTGTATAGATCTATACGGGGATGACACCCCAAACCTGAACTGTTCGCTACAGTTAGACTACATCTGTCTAGGGTGACGATAACCTTATTCTATTTTTCCGTCGGCGTTCCCAAATGCCAAGACAGGCGAATTTGTCATTAATTAGTATGGTTATGACGACTCACTTAGAGGAATTAACGTTATAAATTTATGGAAGACCATTATTTTCTTTTCTTTTTTGGATTATTCAGAAACATACCCGTACTGGTACTCAACCTCGGGGGTTGGTATGGCAGCATTCTCTTCTTCAGACAACATAGGGTTGTTTGGGGGCATTCTCTTTACATTCTTTTTACCTTTTCTGCATTATCTTTATACATTCTAATAAACAATAATACACATGCATTAATACAAGATCTGACACAAACATACTAAACTGTTTTCAGAAAATATTGGATTTTCTGGTAGTTTCAAAGTTGTACAAATCATTTTCACAAACATGCTTATGAACTCACCAACATTTTTTTGTTGACCTTTTTAAATTAACTTGTATTCTCAGGAAACCGTTGAAGCAGGTTGAGCGGAACAAACTAATGGATATTTTGTTTCATCATACTCTGACTATTTTGGCATGTAATATTCAAATACAATACTCGATGTAAACAATAAACGTTGTTATATTACATTTGTGATGATGATGATGTTATGTTTCAATTATATACTCTGTGATGATACTACAACAATGGAGTCACGCTCAAGCCCGCGGACATTTCCGCCATCTGGTTCGGGGGTGTGACAGATTGGTATTAGAGTATTGTTTATAGTGAACTAGCATATCTAGTCATACAAGATATGCAACTATAAATACAATGGGACTAAACTACTCTGAACATAATAATTAAAATACATACCTATGTGTGCATTTTAGAGTAATAACACAACAAGAACAGTGAAAGTCCTTGGAGGAATTGAACAACGCGATTAAACGCGGGCAGTTATGTAGTCGTATTGGGGGTGAATGTAGCCTGATCAACTACATTCATTCAAAATACGACCAACATGTGTTCGGGAGTAATTGTGATGGACAATGAATCAAAAACTTACCACCTAAATTATCCAAAGAGCTTATAGAACCAAACCTAAACAAATTTAAAATATTATAGCAATATTTGGCGTGCTATTTGTTTCTAGTATTTATACATTTCCGTGCAGACTCTATGGCCGGGTATCATTAGCCAGGAGACCCCTATCTCCCTAGTCAAGGGAAGGCAGGGTGGCTTGACCCAGAGGAAGACCCAGAAGGAGACTCAGAGGAAGAACCAGAGGAGGAACATGAAGTAGAACTTGCAGATGGACCCGCCGAGCCAGTGGTGGACCTCGAAGAGGGAGAGATCGAGGGAAATGACGATGATGACTCGGGTGCAGAGTCTGAGGTCATCAATCCTCCATACATGGCCAGAGTACCGACTTATCGTATGGGCCCTGATGGCCCCGCGCCTCATGGGCACATGATATTGGAAGATGGAGTCATCAGCAGGGGATATGACCGCCTTATGGTATGAACCGAGGTCTTTTTGATCTTAGTCATGGAGGACCAGCTGACCGGGTTCTCTCAGACATGGTCCGGCACACCCGAGATATTGATAACCAAGCTCAGGACACCCTAGATCAAACAGACCAAATGTGGTCTGCTGTTGAGAGAGATGGGAGACAAACACAGGGAGTGATCAGAGACTTCCAAGCGAGGCAGTCAAATTAGGAGGCTCGACTACGAAACACCGAACGAAAAATAGCTCATCTCCAGGGTGCATCCACTTCATCAGCTCCATCACCAGACACTTTCCACCACAATTAGGATCCGCTTTTCCCCCCACTACTATCCGTTATGACTCTCTTTCGTGTACTAAGATGGTACTCACTAATGAAACAACTATTTGTTCTTCTTATTTCGTGATTTCGCATGAGTCCACTTATATGCACAACTGAACCCCCCGAAACCGCTAGATACTCAAGGATCTCGAAACCAAAACAACCTATATACTCTATGGATAGACTTAATATCCGTGCCAACTCTACGATTACCTACTACCATAAATACATCATAGGGATGAAGATTGAAACATTGTGAATCATACGACAAAACGCGAAGTTTATAGAGTACAACCAGAAATGACTATAGTTACTTACGATCTTGTTTATCATCATGCAGCAGAAAATGTCATCCCACAGGAATAACAAGAACACCCGTGAGACACCATGTTGGAACCTGAAAGTGAACCACTAGCAATCCTAAGTCCAAGTAATAATTCCGGAGTCAGCATCAAGTTCCGAAGTGAAGAGCAGTCCGGACGTTGTCCGGACTTGGAGATAAGTTGATTGGAAGATCAGGAGTGAAGACATTCCGAAATGGACTTCATATCCGAAATGTGTGGTGATCCGGTGAAGCTGTTTTGTCTCTTTCTGTATTAATTACTTTTGTCTCTTAGCATGATTAGAAATTTCATAGGACTTAGTATGTTTGTCAACTTGGACAATCAGAATGTAAGAATTTTTCCCTTTATCCGGTCCTATGTATGTTTAGTGGTTTGTACCATGTTTCACTTACTCCTATTTAAAGGAGCTTTCAATGAAATGTTATGAGACGGATCATTCACTCACTTTTGGCATTTACTAAGTTATTTCAACTCTCTTTAAAACATTCTTCTTGTTATTTATTTATTAACTTTACTTTGATCTTTATTCTCATTCTTCACTTATGGCTTGATTATTTGTTGAATGCATTAACTCAGACTTGACTGGTCTATCCAGGCTTGACTGGAACATTTGTTAGCAAGCAGACATTGATCTTAAGCATTAACTCAAGGTTTGAGTTTTCAAACCTTGTCCCTGTGCATTAGATCTATCTTGTTCTCTCAATTGGTATCAGAGCTTGCGTGGTTGTCCTTTGAATCCATAAGATCAGATTATAGTTGGTTTGAAGTTACCTTGGTACTTCAACCATTTCTGTGTTAAGGATAAAAGTTCTTCTATATACCACTTTTGCTTGAAGATATCTTAACTTTAATGGCTGCTTCTAATTCTCAACAAATGATTTCAATGCAAATCGCAAATAGTGAGGGTTGCCCTACACGTGCCTCATTGCTAATTGTGGAAGAATATGATCACTGGAAAGTTAGAACGGAAAGAGTTTTAACTGCTAAAGAGAAAGGTGAAGAGATTTGGAGATCCGTCACAGAAGGTCCTCATGTTCCTGTAAGAATAGTTGTGAGAGATGCTGTTGCTCAGCTTATGGGTCA
Organism: Lactuca virosa; assembly: GCF_052849685.1. Taxonomy (NCBI): domain Eukaryota; kingdom Viridiplantae; phylum Streptophyta; class Magnoliopsida; order Asterales; family Asteraceae; genus Lactuca; species Lactuca virosa. The sequence goes on from NC_136428.1 coordinate 84,829,751, forward strand.
AGATAAATCTTGTCCAGCTCCTCTAACTGCAGATGATATTGAGAAGTTGCATGCTGATCAAGTTGCTTTCTCAGAAATGGCGTGTCACACCCCCAAACCGGAACGGAGGAAATTTTCAAGGGAGGAGGACGTCATGTTTAGTATCACAACACATGCATCTTAGTAATCATGGTAACAAACAACCATTGCATTAAAATAAAAGTGTTTACAAAGTATGTGGTTCACATAAGATAAACTCCAAAAGTAAATAACAAAACAAGACATGAAGCTACTATGCTCCATCTTCTGAATCCCAGTGCGCGTACCTGTCTACTAGTTTCCTGAGAATATAAGTTATTTTGAAAGAGTAGATCAGCATTTAAGCTGGTGAGTTCATAAGTATTTTAGTGATGTAATGTAAGTTGAAAGTTATTTTAGAAAAGTTCGCCTGTTCCTCCAGAAGATCCTATATCTTCTGATATGACGAAAGGTAAGTAAAAATGACTCTACAATTTCTTCTATGAGTACTAAATGGATACAAATTATATACAATCCAGATCAAACAGACAATCGATTGTGTGAATCTGCCATAAGCCCACAAACAAACAAGGAACAGGAAATGAGGCGGAAAGCACACATCCCATTCTTTGTTAGATCTTCATTGTATAAAACCCTGGTGTATTCATTTGGTACTTACGGAGTTAAGTGTAATAGTTCCTTTATATTTGATGAAAACATTCCTTAAGAAAAACCCTTATTTTCTTTAGTAAAAATGGTAACCACAATAGTTCCTTCTATAATCACTTTGTTTATACGAGCTATATATAATCTAATATCAAACAGATAGTTAATTGTGTGAATCTGCCCTAAGCTCACAACCAAACAAGGAACAGGAAATGACGCGGAAAGCACACATCCAACTACCTATCAGATATTAATTATATATAACCCTGATGTATAAACTAAGGTATTATATAATTAACCACTAAAGGTCCTTTAAGTTAACTGGTTTAATAAAATGGATTAAACCCTTTTACGGATAAGTTTCTAGTTTTGTCTACCAAATGTTCTATTTGAAAAGTATGTTTTGTACTACAAAACGGTTTACTGAATTTGTATCTTATGACCTGACCCATACCTGTTACTCCCTATGATTACTTGGTGTATATATAATATATATGTAGCTAAGATCGAATAGACAGTAGATTGTGTGAATCTGCACTAAGCCCACAACTAAACAAGGAACAGGAAATGAAGCGGAAAGCACCCATCCTAGTGCCTGTCGGATCCGATTAATATATATCCTTGATGCATCCATCAAGAAATCATAAAGTTAGCATTATAGGCCCCCTTCTAACTGAATGTACTAAGACTCGACTGTTCTGTTTGTCGTTTGTAATGATGTAAGTTTCCCTAGTTTATAACTATCTTTATTGGAAAATGGTTTGCATTACCTTTTCTATGAGAATATCACTATATGAATGTAATGGGAAAATGAAAGTATACAGTAGTATTGTATAAAATAACTACTGAAGTACTGACTACCTTAAAACCAATTTCTTTAATTAAGGTAGAATGTGATGAAGTTATAACCATACTCGATTTGACTAGTATAAAACACGACGCTCCAAAGGCACCGAAAATGGTATGACATTTGTCACCCGTAGACTTGCAAGTCCCACTGTAGCTAGCATCAAGGTGTGGGGTATCAATCCTGTATAGATCTATACACAAACTCACGCTCTCCCTCCAGGAGACTCTGGTTACAAAACGCGACATAACAAGTGTATTGCTAAGCCGTGAAGTAGTGGTTTCACATTATTGTTATCTTGTTCTTGTTATAGTATGTTCCTCCCTGTACTAGTTATAGTATGTTCCTCCCTGTACTAGTTATAGTATGTACTGAACCCCTAAACCATACCTATTATAGTTTACTAGTATGTTTACTTGAACTGTTACTGACTTGAAAAAGACTCATTTATCTACTGAGTTATGATTGTACTTTAAAAACAGAGTTTTATAAACTATAAAGTAACATAACTTTAAAAGACTTTTTGAAATGATTTTATCACTTATAAACACATAAGCAATACTTTGAAATGATGTTAATCACAAATAACATTTACATAATTATCATTGTGTTCAACTTGTATCCCCCCCCCCCCCCCCGTAAAAGCATTTAAACAATTAAAAGATTGATTATAGGGGTATGAACTCACCTTATGTGGCGATTCAATTGAAGATTCGCATAAGGATGAGAAGTTCCACGAATGAAGTCCCGAGACACAAACGAGTCCTAAATGACATATATTGATACATATAGGCATGCAATTAGCAAATCTAACTACAAAGGTGATTGGGAAACAACCTAGGATGCAAGGATAACTAACCAAAAGAGTGCTAGAAGCAAGTTAGTGGATTGAAGGAGTGTTCACGACCCTATGGTGTGATCACGGCCTAAGAACACATGAAGTGTTCACGGCCCAACAAGGTTCACGGCCCAAGATGATGGATGGTTCACGGCCCAACTTGATGAGTGGTTCACGACCCACTTGGTGTTCACGGCCCAATCTTGAAGGGTTCACGGCCCAAATGTGAAGAACACTAGAAGAACACTTGAAGATCTATGTGTTTTGGAAAGTGTTTGAAGATCCTAAGTTGCTTTTCTGGAGTATCTAATGAAAGAGGGTGTTTAGGAGTGAAAGATGGTGTTCTTGAACTAAGATACTTGAGAGAGAATGGAGAGTTTGCGGCCAAGAGAAGAAGAAGTGAGGATTTAAAGAAGGTAAAGTATATATATGGGAGGGGTTCACGGCCACCCTTGGGTTCACGGACGTGAACACCTTTTGGTGGGTTTTATAGATCAGTTTCATTCCTCTATTATTTAGCTAACACTTCTCAACATGCAATCCAAAAGTGTACTGGGCTTAGAACTCATTAAAATGACCCTTAACAAGGCTAAAAGGCAATAGAAACTAGTCTGACTTTTGGTTGATTGGATTGACTTATAAGGTAGAAATTCTCGGGTTGTCACATCATCCCCCCGTTAGATGGAATTTCGTCCCAAAATTAGCTTTCCTAGCTGTACTCCTGGGGTTGTGCTCCTCTGAATGACATGATACCCACTCGTAGACCTGGGCAACTTTGCCCTGACGCTCATGATAAGATTCATACATGGTCCATCTATCATCACTTCGTGTATACATGTCGTATATAATTAAGATTAGTAAGACGGTCGGATGTGCGACTCTGCCCCAGGTCCACAACCAAACAAGGAACATGAGATAGGGCGGAAACACACATACTAAATCAGCATAATCATAATTATATACTACTCTCGCGTATACACTTAATAGTGATAGGTGGGCTGTATTCGTCCTTAGCCTCTGTGCTTGAACTTGATCTGTTGGACGAGTGGTAGTTCGGGAAGGTCTTCTGGGTATACGGCGGCAAGGTTTCGAAGGGCAAGGTACTCCTCGCATGAGTACTTCGGGGTTTAGAAGGCAAAAGACAACACTGAGGTCTAGGTCGGGTTGTCGTTACGAATGACGAGGGTTTCATGAATTTGTCGGTTACGGCGATAGAATTTTGAAACATATGAACTTAGTATGGTGAGGACCACGCCAATCCACGGCGAATGATGACTACGAACTCTTTATCGAAACAAATGACAGGTCGATTTGAAAGAAACGTTTGTTATACTATGATGTATCTCTAGTGTACTCAACGATGTATTCTGTGTAGACTTTCTAGTGCTTTCTGTTTCTCCTTGATGTTACCACTATCACGTATTGTACCGCGATAAGCGAGTACATACCGTGAAAGTGTTTTTGATAACTAGTGTCGATACTCTATATTATGATCCTCCTCGGTGCCTCTATGATCGCCCGGCATATACAAGTTATGTATAATTAAGATGGATAAGATGGTCGACTGAGTGACCCTGCCCTAAATCCACAACCAAACAAGGAACATGAATTAAGGCAGAATCACTCACTCTAAGTCTGCAAAATCTTAGCTATGCACAACTCTAATGTACATACTAAGCCATCATAGCTCACTTGTACGGATCTTTAGTTCTCTTATGAATGATGTGACTTGTTCTGACAAGTGAGTTATTATAATTACTTTTAGATGTTCCCCAAGTTTTAATCTTATATAAATATAAATTACTTTTTAAAGTAATTCTTATTTGGAAGACGTACCGCTGGTTACTGGTGGTTCTGGGGCAGCTTGTCCTGCGGTGATCATCAGAATTCGTCCATCCGCGCCCGAGTTCTTCGTTATCGGGAAGTCCCTCTTGTAGTGTCCTGTCTCACCACAACCATAACAGGCTTGGTTTTCTTCAACTCTGGGGACTTGGAAGATCGGTTGAGTCGGTGCCCTCCAGAAACGGACAGTGTGCCCCTTCCTGTAGCAGTTCAGGCACTGCATTTCTCGGCATACTCCAGTGTGGTGATAGTTACACTTACCACACTTTGGGAGAGTTCCAGCATATCCATTGACAGATGCTGGAGTGGCAGGTGTTATGGCGGCGTGCATCGTCACTACTAACTGCTCCCGTGGGGTTTCCTATGTCGTTCATTTCTTCCTCTTGTTCCTCGACTTCCATTTATAGTCCCCTCCCTTTGATGGCTCTGGAACGGAGACTACCATGCCATGACAGACTCCATGGTCAATGAGTCGCTGGGCCAGACGTTTGTGTGACAACCCGAAATTTTTGCCTTGTAAGTCCAGCCATTCAATTCAATCGTGTGTCAGACTCGTTTCTGCTATCTTTTAGCATTGTTTAGAGTCTGTTTAAGTGTTCTAAGCCTTTTACATTTAAAGTTAGGGTTTAGGAATGAGTTACTTAAGTTCTTCATGTTTCTTTCAAGCCAAACACTCCTTCAAGAGGAGTGTACGTCCGTACACATGGTGTACACATGGGTGTATGGTCGTACACCCATTAGGGCCGTAAACTCATGTCCATAAGTGAGTTGTAAGCCTTTCTTCCTTTTGATTAGTTGTTATGCTTCTTAATCTAGTATCACCCTTTGATTTCATCCATGAAAATCATCTTTTTGGGTAGATCTTCAAGATCATCATCTTTCACCAAGAACACACACTTGTTCTTGGTGGTCGTGAACCCTCTTCAAGCTTCCAAATCGTAAGTATCCTTTCCATATGCTTAGTATACGTTAGATACTCTTGTTTAACACCCTAGAAATGACAATTTACTGGAACAAAAGGAGTGTACGACCATACACCCTTGCATGGCCGTACACACCTCAAAACACTCCAAAAGGCCCACCAAAATGAGAACTTAGTTCATATTATTGTTGAGCAATAGACCCACTAGCTTCCCCATGGATCAAACAACCCTTTAGCATGTTTTTCCTATGAGTGTACGGCCGTACACTCCATGGCCGTACACCCTTTGGCCGTACACTCCATGGTATGGCCGTATACTCCATTTAGTGAATCACATGTGATTCTAACACTTAGTTCAAGTGTTTCCTAGTCCCTAAGGTAGTTTCCTTGCATGTTAGGTGCTTTTAAACACTAATTACATGCCAATATATGCCATTATATGTCATTTAGGACTCGTTTGTGTCTCGGGACTTCATTCGGGAAACTTCTCATCCTTACGCGCATATTCGAGTGAATCACCCACATAAGGTGAGTTCATACCCCTATAATCAATCTTTTAATTGTTTTAAATGCTTTTAGGGGGGGGGGATACAAGTTGAACACAATGATAATTGTGTATATGTTTTGTGATAAACATCATTTTAACGGATTTCTTATGTGTTTATAAGCGATCAAAACATTTCAAAAACTCTTTTAAAGTTATGTTACTTTATAGTTTATAAAACTCCGTTTTTAAAGTACAATCATAACTTAGTAGATAAATGAGTCTTTTCTTCAAGTTAGTAACAGTTCAAAGTAAACATACTAGTAAACTATAATAGGTATAGTTTAGGGGTTCAGTTTACAGTAGAACAAAGAGAACATACTAGACACAAGGACAGGGAGGAACATACTATACACTAGAACAGAGAGAACATAGTATACACTAGAACAGAGAGAACATACTATAAAGAGAAACAGGGAGGAACGTACTATACACTAGAACAGAGAGAACATACTATAAAGAGAAACAGGGAGGAACATACTATACATTATAACAGAGAGAACATACTATACACTATAACAGAAGAACAAATCATGATTAACAAAATTATACCAATGATCACTAACTCATTGTTCTAAACAAAAGGTGATAATAAAAGTGGTACACAAGAACAAGATAACATTAATGTGAGACTATTTCACGGCTTAGATATTCGTTTGTTGAAGTCGCATTTTGTAATCAGAGTCTCCTGGAGGGAGAACGTTATTAGTATGGTTACAACCACATCACATTATAACCTTAATAAAACGAATTGGTTTTAAGGTAGTCAGTACTTCAGTAAGTCAATTTCAAAGACTACTGTATACTTTCTTTTTCCCATTACTTTCATATTGTGAAATTCTCACTTGAAAGGTAATGCAAACTATTTTCAAGTAAATATAATTATAAACTAGGGAAAACTTACATCATTACAAGCGACAAACAGAACAGTCGACTCTTAGTACATTCAGTAGAAAGGGGCCTATAATGCTAACTTTATGATTCCTTAGTTTATACATAGGGCTGTAAACGAACTGAACGTTCAACGAACTGTTCGTGAACCGTTCGGCGGGAAGTTTGTTTATGTTCGTTTATTTAATAAACGAACGAACATGAACTAAAATTATCGTTCGTTTAGTTAAACGAACAAACATGAACAATGGTCTTGTTCGTTCAATTATGTACGTGAACGTTCGTTTATGTTTTTCGTTTACATTCGTTCATATAAATTCATTTTATGTTCACATATGCTTAATTGTGTTTGATTATATTAGTGTATTATATGTTCATTTATGTTCATATATCTTCAATTATGTTTTTTTTATCTTTGTTCATTTATATTCGTTTGTTTATGTTCGTTTAGCATGTTCACGAACATAAACGAACGAACATGAACAATGTAATTTGTTAAACGAACGAACATGAACAAGGAAACTCATTCGTTTATCCGTTCGTGTTCGTTTATTTGTTTGGCTAACTTAAACGAACGAACAAATAAACATAATTAGTAGGATGTGTGCTTCCCGCTTCATTTCCTCTTCCTTGTTTGGTTGTGGGCTTAGAGCAGATTCACCCAACCTACTATCTATCCGGTCTTATATATATATATATATATATATATATATATATATATATATATATATATATATATATATATATATATATATATATATATATATATATATATATTCCGTATACACTAAGTAATCATAAGGAGTACCAGGTATGGGTCAGGTCATAGTACACTAATTCAATACACTGTTTTCTAGTACAAAACATACTTTTTAAATAGAACATTTTGTAGACAGAACTAGAAACTTTCCAGTAAAAGGTTTAATCCATTTTATTAAACCAGTATAACTTAAAGGACCTTTAGTGGTTAATTCTATAATAACGTAGTTTATACATCAGGGTTATATATAATTAATATCCGATAGATAGTTGGATGTGTGCTTTCCGCCTCATTTCCTGTTCCTTGTTTGGTTGTGGGCTTAGGGCAGATTCACACAATTAACTATCTGTTCGATATTAGATTATATATAGCTAGTATAAACTAAGTGATTATAGAAGGAACTATTGTGGTTACCATTTTTACTAAAAGAAATAAGGGTTTTCTTAAAGAATCTTTTCATCAATTATAAAGGAACTATTACAGTTAACTCCGTGAGTACCAAGTGAATACGCCAGGGTTATATACAACGATGATCTAACAAACAATGGGATGTGTGCCTTCCGCCTCATTTCCTGTTCCTTGTCTGGTTGTGGGCTTAGGGAAGATACACACAATCGATTGTTTGTTTACTATGGGTTTTATATAACTTTTATCCATTTAGTACTCATAGAAAGGATTGTAGAGTCATTTTTACTTATCTTTCATCAAAGCAGGAAATATAGGATTTTCTGGAGGAACAGACGAACTTTTCTAAAAGAACTTACAACTTACATTACATCACTAAAATATTATGAACTCACCAGCTTAAATGCTGATCTACTCTTTTAAAATAACTTGTATTCTCAGGAAACTAGTAGACAGGTACGCGTTCTAGGATTTAGAAGATGGAGCATAATAGCTTCATGTCTTATTTTGTTAGTTACTTTTGTAGTCTATCTTATATGAACCACATACTTTGTAAACACTTTCTTTCTAATGAAATGGTTGTTTGTTACTTTGATTACTATGATGCATGTCTTGTGATACTAAACATGACGTCCTCCGCCCCCGAACGTTTCCGCCGTTCCGGTTTTGGGGTGTGACAGTTTGACACTATCAAATGTAGTTGGGTTAGAAGACAGTACATCCCCTTGAATCGAGGCAGGTAAACCCCAGATGTACCTATCTATCTTCTTAATTTACGGGGTAACCATCCCGGGGCATAGTGTTGCCAGGTCGCTAAACCTGTCACTGTAGGCCACTATGTCTGAGCTGACCATGGTGTGCTCCCATAGTTCTTGCTCCAGTTTTTGAACTTCGCCCCTTGGGCAGTATTCTTCCAACATTACCTCCTTTAGGTTCCCCCAACCTATTGATTTGGCCACTGATAGAGTTAGTGACTTAACATGGCTATTCCACCATGTTAGGGCTCTGTCGGAGAATGTGCAGGCAGCAAACTTCACTTTGCTCCCTTCTGGGCATAGACAGATTTCAAAGACTGAATCTGTTTTCTCGAACCATCGCATCAGAGCAATGACTCCCCCATTTCCATTAAAGGTTTTGGGTTTGCAGTTCATGAAGTCCTTATACGAACACTCCCTAGGGTATCCGTGAGTACCATCTTGGGTGTAGTTAAGACCCGATCCACTCCCGCTATTACCGATCGTGTTGAATGGAGCTAGGGCTGCTGTTGTTGGAATAGTGTCTAAGGTCATTAACTATTGCTAATATTTCTAATAATAGCAGGGTCCTTTTGGGTTGCCCTCAAGACCCAAATTGAGTAGAATAAATAAAGGAGAAATTGGTTTATTAATTATTATGGTTAATAATTAATTAGAAACTAATTGGAAATATATTTTGGAAATATATTTTGGGAATTAATTAACAGTTTAATTAATTAAAGGGTTGAATGTTCATTAATCAATAGTTGGTTAATCAGGAATGTTCCAGAACCTTATGGAATTAGGGTTGGATGAAAATCACTCCATCCCACATGGGAAAGGAGTGAAATTTCGTGGTTAGGCCTCCATCCCACATGGGAAGGAGTACTAAACCCTAGGAGGCATCCAAGGCTATAAATAGGGCCTTAGGGATTTCATTCCTCCTTGCACCTTGGCTTGAAGTTTCGCCATCCCTTCTTCCTCCCCCTCTTAGGGACGATTTCTAACCCCTTTGGGTTTGTGAAATTGACCCTTCTCCTAGTTATTTTTATTCCACTCTTTGGTGTCATTGGGTGTGATACCATTAGAGGGATTCTGGTTTGGATCCTTTCATCCAAGCAACTTCATGGAGGTTCAAGATCTCAAGCATGGAGATCAAGGGCTACATAAGAGGTATGTTTTCTTACTTATGTTTTAGTTTTCTAGGGTTGATGTAATTAGCATGAAGCCATAGATCCATAGGTTGCATGTACACTTAGGTATATCGTTGTTTCGATTTTTCCGCTACCTAGTTTTAGAGTGTATTTGATGCGTAGAAATCCCAACAGTGGTATCAGAGCCATTGGTTCATGGTTATGTTCACCCTAGATCCATGTTTTCTGTAAAACTTTGTTTGAAATTGAATGGTAGAAGGATTATTGAAAAATTCGTAATTGATAATACCTTAGTCGCAGCTCAACGACGTGAGAGCTTAGAGCTCACGACGTGAGCTCAGCAGAATTAGGGTTTTCAGATTTTTTCCATTTTTCAAATATGAAGCTTTATCAAATATGGATAATTACCAAATTTTAAAATGTTTTAAATCTGGAAATTGATAAATATTATTTAAATATTTTATTTGAATTTGAATATTTATTAATAGATAAATATTGTTTAAATATGTTTATTTGAATTTGAATATTTATGTGTTTATTTGAATTTGAATATTTATTAATAGATAAATATTGTTTAAATATGTTTATTTGAATTTGAATATTTATGTGTTTATTTGAATTTGAATATTTATCTATTATTTAAATAGTGAATTTAAATATTTAATATTATTTATAAAAGAGATTTATAAATTTGAATATTACCCCTTTCTGATTTATTAATTGTTACATTGCGTCCTCGCAATTAATTAGAATTAATAATAGACAACTAAATTTAAAGAGTTTTAAATTTACCCCTTATATTTATATATATTAGAATTGTGTCTATTATATGTATAAGAAAGTTACAACATGCGCCCTTGCGTGTTTAAATATTGACATTGTCAGTCTTACATCGACTAGGCTCACCCGTTCTAATGTAGGGGTTTAAGGAGGTCTCTTTGATTCCTAATGAGGTCGGTTTTTAATATGCTTCGCGCTTACCACCCTCACCGCCCAATTGCATTTTGTGAATGGAGTTACCGAAAGGGTTTGATAGTGATAATGGTCAATCTAAAAGTATTTTAAATACAAGTATAAAACAAAATCCCGTTTTATTAATAGAATGTGAGTTTATATTATCCATGAAAATTGCACATTCTCCTTATATTCTGTTGATGGAGCTCGTGTGGTTAACCGGCACATCAATATAGGGTATAGTTGAGAATGATATGGAACTCGCAAGAGTCGGGGACCATGCGATTTTGCAAGGTTAATTCTCAATCTATTTAATGTGAATTTTATGTTATCCATAAAAGTTGCACATTCTCTTTATAACTTGTTGATGGAGCTCGCGTGGTTAACCGGCACGTCAATTGGAGAGTATAAGTAGAGAATGATGTGGAACTCGCAAATCTCAAGCGTAACTTGAGCCGGGGACCATGCGGTTTTGTATGGTCGATTCACCATCTGTTCAATGATCCGCGGCGACCCCGTCATTGAATTTGAGATGAACATAATTCGAGATTAACATGCCATTGATAGTCAATGAATCTCAAAGATCTAGGAATTTCGTGGTGATCGAAATTGGCAAAGGGCTTTGCCTACCTAAATAACTTTATGGTGTGTTTACGGCATCCCTTTACACATCATGGAGCCAAATATGGATCCTAGCCTTATAAAATAATTTTATTTAGGGTGATTATTTTCTAAGGATAAGTAAAACAAACTATAATGGAATTTGTTATTGAATGATGTCTAGAACCTTATCCACTAAAATCTACTGCTATAAAACCTTTGAAAGGATTAGCTATGAGGATGATCAATCTTGTCAAGTTCGTAGTTTGGGAGTAGTTCTCATAAACGAAAAGAAAGATCATGCCTTTGTTAAAGCTATTCCTTGGTTACTTCAAACATTGCATTCTAAAGTGTTAGAAAGAGCAATTGTCAAATGTACGTTGTAAAATGACATATTGAAGTAAAATGGAATTTCCTTGAGTTAGGAGTTGACTAGGATTAATCGATTAGCTGACATGTACATATAATCAATTCATTTTGATTTTGATATGAACAACTTGGAATGACCATGAAGGAGTTGTGGAGCATGTTAAAGTTTCCTTTTGGAATTAACATGGCAGTCATAGAAACTCAAACTTCAAAACACTCTCATATTTTACTATCATTAATAGAAGTGTCAAGAAGAAGAAAGCCAATTGCACACGGTTTAAAAGGCGATTAGTGTGGGTATACCTAATCTAGGCCCTAATACCTAGGACAAAGGAAGGCTTATTCTAAGACATGTTCTGATAGTTGCTCGTTTCCATAACAAGAAAAGGACTAAGAAATCAAACTTGCCCAAATGTATATTTGAGGTGAAAGGACTGGAACATGAAGAAGTTAAATTTAATCATGGATCACGAGCCCGTGCTACTTTCCATTGGATCAAAATATGACTAGTTCTTCCATGTTTTGTATTCAATCAAATATATGGATTTATAATGCCATCAAAACATTACTTCTAAGCCTTGAGTATTTTACTGACATTTGCAAGAATGTGCAGTTGCTAAAATGAAGTAAGAAGATTGATACATGGAGAAGATAATTTGATCATGAATGCCAAGCCCTTGCTACATTCATGGGATCAAAGGACAATTCTCTTCAAATGTTTAGTCTATGGTATTATAATTGAAATTGTTTATACCATGATTCAAGAGATAGTTATGACTTATTTAAATGTGGAGCATTCTAACATGTTAAAAGAGAGTCATGAAATCTATGAAACTAGTATAATAGCAATATTTCAAAGTTGATTCGAATATTTGAATAAGGTGTATTATTGTGAATATCTGTTGAAATTAGTTTACCTAATTAATCGTTAAGATTGACCACAATAAGTACTTATTCAAATACATCCAAATGTTTGGGTGAAATGTATTTGTGGAATCATAGTATTGGATACATAAATGAGAAATGCATTACCAAGTATCCAGTTGGATCGGATTTTGGATATCATTTGGCCTCGGGTCTTATGATAAATGAAAATCTTATTTATCAAGATAGATGATGAATACGTCACTGGGTGATGTGAGTATCTGTTGGAATTAGTTCACACTAATCGACCGTTCAGATTAACCGCAATACATGGTGAGACCAACTTCGTATGAATGTGAGTCTAGAACCTTTCAGGTGTTCAGAGCTCTCATAAAGCGAGGTTAAGAATCAACTGGGCAATAGGATGAGACACTGATAGTGAGAATCTCAGTCCAAACTTTATCGATCATCTAAGGAATTGTGAAAGAGTTTCACGATCTATCTCCACCCATAACACTACTGCTAGGAAGTGTTAGTTGGATAGAGAAACAAATCATTAATTGATTTTGTGCCAGGTGAGTCGTGTTATGTTTGCTAACAATTCGTGGATTGTAACATGAATAGTGTTACAAGAAGTCCTTTGGTCTTGTGCCAACTAAGTAGGTTCCTGAAACGCTCTATGATATGTGAAGTGGGATTCTAACCTCACTGCCATATATGTAAGTCTACGATTATGAGGCTTACGCTTGTCGTGAAGTGCTCGACAATCTAGGACTTTGATTAAAGATGTGTTATCTCGTTGGAGAGCCCATCAAGCATTTTGGATAATTGTTTAACAACCTTCTGAGAACAAAGTGCATGTTGCTCAAAAGGCAGTCTTCCAAGAGAAGGAGCTGATTTCTAAAAGGGCTAGTGGGAGCCACATTGATCTTGGTAAGATTCAAGAGTCAACCAACGAAGAGCCTAAAGTTGGACATAGCATTCAATTTGGAATTGAAAGAGCTATTAAGGAAACTGACATATTTCCATTTTTCCATATAGATATGATAGAAGACCTCATGGACCTAGTTATATAAGAGTTTATATTGCTAAGGTATTTGAGTCACTGGTAGATAGAAATCAGAGTGTACCAGCTATCGGAAGCTATGGTAGGCCCTAAAGGCTACAACATAGAAAGAGGAATTGGAAAGCGAGATTCAATCCATGTATGTTGTTATTTGGTAGATCTAGCACTTGACCTTAACCCTAAGATGTAAGTGGATCTTCAAGTAGAGACAATCATGGATAGGAACAAACACATAATTAAACTAAGATAGGTTTTGAAGGATGTGTAAGCTTAACAAGTTCATTTATGGAACGAAATAAGCATCTCGCAAGATGGATCATTATTTCAGTGAGAAAGTTTAAAGAGTTTGAATTTCGAGAAATAAAGACAAGTCATATATATGTCAAAGCTAGTGGGAGTAATTGAAATCTTTGTTTCAATGAGAAAAGTTCAAGGAGTTTGAATTTCGAGAAACATAGATAAGCCATATATATGTCAGTGCTAGTGGGAGCATTGTAGTCACCCTTGTATTGTACATAGACAATGTACGATTTATAGGAAACTATATTCTAACTTAGCAGGTGTAAAAGCATGGCTTGGTATGAGAACTGTTTCACTATGATATACATGGGAGATACAAGACACGTGCATAATAAGGATCTATGGAGATAGATCAAAGTGATTTATTGGATTAAGCCAAAGTACATTGAATGTTGAGGAAACTCGACATGCAGAACTCAAAAAGGAGTTTAGGCTGGCATGACATTGAGCAATGCTAATGTCCTAGTTCTACTATTGAGCTAAAGCAAATGAGTCGTGTCCCACATGCTTCTGCTATGGGATCGATCATAAATGCCATGACATGTACTTGATCTAATGACTCGTATGCCTTGAACATGACAACTTTGATTAGATCAATTTGGCAAGAATCAATGAATCAAGATCAAGAACATTCTTAAGTGTCCTTGGAGGACAGAAGAAATGATCTTGACAGTATGGAAGAGATCATTGTAAGAGTTACATTGATGCTAAGTTCCGCACTAATAAAGGCAATTCCGTTCGCAGTCGGAATTCGTGGTTTTACTGAATGGTGATATATTAGCTTGAAAGAGTACCAGGTAATACACCATAGTGGATTTAACATACTTAGAGTATATTGTAGTTGGTTAAATTGCAAAGTGGACAATGTGACTGAAAGAGATTCATTAGTGACATCTTTGTTGAAATTCAATCATTGATGGTCCTTATGAAGTTTCTTGTGACTTTGGGTGAACTTACCTCGAGTATGGATCCCAAGTCATACGAGCTCACATGAAACATACTCAGTAAGTACCAACACATTTGATAGTAAGTCAAATGTAAAGACATCATAGTCAATGATTCATATCGAAAGATAATCTTGTCGATCCATTCCATAAGCCGATGTCATTGACCAAGTCTGACAGTCAGACATAGTCGAGAGACATTAAATTTGCAAGTGAATTGGCTTAAAAAACTCTTAGTTTGGTTTGTTTTAAAACCCGAGAACTGTAAGCGGTATAAGTTTTAATTTGATTTGGCGATTATTAAGTGGTGATCTTAATATATGATGGATTTCGGTCATTTCAATTAGCCTATCACTGCGTTCTCACTTTTGCATGTTTGAAACCCACTTCCCGAGTATTAATTTACTCAAACGTCCACAGTCGGTCATACTCTTGGAAGTAAGTAGTGATTCAAGACTGTCATGAGTATTAGTGGATTGTCTATATTGATCAGACATAACATAGTGATTGCGCTAACACTCATGAGTGCTTAATAGAGATTTAAGTATTGGACCAACCCACGCTTAGAGATTACTTCATGGATTCAGTCACGAGTAATTCTAAGACGATAATATCTTCTATTCTTCAAACCTAGATACATGTGGGGTTTTGCTCTATGATTTTGTTATGCATTGGTCTACTCCAACGCTAACCGTAACTGGTAGTTATAAAGGGTATGTCCATGTGTGACATGATGAAATAGACAAAAACTATGTAGTCGAAGTTTATTCGTTCCTTCTGCCTTAATAGGAGAAGCGATATCTATGGGCCCCTCGATGATTTGGTGCTGACATCTAAAGTGCTTGGCCGAGCCCTGACTGGAATTGATGTGTTCAATTTAGTAGTCAGATGCAGTCGTCACAAATCTATATCGGGAAACATAATATTGAATTCTTGAGATTGACCATTATACATGTCTCGAATTCATACAGATATCATAGAACGAAGGGATAGTTGATCACTTATCTAAGGGCTGAATCTGGATTAGATCAAGAGTTCGGTAGTTGCATTGGATGGCTAACTCTCTGTTGATTATTGAGAAATATTGGTCCTCATATAGTTGATGACTTGTCCAAGTGGGAGACTGTTGGAATAGTGTCCAAGGTCATTAACTATTGCTAATATTTCTAATAATAGCAGGGTCCTTTTGGGTTGCCCTCAAGACCCAAATTGAGTAGAATAAATAAAGGAGAAATTGGTTTATTAATTATTATGGTTAATAATTAATTAGAAACTAATTGGAAATATATTTTGGAAATATATTTTGGGAATTAATTAACAGTTTAATTAATTAAAGGGTTGAATGCTCATTAATCGATAGTTGGTTAATCAGGAATGTTCCAGAACCTTATGGAATTAGGGTTGGATGAAAATCACTCCATCCCACATGGGAAAGGAGTGAAATTTCGTGGTTAGGCCTCCATCCCACATGGGAAGGAGTACTAAACCCTAGGAGGCATCCAAGGCTATAAATAGGGCCTTAGGGATTTCATTCCTCCTTGCACCTTGGCTTTAAGTTTCGCCATCCCTTCTTCCTCCCCCTCTTAGGGACGATTTCTAACCCCTTTGGGTTTGTGAAATTGAACCTTCTCCTAGTTATTTTTTATTCCACTCTTTGGTGTCATTGGGTGTGATACCATTAGAGGGATTCTGGTTTGGATCCTTTCATCCAAGCAACTTCATGGAGGTTCAAGATCTCAAGCATGGAGATCAAGGGCTACATAAGAGGTATGTTTTCTTACTTATGTTTTAGTTTTCTAGGGTTGATGTAATTAGCATGAAGCCATAGATCCATAGGTTGCATGTACACTTAGGTATATCATTGTTTCGATTTTTCCGCTACCTAGTTTTAGAGTGTATTTGATGCGTAGAAATCCCAACAGCTGTAACAGCCGCAACCACTGCAGCTTGAATAGTTTCCGGATCGAATTGTGGAGGAGATATTGGTGTTTGAGTTGGAGTTATCGGAGTAGTGCGTCTCGTTGATCGACGTGGAGGCATCTCGCTAAAAAGAATACAAAGATGAGATGGAAATAAGTCTATAGCAGTGGTTATAAGCCGAAAGCTGAATGACAAAGTGATCCTAGTTCTGACTGTATCTGGTTCTGACTTTCATAGGGTTCTGGAAACAATTCATAAGAGAGTCTATATAAAATAAACTTTATGAATCAGAAGTGGCTATCCTCGAATGAATATCTGTGAATTGAATAACTGTTACCAGTTGCACGAAAAGGAAATAATCCTAACACATAATGTGAGCAGTGTATTCACTAGCTCACTAAGTCAATCAAGGTTATTATTTATTAGTGTAACGCATAAGACGTTTTAGTTTCTCTAGCTGATCACTTCTTGGAAAACTCTCATGAATCTCTTCTGGTTCTTCCTTGACTCCCTGCTAACTGCTATGATGGAGTGGTTACATCTATCAGGATTTGTCGTGCGAGAATGGAAGTGTCTAAAGAATCTATGAGATTAAGTGAAACATTATGGGATGATCCTTACAGGGTCCTCCTATAATTGCGTAGTGTACACAAGTTGTATATAATTTAAGATTAAATAGACCTTTAAATAAGTGATCCTACTCTAAAACCACAACCAAACAAGGAACAGGAGGTAGAGCAAAGATCACAAATTCTAAGTCTATAAAATCTAAATTATATAAAACCTTGGGAGTATACATTCCGTAATTATAGACCTACCCGTAAGGGTCAACAATCGTTACCGAATCGTGGTCAACAACATGACTGCTCATGGGATTGTCCGAACTCATTTGGAGTACAATCTCAAATTCATAAACAGTCTCGGTAAAGGATGGGGAAATGTGAAATCTTGTCGTCAAAGTAGTGGTTCTTTGAAAAAGTTAAAGCTCTATCAACTTTTTGATGAACTTCAAGGACACGAGTCTAATACTGCTTAAACCATAAGGGAACTCTCCGGAGGCCCTCTTGCTCTGGTCAGTTCTTACGAATCAACCACTCAGAACTTTTCTACTCCGGACCCTTTCAAACCCATTGTTCCATTCGCCCAACCTTCTACACCCATCTTAGACACACAAAACTATCCTATTGATGACCCCGAAGCCATGGACTCAGAACTCCGTTTCCAACAAGAATTTTCTCTACTCTCCATGAAATACAAACGTCCTCTCAATTCCTATTACAAACCATACCAAAACCGATTCCATGCTCCTCACCAAATCAACCCTCAAACATTCTCTACTCCAGAATCACAACCAACTCCGGAAAATCCTCCTGCATACAAACCTAACATCACTAAGCCAAACTCTACTTTGGAACCTTTTCAGAATCCTAAATCTGACAAACCAAAAATTGTTTGTCACAAGTGTCGACATGCAAATCACATTGCAAAAGATTGCTTGGCTGAAGCTCCACAAAAACCAAAGATCAAGGACTCTGCATACTACGCCCGAAAAGCTCAAGAAATGACTAACAGTGAGAAAGCTTTTGTTACAACTGTATCAAGAGATGTTGAAGGATATTGGTCATCCGGAGATGATGATGACATGGTAACTGGAAGAAACATGTGCTTGATGGTAAGGTAATCCATTGAATGTGAAGAAGGCTATTGGTCCTCCGGTTCTGAAGATGAAGATGATGTTGCTGAACCACACTACTGCTATATGGCCACAAATGATCCACCAGGTCGAAGCATCGTTCAGCAGGTAAAATCTATGATTACTGACAATAATTTTGATCTATCTCTTTGTGAACCTTATCTGACTCAAATTCAAACAGATATGAGCACTATTTATAAAGCCTATGAGTCTGCCATAGACGCCAGTGAGAAGAAGGATTGTGAACTAAATCGTCTTAGGTTGCGTTTTGAGGATACAAAATTGAAAATCGAGTAGTCAGAATTGCAGACTCATAGGAAGCGAATAGAACCCAAGAAAGTAGTTCACACCCACTAAGATTCTCAAAAGACCTTCTGATTCTCTTAGCCCTGTAGAACCTAAGAAAGTAGTCAGCACCACTCAGCCTAAATCTCGTGCAAATACCATGACTGTCCAAAACACCTCTCCTCGGACTGATTCATCTGTTTTCATTTCTAAAACTGATGGCATAATTTTTAAACCAAATCTTTCCAAAACAAATGTGTCATCAAGCAAATCGAAAATTGCTGAGAAAACAAACTTTTCAAAAGCTTCAAAAATGAATATTGTGTGGAAAGTCAAATCTTACATTGATAAATCAACTATTCCGGAGGTTACATCTGTTTCCAACGCTCCGGAAGTCAATAGTCCGAAGAAGACTGTTCGCAACTCCCAAGTCATTGAATATGACTACTGGATAGATGAGAAGACATTAGCCTTTTTTCTGTTTCCTATAAACGCAAAGAATACTTTTAAGGAGCACAAAGTTGTTCTGAAGTCACAATCCAAGTCCAAAGCACATGCCTATGTCCTTAGATCTAACTCGGAGCCTAAAAACTCCATTTCTCACTAATTTTTGCAGGCACTATGTGCTTCGGAGCAAGAAACAATATGGTATATTGATAGTGCTTGCTACATGCACATGACGGGGCAGAAAGACTTTCTGCGGGATATCAAGCTTACTCCAAATGTTGGTTACGTGACATATGGAAACAACTCCAACTCTCAAATTCGTGGCTACGGAATTATCACCAATGTAAATTTCTCTATCTCAAATGTAGCATATGTAGCTAATCTGAAACATAATTTGATAAGTGTTGCTCAGCTCACTGATTCAAATCGACGTGTGGAATTTTTCAAGAAGCACAGCTACATAATGAACGAAGATCGAAAAGAATGTTTAATCAAGTCTAACCGCAACAAGAACATATACCCACTCTACATCAACATGATTATTGGCAAACCACAACTCTGACTTCTCTCCAAAGCCGTTCCTAACGTCAGTTGGTTATGGCATCGAAGGCTTGCTCACTTGAACTTTAGGTACATGAATGATCTCATATCTGGTGAAATGGTGAGAGGTTTACCTCTTCTCAAATTCGAAAATAATCATTTATGTGCTGCATGTGAGTGTGGAAAGCAATCAAAGAAGGGTCATCCCATTATCATCGAAAAATCAATCTCGGAACCACTGGAACTCTGCACATTGATCTTTGTGGACCAACCACTGTAGAAAGTTTTCATCATAAGAAATACATTCTTGTGATTGTTGACGACTTTACACGGTTCACCTGAGTTTTCTTCCTCAGATTAAAGTCTGAAACTGCTTCTGAACTCATCAATTTTATCAAAGGAATTGAAGTCCTTACCAAACTTCCTGTTAGGCGTATCCGAAGTCATAATGGTTCAGAGTTCACCAATGGAACCATTGAAAAATTCCTCACCGAGAAAGGAATTGACCACAACTTCTCAGCACCGTACACTCCACAACATAACGGTGTAGTTGAAAGACACAATAGAACTCTTGTTGTAGCTGCTCGTTCCATGCTTAACTTCTCAAATCTGCCACTCTATCTCTGGGCTGAAGCCGTATCAACTGCGTGCTTTACTCAAAATCGAAGTATCATCAATCGACGCCTCAACATGACACCGTACGAAGCAATGAATGGTCGGAAACCAACAGTCGCGTTTCTTCATGTTTTCGGATGTAGATGCTTCATAAAGAACAACAGTGATCAGCTCACCAAGTTCCAACCCAAAGTTGATGAAGCCATCTTCCTCGGGTACTCTTCAAAATCAAAGGCTTACAGAGTTCTTAATCGCAGAACTCGTGTGATTGAAGAAAGCTTTGATGTTACATTCGATGACAACTTTGTTCGAAATTCTGGCCCAACCCATATTACAACTCACATTATGGAGTCTGATGCTCCACCGCCAGGATGTCCGAAACCGCAAACAATTCTTGAAGTTGATTTTGAAACTCTCTTTGGACCTTCCGAAATAGCCCTTGATTCAGATTATCGAACAAGGCCAATTCTCACTTCTATCTCTCCTTCGGAAGCTCCTGTCTCGCAAAACGTCTCCGGTCCAATCCTAAGCCTCCCTCCATTTGCTTCCAAACCGTTTCAACCTTCTCAGGTTGAGGGGGAGATTGGTCAACCCTCTCTTGAATCAAATGTAGATGGTTTCCAAGATGCAACTGCCAATTTCGACGACTCCAATCCTGTCAATACTGATGAAAATGAAAACTTCTTTGAGTTCCATTCAGATGATGATGTTAACCTCTTTGGTTCAAAAGTTCAGGGGGAGCATCACCCTCACGTTCAAACCATTCAGGGGGAGCAACTCAATTCTACTGTAGTAGTTGGTTCGTCTGCTGCTCAAGAACTTCCAAGGTTACATGTCTGGACCAAGGATCATCCTCCAAATCAAGTTATTGGAAATCCTAATGCTGGAGTACAAACTCGCTCTGCCTCAAGTGTTCAAAACGAATGTTATTTTTCGGCATTTATCTCCATGGTTGAACCCAAATCCATCAAGGAAGCATTAGAGCATGCTGACTGGATTACAGCCATGCAAGAAGAACTGGCAGAATTTGATAGAAATGAAGTGTGGACTCTCGTGCCTCCTCCTCAAAATCATTTCATTGTCGGTACGAGATGGGTATTTCGCAACAAGCTTGATGACGCAGGAGTTATTATTCGAAATAAAGCTAGATTGGTGGCAAAAGGATTTACAAAGATTGAAGGGCTCGACTATGATGAGACCTTTGCTCCTGTTGCTCGTCTTGAAGCGATCAGAATCTTTCTAGATTATGCTGCTCACAAAGGCTTCAAAGTTTTCCAAATGGATGTTAAGAGTGCTTTTCTTAACGGTGAACTTGACTCTGAAGTATATCTTAACCAGCCCCCCGGATTTGTTAATCTCTCCTTTCCGAACCACTGTTACAAACTCCGGAAGGCAGTCTATGGCCTCAAGCAAGCTCCTCGCGCATGGTACGAGACCCTCACTGACTTTCTAAAGCGCTCCGGTTTCCAAAGAGGTATTCTAGATCCCACTCTATTCCGAAGATCGAATGGAAAGCATCTCATGCTGGTTCAAATCTATGTGGATGACATCATTTTTGGATCTACGGATTCATCTATGGTTACTGACTTTTCTAATCTAATGATCAATCGATTCCAAATGAGCATGAATCGGGAGTTAAGCTTCTTTCTTGGTCTCCAAGTCAAACAGACTAACAGAGGAATTTTCATTCACCAAGAGAAGTACATTTCGGAACTCCTCAAAAAGTATTCAATGGAAACCTGTGCCTCAACCAAGGTACCAATGGGCTTCGAACACAAAATCTTTGCCGACCCTTCAGGTGTAGCAATCGATGAAAAAAAGTACAGAGGAATGATTGGATCCCTGCTCTATCTCACAGCAAGTCGTCCGGATATCATGTTTTCCACATGCATGTGTGCCAGATTTCAAGTCAATCCAAGGATGTCTCATCTTTTGGTTGTGAAACAAATTTTCCGATACCTCAAAGGTACAAAGAGTCTCGGAATCTGGTACCCAGCAAATGAGAGCTTCCTACTTCAATCCTATTCAGATTCAAACTATGGTGGTCTTTAACTTGATAGAAAAAGCACATCAGGTGGCTGTCAATTCTTAGGTGGTTGTTTGGTTAGTTGGTCATCCAAAAACAGAACTGCATTGCACTCTCTACAGCCGAAGCTGAATACATTGTTGCTGCCAGCTGTACCTCTCAAGTTCTATGGATGAAGTCTCAACTCTTGGTCTATGGTTACCGTTTCCAATGCATTCCAATCTATTGTGATTCTCAAAGTGCTATTGCGATTTCTCACAATCCAATTCAGCATTCCATGACGAAACACATTGACATACGGTACCATTTCATAAAAGATCATGTTTTAAATGGTAACATTGAACTCATTTTTGTTCCATCTGACGATGAGATTGCCGATATCTTTACTAAGGCATTAGACGAAACTAAATTCAATGGTTTTCTGAACAAGATGGGTATGATGATGTCAGATCCTCAATTCTTTCAAGAGACTTGTTCTCTTTGATAGAAGTATTCGACAAAAAATTGTTTCGATCGTAAAAAGATTTTTTTATCTCGGAACCACTTTCTCTCGGAATACATAGGGTCATTTTTACTTGTCTTTATTACTAACCATGACTCAAGTTTTAAGCTGTACAGTTCATCCTGATTATTTGTTGTTCAAGTTCACATAGTCTTGGTGATTAAACTTTCATCTCGGAATATACCTCAAAATGGCATCCCGGAATTCCACTCCGGAAAGGTATTACATTCTGCACTTCAAAATTTCAAAATCCATTCCGTAAGTTTTCTCATATCTTACTCCGGAATGCTTTCCAAATCATGTTCCGGAAACTTTTTCGAATCCCTTCCGGAAACTCTTCAAATCATCATTTTGGAATTTTTTGCTCCGGAATCATAAACCTTTTCCGGAACTGCAACCAATTTTTTACTCCGAAATCGACTTTTTCTTAAAGCTCAAACTCACTCCGGATTATTTTTCATTCCGGATCAGTTTTTTAAAAACAACCATGTTCCAGAGCCCAACTCTTTGTCCTACAGATCTTACACTGTCCGGAATCGATCATCCGGAATACCAAAGGTTTTTAAGGTGAAACGTCATACAACGGTTACTTTGTGAGGATCCTTATCCAATCTTCCTTGATTTTATTGCCACGACTACACGTATCCAAAAGCAACCGTCTAATCGCCGTTTGGGTTTTCCATTTCTAGCTACAAACAACCCTACCCTTCCTTTCTCAAGTCACCTTACCCCTTAAAAACGGTTATTCATTTAATGCAACCCGCTCCTATTTCGGACCCTCATCATTATACCCTTTAACCCGACCCGTTTTCCTTACCTATATATACCCATCTAAAACCCCTTTTATCCCTTTACGCGCTTAAAACCCCTAAATCTTCAAATTCTCTCTGTGTTCATCGTGTTCTTCAAGCACTCATCACTCTGCAAAAATGGCTTCCTAATCTTCACAACAAAAACATGCACCAACCGCCTCAACTCCAAAGAAGTCCATTGCAAAGAAAAAACGCTCCAAAGGTTCATCATCTTCAGCATCGCCTGAACTGTTTCTCAGGGATACCACACAATTGTTTTCCTAAACCCCATGGATTACGATGAATCCGTCAGGGTTATGATCGAGTTTATTGCAAATCATCCCATATCCATCCCTCTCACTAAAGTTCCCGAACCACCTCTTCCACTTCATCATCTTCACAGAGCTTTCTCAAGAATCAAGGAAGTAGACGGTGTGTTGGAGACAAAAATCATTGGCGATCGAATCATTCCAATCTACAAATCTACTTTCTTAAAAGCGATCGGTGTTAAACCAAACCCCAGGGGTTTCAAAATTCAAGAACCCACTACTGAAGAGTTTTAGACATTTCTGAACCACATTGGTTACAATCAAAGCTATAGAGCAAAAGACTTCAAGAAATCAGCCGTCTTTGGACTTTGGACTGTGCTAATGCACTTCATCATTCGAGGGCTATCTGGTATGCACGGAGGAACCGATACACTCAGCAAGGAATGGCTTCACGTCGTCTATAGCATCTACTCCGGACGTGACAACGTTGTTGATCTTTCGGAGGTCCTATGGCAAGATTTCTGCAAATTTGCCATCAAGAGAAAGGACAACGAAATTTCGAGCCCTAGGTTCTGGGCACTGACGATTCAACAACTCTTCCATGAGCTTTCCGTACCAATTCCAGTTTCCACAGATCCTCCGGAGGTACGTGTTTCATTCAAGACTGTCAAGGCTTATAGGATTCCGGACCAATCCTCTTTTGGTCCGGTTAGACGACTTACGGACCACATGTTGGCCTTAATCTCTTCCGATTCTATTTATCTGAAACAACATTTGGAGAATTCGACTGTGTTCGACCCAACACAGTCTGCCCAACTCCCCATTGAGCCCATTTCGGAAGTGGCCAAACCAACTTCTTCCAGACCAAGAAAGTCGAAGAAGTCCGCAAAGCGGAAAACTTCCCCCACTAAGTCAAAGCCTCAAAAGAGAACCAAATTCGGCTCTTCCTCTCAACAGGAAGATGCTCATGACATTCAGGCTGACTTTGGCCGTCCGAACACCCCTCCTGCCCACTCATCTGAGGTACCCCTCGATGTTTCAAAATCACAAGCACACACTCACGGGGAGTGTCCACATAATCCACCCTCACCTTCTCAAAAAGGTGATGTTGGTGTTGACCATAGTTCCTTGCACCCCATGGTACACACCCACGTGTCACTTTTGATATCCCACTTGTTTCTACACGCACATACTCCGGAACCCCTGTTCCGGACCCTAAGAATTCCGAAGTTGGAGCAGTCCCTCCGAGTTCAGATGCCTCAACCGGTCTGATACCCGGAAGGCGTACAGGACGACCAGGTGCTAATGATCCCAAATGGGAAGATTATGTGAACATGGCTGCTTCAAGACGTACGGATCTTACAAGAGTTCAAGTGGAAGCCACGCTTATTTCAATGAGGAACAGGTCCATTCAAAGCAATCTTCCATATGTTCCTCCCACTGATGATGACGCCGACAACGAGCTTGCTTCGGAACAACCTCCAGTCACATCTCACAATAACTTCATCCAAACAGATCCCAATGAAGAACTATCTGAAGAAATCATGCTGACTGATGAAGGAAAAACCGTTCCGGACACCAACTTCCTGTCTTCTGTCCGATTTCAATCTAAGCCATCATCCTCCAAGTCTGCCTTCGACTTCGGCTCATCCTCCTCAACCACTCCGAATGGTGAATCCAACTCTAATATCCAACTTCATGAAGATGATGCTACAACTCAGCCTGATCCATCTACATATCCCAATCCTCACAAAGAAAAGCCTCTACACTCAAATTCTGACAACGGATCCTCAGCTGGTGATCATATCGATCCATTTGCTCTCCTTGAGATGCAAACAAATGTGTCTGATACCATGAAGAAAGTCACCACAATCGAAACTTCTGTAACAGACCCAACAAAAAACTTGACCAAAAGGTCTCCAGACTGGATTCGAAACTTGATGCCATCATTCAGTCTCTCTTAAATTAGTCCGGACCAACAGTTGCGGAAAGAGAAGCTCAGTTAGATCAACTCATCTCTCTCCGACTCAAGCACTCTATGGAAGAAGTGTTGGATTAATGTCTAAGTCCATAACTATATTTGGTATGTACTTGACCCAACCTGGCATGGTCCATTTGGGTTGCACTTCACCGGCACAATTTATATGGATAGTCTTTTGAGAATAGTATATTTATGATTTATATTAATATATTATAAGTTCTAATATATTAATATGGAATCATATTATTTAATTAGTATTGATCAAGAATTAATTTAGAATTAATTAAGTGATCAAAAAGAACTAATTAAATATGGACTCTTATATATATGGAATGGGCCAAGTTCATTTAGGTTGGGCTAAGCTTTCATGGATGGTCCATGGAGCTTTTAACCCATGGATCCTATGTAAATGAAAGGTCATGGGTATTAGGGTTTACATGGATGTAACCCTAATCCTCCATAATATATAAAGGGGTCCTTGGCTCACAAAATTGACACAAGTGTGTGAAAATAAGAGTGGGCCGATTTTAGTGTGCATACATATTCTCTCAAGTTCTTCCAAGGTGTTTTGGTGATTTGTGATTCCATTTGAGGCTTCCACACTATTGGGGCTAAGCTCTTAAAGCTTGAAGACATCAAGCTACATCAAAAGGTATGTCATCTAACTAGAACTTTGTAGTATAGGTGCTTCATAATATGCTAGTTAGGATGAAACCTTGGAATAGTTAATATTTGCATGTATAATAGAGAAAACATAGATCCAAGGTTTATAGGGTTGCATGTACACCATAGGAGTGTTAGAATGCTCAAAACCCAACAGTGGTATCAGAGCCATGAGTTGTTTTCTGTTATATTGATGCAAATGTTTTATTTTCAAGTTGGAAAAAAAAGGAAAAAAAACATGATGTTTGTCAAATTTTAAGATAATTAGTTGTTTTATGAAAAACGAATTATTTGTAAAATTTGAATCATTTGTTATATGAGTTGAATTAGGTCAAATTTAGTAAAAGATAAAATGATATGATTATTTTATTAGTTTTAAAAGTTTGATCTAAATGTTTTACGGAGTTACATATTTTGTTATAAAATTTTGGAGCTCAAAAGTTTTTTTTTTAAGTTGTGATCTTAAGGGTTTTTGAAACTTCCATAAGTTATGGATATGAAAGTTTTTTTTTAAAAAAAAAATTGATTCAAAGTTTTATGGAGTTACAAAATTTGGTGTTAATGTTTTAAAGAATTCCATAACTTGTTCTTAAGTTATGGAACATGGAAAGTTTCATCATAAAACACCATTAATTCCATAAGTTATGAAATCCAAAGGTTTTCAAGAATTACAAAACTTGCCCTCAAGTTTTGGAATTTGAGAAAAGTTTTTTATGAAAAAAAGAATTGAATTCTAAAACTCTTGGGTTCATAACTTAAACAATTAATTAAATGGTTTTAATTTTGAGTTTAATAATTGGAATTATGATGTTTTGTTGAATAGTTCAAATTAACTCTTATGGACTTTATTAATAGTTAATTAAAGCGTTTAATTAAAAGAGTATTATTAATCCATAAATATATGGTTTGAGTTTAATTAAATTAAAAGTCTAGTTTAATTAATAGATTAAACCACCAAGTATTTTAAATGTCTAAAATACACCCTTATACTATTTTAATATTAAAAGTTTAATATATTATATGTATAAGAGCAAGTCGTCTTACCATTAGTAGGCATCATTCACGAAGCCGGTCTATAAGGGGGGTATAAGGTTACTGCCTATAAAATGGCAGTTTAATGGGTGTCCACTCTCACTCACCGCTTCCTTGACCGGTGGAGGGTCGTTAGCTGAACAGGTAGGACAAGGACTATAATTCTCCCTTCATTATAAGTATAATGATAAATACTAAGTAACTAAACACTTATAAATTCCCAATCTTAGTTACTTAGGAAAATGTGAATAAGGTGCTAATCCATGAAATTACACTTTGCACTTTGTTTAAGCTGTTAGTGGAGCGTGTGTGGTTAACCGGCACACTAACCTGGACTTAAGAAGGTAGGCAAAGGGCAACTTAATGTTTATCATAGTATCGTTGGAGCGTGTGTGGTTAACCGGCACATCGATTGAGGGGTAAATATTAAGGGTACCAAGTATATTTGCAAGGTTACTTCACACCTTGTTTTGTGATCCTCGGCATCCCAGTCACAAAACCTGAAGGGCACACTCGAGATTGAAACATGCCATTGAAAAGTTCAATGAATCTCAAAAGAATCTAGGAGTTTCAAAACCAATTAAAACCTAATAATACATTTCGTTTATCTTGGTGGAAATTGGTGAATCGTCATTCACCTACCTTCAAATATTTTATAGCTTGGATTACGGCATCCCTCTTCCAAGTTATAAAATAGTTTGTTGGGTCCTAGCCTTAATATATCATATTGGGTGTTATATTAAGGACTTAAATCAACTTTACATGAATTTCTCCCATTGTTGATGTCTGGTTTAGACAACAATGATCTTCCCAAACCAAGCTTTCCTAATGAATATGACTTCCCGAGTTTGGCTCATGGAAGTCATACTTCTCTTCCTCCACCTCCTCCAATTATTCTCCCTAACCCACAAGTTCAAGGTCACTCAAGCCCTAATGGCAAGCAAGGTCTATGTGTGATCACATCTTAGAGATGAAGTCACATATTGACAAGCCGGGAGAGTTGGGTGTCAAAGTCTTGAGAAAGTTGGATGTTCAATCACTTTCTAAGTCACATAGTGAGTTCCTTTGGGACTACTATGAAACAGACTATGACATGAACGTTAATGATCATATCTATTTGCTTGGTGCTGCTGAATCAGCAATTATTTAGAACGATAGTAAAGCAAATTTGATTAGAAGATCAACTTCCCAAAAACTTTATGGACAGTGACAATGGTGACACTAGAAATCGAGAAAAAGCATTCTCTTCCCAATGGAAAGGGATTGGCCATAGTCAACCCGGTTGACCAAATGGTAAAGAGAAAGGCTAAGTCTGAGATAGTCCCATTACCAAAGGGTCCATATGTTTATTTTGCCGAAGGAAGGGTCGTTGATTGCAAAGTTGCTAAATTTACCTAAGGATGTTATAGTCAATAAGTTTGACTCTACATCAGGTAGAGCCCATTATCTAACTCTGTTAAGTTCTATTCTGAGATCCTCATTACATGATGTGACTGGGTCACATCTTGATGTTTTAAGAATCAAAGAATAGAGAGAAATCTTAAAGGAAGTATATGCTGATTCTGATCGCGAAGGTGGATTTCGATCGCATCAGAATTTTGAGCAGTTGCTTAAGAAGTTATGATATATTGCTAAGGAATAGATAACAACAATTTTCCATGTGGATTGTAAGGATAAGTTTTTCCGCAAAGTTTTAAAATAAAAGAAAATTGTTTAATTTTATTTATTTGAAGTATCCTTACAATGGCATTTGTGGAAAATTGTTGCTTATATGATTCCACTGACAGCAATATTGGAAAATGGATTTGATTCTTTCATTTGTGGTAGTGTCTAAATTTACCAAATCAGGAAAGTTCCTCATCGCCCAAGTTTCAATTGGACCGAAACTTGGAATCATGCAATTTGAATAGTATGATGAATGAGAACTTTCAAGCATTGGAAAATCAAGATTAATTACTTGTTCACATGGATGTGTGAGTCAAGTGAAGAACTAAAGGGATCGAGTACACATTCTTGTGCACTGGTCATGTCCACCACAAAGATCGTTAAGACTATTTGATTTACTAAAGTGTAGTAAATATGGTTATACTTACAAGTTTAAGTATAATTCTGAAACATTGGAAAAGTCTCAATGTATGGCAGAACGAATGGGAATAATCAAATTAGGCAGAAAGATAAAAGTTTCTCAAATCTGAAAAGATGGGAGAGTACTTTAGTATCATGTTTGTGATCATCTTAATGATTTAGAAATCATATCACAATTAGTCCTCTAAAGGTCATCTTAGTGCATTCTTATGACTAAGAAGAGGAGTCATGAATTGTTGAAATGGTTAGATCAGGAAGATGAGTCATACTGCATTCCAAAACAATTCTTATAGTCATACTCCAAGATTATAACTTGAGTGACATATCTTAAAGAAAGGCTTAAAACACTTGTCAAATGCAAGAGTAAAAGTGTCCTACTCTTGTACATTTGAAATTGGTAAGTTGTGATGTTTTGGATAAAACAAAGACCAACTAAGGCCAATTGTGTGAAGTGTTTGTCTTGATAAAGAATCCGCACTATCTCTTGAATATTTGGCAAGATAGTCTTATATGTCAAGAGGATAGTGGGAGTCTTAAAGATCCTAAAAAGAATTTCAAGAACTAATCAAGAATAAAACCTGAGGTTCTTCACTAGCACACGACTTGAGGTTTATAACATATCGTGTTGACATATTATGTGCCCATTCCAGTTAAAGTTGGCTTTGCATAGGAGTTCTGAAAGTTCTCAATTGGTTGCATAACAACTTGGAAGCAATGGCAGGCCCTGTACTGCCAGGTGGCAAGAAGTTAAGATTGCATAAGTTCAGTCCATATGAGTTTGGATTTGTCATTATCCTTGTCTTGTGACTATAGTTTTGACGATTCACATGGATAAGAACACATACACCATAAAATCTAAGGGTCATAAGGTTTCTCTCCGATTCATGAAAATGATGGTGAGGAAACACTTCCACCAAGTAGATTTGAAGCAGATGGCAAAAGGTCTAAACAATTGAGACTATGATTACGACATCCCTTTTCATAGTTCTGAAATTGTTTAGACACACATGCATGCTATCTAAGGAAAGGTGTATGATTTTGATAAAGTTTTATCAAAGCATCTCGTATCAGAAATCTGAACTTTGGTAAGAAAGTCAATAAAGTATTGATTTCTAGAAGTCCAGCTGATTTCTGAGTACATGTCAAAGCTAGTGGGAGCATAAGTGTTATGCTAATAATCATCATGTTAGTGGGAGCATGATAATTATTGTTAGTGTTGCAAGTTAGCAATGTTAATTATAGAAAACAAAAGTTTCAATTCGTGAGGCTGCAGGGATTGAAAAAGTTGTTTTGCTATAATTAAGGGAGAGGATATACTTCATTTCAGTTCTAAAGGCTTAGATTGAGACCTTAATCATCTTTAGTCAAGAATATATATATATATATATATATATATATATATATATATATATATATATATATATATATATATATATATATATATATGAATTTCATGTTGGATTGGTTCAACTTAAGGAAATTCTATATATTGTGTTCTCAAAATTCGATTATGATTACAGCATCCCTCTTCATAGTCAAATT
Source organism: Lactuca virosa (assembly GCF_052849685.1). NCBI lineage: Eukaryota > Viridiplantae > Streptophyta > Magnoliopsida > Asterales > Asteraceae > Lactuca > Lactuca virosa. The sequence goes on from NC_136428.1 coordinate 84,860,839, forward strand.
TTGAAAACATGGCAAATAAAAATATTGTAGCAAAAGACTGGTCTAGAATCATGTCTTTATGTGAGACATCATGAATCGTGTACCATTTGCTTTGGGTACAGGATCGATTGCATGTGCTATAATATTTGTCATTTCTAAATTTTTCCAAATGCCCAGAGGCATTAAGAAGGGAAAAGGTCTAGAATTGGATATGATTAAAATGATTAGGCAATTGTCGAGGACAATCTGAGGTTTACCAAAGATTGGTTGCTCAGGGACTGCTGGAAGTATAGTGCTAATTTTGGAAGGACCATATTGACATATTCTGAAAAGAGGCATCTCTTATTCAGAAGTGATAGTCAAAATGAGAATATGGAGTTGTCTCCATAGGTGGAAGTTATCTGTGTAAGATTAGAAAACTTAATGCAAGAAGCATGTCCAAAGCAATGTACTTTGAATATGAGATTTAGTTTCCATGGAGTTGATCTCCATTGGAATACCTTATAATGACTGTTGACAAGTCTTTGTGACTTTATACATATTCATTACAGGAGGGTCAGTGCATATAAGTTTAAAATCTAAACAGATTTCGATAAATGATAGGAATTTGAAATTCTCACATTTTTCGATAAGGATTTGGGAGTGTGAAATTAGAATCATTGAAATTATGTTCAATTGGTTTATTTCACAAAGTAAGGATCATAGACAAACATAGAGTGCATACTTGGTGTATGGCAAAGCTATTGTTTAAGAAAAACATAGTGTACATGCTTGGAGCATGGGACAACTAGTGTTTTTAATTCAAGTATAAAGTTGATAAGACCGAAACAATGAATAATGAGTAATCAGTATGATGATAAATAAAAGTGTTTATTTATATTCATAGGGTTTGATACCATATTTGATTCATTTATTCTTGTGTTTCACTTTGCATGTTTTGACTTCCAGAATAACTAAGTCGCTCTTCCTGAATGATTAAGTTATTCAAACCATCCACAGTCGGTCATATGTTGGAAGTAGATATGAATCAAGACTGTCATGGGTTGGTTTGTAGAGGTCCAAGTTGGTGGACAAAGTGGTGCTACAACACTCATGAGTACTCATAAGTTCTGAGTATTGGATTCAAACCGCGCTCATTTGAATCACTTCATGGATTTTATCACGAGTGATCATGAGACGATAATATCTTATATTCTTCAAACCTAGAGATATGAGTTGTTACTATGAGTTGGTTATACATTGATTGCACGAAAACGCATTGGTAACTCGATGTTATAAAACGTGCCTTTGTGTATGATTCAACAAGTAGTAGAACAAGCCATATGAGTCGAAGTTTATCCATTCCTTTTACCTTCGGGATAAAAGCGATATCTATGGGCCCCTCGATGATTTAGCGATGACACATGTGAGTGCTTGGCCAAGCCATGACTGATTTGATTTGTTCAATCAGTCAGTCATCATAAATCAAAAATCGGGAAACAACAAATGGACAGAGAGAATGATTATAATCCATGTGTCAGTCCATATGATATCTAGAATGGAGGAATATATGATCCCTTATCTAATGGACAAGTCATTGACAAGGTCAGAGTTCGATAGCGGCTTTAAGAGCTACGATTGCCAGTTAGGTTTTGAAGTCATACTCAATAATAGTTTTAGACTTATCCAAGTGGGAGACTGTTGGATTAATGTCTAAGTCCATAACTATATTTGGTATGTACCTGACCCGACCCGGCATGGTCCATTTGGGTTGCACTTTACCGGCACAATTTATATGGATAGTCTTTTGAGAATAGTATATTTATGATTTATATTAATATATTATAAGTTCTAATATATTAATATGGAATCATATTATTTAATTAGTATTGATCAAGAATTAATTTAGAATTAATTAAGTGATCAAAAAGAACTAATTAAATATGGACTCTTATATATATATGGAATGGGCCAAGTTCATTTAGGTTGGGCTAAGCTTTCATGGATGGTCCATGGAGCTTTTAACCCATGGATCCTATGTAAATGAAAGGTCATGGGTATTAGGGTTTACATGGATGTAACCCTAATCCTCCATAATATATAAAGGGGTCCTTGGCTCACAAAATTGACACAAGTGTGTGAAAATAAGAGTGGGCCGATTTTAGTGTGCATACATATTCTCTCAAGTTCTTCCAAGGTGTTTTGGTGATTTGTGATTCCATTTGAGGCTTCCACACTATTGGGGCTAAGCTCTTAAAGCTTGAAGACATCAAACTACATCAAAAGGTATGTCATCTAACTAGAACTTTGTAGTATAGGTGCTTCATAATATGCTAGTTAGGATGAAACCTTGGAATAGTTAATATTTGCATGTATAATAGAGAAAACATAGATCCAAGGTTTATAGGGTTGCATGTACACCATAGGAGTGTTAGAATGCTCAAAACCCAACAAGAAGGTGAAGCCAAGTATGACACTTCCGTTGAACATTATCTGGACACGATCACCACCATGCTCAAGGTCCATGATGACTTGGTGTCTGCTACCAACGATCTTATTAAGCATACCCATGTTCGTCATGAGAAGCAGATCCAGCGATTGGAGAAGGAGATCAAGAAGAAGGAGGAGATGAATCTTATTATTCAACAAGTCCTCATCAAGCTACTTCGATCCACCTGGAACATTGTTGATGTTCCGAATCGAAAGTTTGATGAGATGTTGGCCGTTCTTGGCCATTTGTTCCATTGTCTCGCTGCTCAAGCTCCCACTTCCGAAGCATACGATGCCCTCACTCGTCAATTCAATACGGGCCTTCAGACAGTGTTCTCCAAGTTTGAAGATTTGAAGGACTCCTTACTCCTTGCACCGGTTCCAAAATCCACCGATGCAAGAGGGGGAGAAGGTCCAAGCCAACCATGGAAGCCTGCCTCGGTTTTCCAGCTCCTTGATGAAGATCTGGATTCTGATGACGAAGTCCACGTTGTCTCCGGAATTCTAGGAAACAACTCTGATGATGAAGATGACAGTGATAAAGAGATGTATGTTACAAATGGAGTTCTTGGTCTCGAGGCTCCGAAGAAGCTTACTCTAAAGGTGCTAACAGATGAAGAAAAGAAAATTTGGTCCGCTGCTTCCTGGCCAGCTTCTCTACCTGATGCTCTTCGGATGGGAATTCAAATGGCTAAGGCAAAGTCCCTCCTCACAGCTCAAGCCTTCCGAGCCACTCCTTCTATGCTTCCACCCATTCCGGCTCCAAAAATTGCTCCTATAGATCAGGGTTCTCCACTCCATATCCCTGATGAAATTCCGGACGAACCTCTTCCGAACCCTACTCCAGAATATGTTGTGGATGAGAACATGCAGTTCATCATGGCTGCATTGAAAAGAGACAAAGGCAAAAAGCCAATGACTTCTGAACAACAAGCCCCCCACTCCGGTCCTCCTCCAAAGCAAAAACAAGGATGGTCTCAGGAAGAAATCAACAAGGCTCTAGAAGACAGCATCCGGATTCAAGCTCTCAAGGATAATCCTGATCCGATGCGAGGAATATCTCCTCTATGTCGTGAAGGCATTCTATGTGATCATGAAATCATTCCTTTCATGTATTACGATGTTCCTACCAATGACTCCGAACAGCTCGATCTTCCTCTCTCCCCTTACAGCAAGTACTACATCAAGTTCGCTCCTCTTCATCCCAATGATAATCCGGAAGTGATCCTCCGGACTGAGCGTGAAAGACTTGAAACATTCTACTCCAAGAATGCACAACCTTTGAAGGAACTTTAGACAAGAAAAAGAATTACCAAGGTCCATGGTTTTGGAAGAAAAATCTTAGTGAAGTTCGAACTTAACTGCCCATTATTTCGATTTCACATCTTCCGGAATAAACCAACCCATCGGATTGTCACTGATGCTGATTTCCCCTCGATGAATCCAAATGACATTCTCACCTTGGCTGCTCACTTCCGAGGAATTCAAAATGATGATATCAGTATGGGTGCTTACCATGCTACTCTGAGTTTCCTCAAGGACTACGTCGCCAAATTTTGCAGATGTGACTATGAGCTGGCACACCTATACGAAACTGAAGACTTCGTTGCAAAAATCGATTTTGTTCTTCCTGAAGCTAAACTACTTGCAAATGGTCCAATCGATGACCCAGTTCTAGGGTTTTTCTATACAACCAGAAAGACTAACAAGAAGGACTTTTTTGAGTCCTTGACAAACACCTTGTTCCAACCAAAGCCCTTCGGAAGTTCATTTCTCGTGCATCCAAGTCTAATGCTCCAGAACAGATCAAAGTGAACTTTGTAAGTCAGCTATCCTGGTATATCGAAGTCAGAGAATGGTTGTTCAGAGTGTATACCTTCATCAAGGAAGAAGCAATCTAAAGCTGACTGGATTGCTAAGTTCACTTAGGGGGAGATTGTTGGAACCTGAAAGTGAACCACTAGCAATCCTAAGTCCAAGTAATAATTCCGAAGTCAGCATCAAGTTTCGAAGTGAAGAGTAGTCCGGAAGTTGTCCGGACTTGGAGATAAGTTGATTGGAAGATCAGGAGTGAAGAAATTCCAGAATGGACTTCATGTCCCGAATGTGTGGTGATCCGGTGAAGTTGTTTTGTCTTTTTCTGTATTAATTACTTTTGTCTCTTAGCATGATTAGACATTTCATAGGACTTAGTATGTTTGTCAACTTGGACAATCAGAATATAATAATTGTTCCCTTTATCCGGTCCTATGTATGTTTAGTGGTTTGTACCATGTTTCACTTACTCCTATTTAAAGGAGCTTTCAATGAAATGTTATGAGACGGATCATTCACTCACTTTTGGCATTTACTAAGTTATTTCAACTCTCTTTAAAACACTCTTCTTGTTCTTCATTTATTAACTTTACTTTGATCTTTATTCTCATTCTTCACTTGTGGCTTGATTATTTGTTGAATGCATTAACTCAGACTTGACTGGTTTATCCAGGCTTGACTGGTCTATCCAGGCTTGACTGGAACATTTATTAGCAAGCAGACATTGATCTTAAGAATTAACTCAAGGTTTGAGTTTTCAAACCTTGTCCCTTCGAATTAGATCTATCTTGTTCTCTCACACCAATCCTGCCGATGGACTCTACTACATTCCAAGCTGCTGTAACGGCTGCCGTAACCGCTGCTATGGCACAAGTCAACGCAAACAACACCAACAGAGATGGAGATAATGTCGACAACTCCAGCCGAAGTAACGACCACGGAAACCAACGAGTGACAGCTTATCAATGCGCTCCAAAACTTAAGCTTAAGAGCAAAAAGCGAGAGTCTGGGAGTAAGAGGAAGGGACAGCCAACTCAAGGATCCTCGAAGAAACAACATGTTGTTGCTATCCAAGCGGCCATGACACCTACTACATCAACACCAGCAAGACCGTATGCTGGAAGTCTTCCAAAATACAACAAGTGCAATTTCCATCATAAAGGAGCCTGTCGGAAGCCGTATTGCAATAGATGCAACAAGAAAGGACACACCACCTGATACTGCAGATCTCAACCACAACAGAACCAACAGCCAAACTACCATAACAACAACAACCACAACAACAATAACGTTGGGGTTAGCCACACTTGTTACAGATGTGGAGGGACCGGCCATTTCAGACGCAATTGCCCCAAAGCCAACAACAAGGGGGTAGGAGGATCAGGAAGGATCTTGACCTTGGGTCAAGGTGAGACAAATCAAGACCCGACGGTTGTTACTGGTACGTTCCCACATAACAACACTTACACATCCATCTTATTCGATAGTGGAGCTAAGCGAAGCTTAGTTAGTAACAAATTCAAACACTTACTAAAACAACAACCCCAGAAGCTAAGCGAAGCCTTTACGGTGGAGATGGCTAATGGGAAAACCAAAACAACCAAAGATGTGATGGGTTTTAGGTGAAACAAATAAACTAGAAAACAATTCCTAAGTTCACATGCAACCTACTTTGGATCTATGTTTTAACTATTGAACATATAACTTTGAATTGAAAAACAAGAACCCTAGAGGAGAGAGCTAATTTCAAAATTAACAAACTAGAGTTTAAGAGTTACCTACCTTTCAATTGTTATAGCAAACAATTGACAATCCTCTTGATCTTGATCTTGATCTTCTTGGAAGCTTAGCACCACAAATGTAATGCCTCTAATGGAATCACACCCAAGAGCTAGCAAGAAGGAAATTAGAAGGAGAGAGAGAGAGAGAGGGAGTATGCAATTTTCGGCCCTAGGGTTTCAGCAATGAAGGAGTGGGCGAATTCAGGAGCTGGGAGGCTCCTTATATAGTTGAGGGATCTAGGGTTTAGGGAAAACCCTAATACTCCTTTGCTTGGGGCCTAAGCTAATCCAAAGGCCTTATCCAAAGCCCCTTGGACGATATCCTTAGGGTTTCCCCTATAGATTTCGTCCACCTCCTTCCAAGGAGGTTCTGGAGCCTTCCACTCAACTATCTGATAATTGCAAACTAGTCCCTGCACTTTATAATTAATACTTTTAACCCCAAAATTAATTCTGATTAATTTCTGGCTAACTATTAATTAAACATAATGATTTCTAATTAATATATTAATCTTTTAACATATTAATAAATCATTTATATTAATTTATTAATCTTATAAATTAATATCTCTCCTTTCATAATTTCCTTGTCCAGTTGCTAGGTTTGAGGGCAACCCAAAAGGACTGTGCTGCTATCAATTCAACTACATACCAATTATAGTTATGAGCTTAGACACCTAATCTAACAGTCTCCCACTTGGATAAGTCTGTAACTATAATTGCTAGTGTGACTTCTAAATTTGACCAGCAAATTGTAGCTTCCAAAAGCTGCTGCTGAACTCTTACCCAGTCAGTTACGTGTCGTTAGATAAGTGATCATATAATCCTTCGTTCTGCAAGATATCCCCAGACATAAGACATGGAATGTAATCAATCTCTTTGTCCAGAATCTATGTTTCCCGATTTTTGATTTGTGATGATGTAGGACTTCTAATTGAACACATCAATTTAGTCCTGGCTGGGCCCAGCACATAAGTCAACACCAAATCATCGAGGGGCCCACAGATATCGCTTTTCCGGTTAGGGCAAAAGGAACGAATAAACGTTAACTCATATGCTTGTATGTTTTACTCATCAAATTATACATGACAATACGTTTTATAACACCAAGTTACTGATGCGTTTTCGTATCACCAATGTATAACCGACTTTGTAAATTACAACTCATATATCTTCGTTTCAAGATTATAAGATATTATCATCTCAGTATTACTCGTGATGAATTCCATGAAGTGATACTCTGAGCGAGGGTTTATCCAATACTCAAATCTTAATTTCTGAGTACTCATGAACATTGCAGCAATTCTATTGTCATGTCTATCCTTAGACAGTCTGCAATCCAATTCACGACAGTCTTGATTCACCACTTACTTCCAAAAGTACGAGTGACTGTGGAGTTTGAATAATCTTATTATTCAGGAAGTCAAAACATGCAAAGTGAAACGCAATAATAATATTAATCCTATATGGCCCCAAAGCTTTTGAGCGTAAATAAAAACACTTTTATTTAAACACCATATTGATTACTCATTATTCATTGCTTACTGTTTCAGAAAATCAACTTATTACTCGAATTATAACCACAATTGTCCCATGCTCCAAGCATGCACACTTTGGTTTCCTATGGTCCATACTTTGTGAAATAGATCAATTGAAAAACTTTTCATTTCACAATCCCCAATCCATATTATTAGTATAAGAATACCAAATTCTTACCACTTTTAGAATATGTCAGATTCTAACATTTTATGCAATGATTCTTTCGTAATGTCATAGCACAAAAGTTACCAAGACTCGACTAATGAAATTACAAGGTATTCTATCGGAAATTGTTACAAGACAATTCCATAGACGTGAAGTCTCACATTCAAAGTACATTCCTTTGAACATCCTTCTCGCATAAAAGTTTCTAATTTAGACATATTTCTTAATACCCAACTCCCATTAATGGAAACATTTGCATATTTGCCATATGACAACTCATTCTTAATAGAATCTTATCTATTCATAATAATGTCAATATAGTCCATTCAGTACTATACTCCTAACTACTCACAAGCGACAAATCCTCAGTGAACCTCAGATCGTCCTTTGATAGTTGTTTAATTATTTTAGTCAAAACCGATTCTAGTCCCTTTTTCCCTCTTAATGCCCTAGGCATTTGGAAAATATTAGAATGGTCAAATATTACAGCATATGCAATCGATCCTATACCCGAAGCGTATTGGACACGATGCATAATGTCTCACATAAAGAAGTGATACTTTATCATCCTTCTGCCATAATATTTTATGTGCCCTGTTCCCACAATTCGATCTATGAAGAGGGATGTCGTAATCATAATCGAATTTTGAGAATGCACTATGTATCCTTGACTAAATTTATTAACGTTTCTCGATCTAAGCTTTAGAATTTTGAAACGAAGTATAATATTCTCTCCCTTAATTATAGCAAAACAACTTTTCAACCATTGCAACTTTGCAAAGTGAATCTTTGTTTTCTATAATTAATATTGCTAACTTGCAATACTTACCATAATAATCATGCTCCCAATAACATGATGATTATTTTCTTACCAGCATAACACTTATGCTCCCACTAGCTTTGACATGTATTCAGAAAACAATTTAACTTCCAGAAAACAATGCTTATTGAATTCCTTAAGTTCATATTTCTAATACCTAATGCTTTGATAAGCCTTTATCTAAGCTTCTTAAACTCATACACCTTTGCCTTAGAAAGCTCATATGTGTGTCTAGACAAATTCGGAACTTATGTTACTAAGTCCCAAATGTTCAGACTAATTGCCAAATCTCACAATTCGAACTATGAAGAGGGATGCCGTAATCATAATCGAATTTGAGAATACAATTTTCACAATTGTTGTCTTCTTAAAATCTCTCTTAGTGAAAGCATTTCCTCACAATCATTTTCATGAAGGAGGGAAACCTTTTGCCACTTAGATTTTATGGTGTATGTGTTCCTATCCATGTGAATTTGCCAAAACCAAAGTTTGCGACAAATCCAAACTCATATGGACCGAACGTGCTCAATCTCGATTTCTTGCCTCATGGTAACACGAGTGCCCACCATGTCTTCCAAGTGGTTTAGCAACTCATCCTTACTTATCAATGTACTTTCCATTGATCAGGGTGCTTTGTCTTTATGCATTCACATGAGAACTCATAGTACTCACATGCATAATTAACTCAATTGGAATGGCACAGAAAAGGAGTATGTCATCCACGATAGGCTTTAAACCTCAAGTCGTGTGCTAGTGATGATCAACTAGGTTTAACTCTTGATTTGTTCCTGAAACCTTTCAAGACCATTAAGACTCCCACTGACTCCTTGACATATAAGATTCTCTTGTCAAGAAACATTCCTTGACAAAACAAATATTCAAGAGTTAGTGTAGTTTTTATCAAGACTATCACTTCACATAATTGGTTCTAGTTGATCTTTGTCTTATCCAAGACATCACAACTTACCAATCTCAAATGTGCAGGAATAAGAAGACTTTTTCCAATTCCACATTTGTTGAGTGTTATAAACCTACTAAAGACGTGTCACTCAAGTCACAATCTTGGAGTATGACTCTTAAGACTTGATATTAGAACGAAGTACGATTGACTTATTGATTTAACTATGTCCATAATTCTCGATTCCTCTTCTTAGACATGCAAATGCACTAAGACTCACTTAGAGGACCAATTGAGAAATAGTTCTTAATCATTAAGACCTATCATAAAACACAATAAAAGGTACTCTCCCTTCTTCTTAGAATAGAGAAACTTTTATCTTTCTGCCTACTTGATTCTTCTTATTCGTTTTGCTATTGATTGAAACTCTTTCGATCAACTCAGAATTATACTTAATCTTATAAGTATAACCATATTTACTAAACTTTAGTAAATCATGATGAATATCTTTATCACTCTTGTGGTGGACTTGATCAACGCACAACCTAGTGTACTCGATCTCCTAGTCCTTCTCTTGACACTTTGCCAAAGAATTAGTCTAATTTCCAAATATGAAGTTTCTCATTCATCACGCAACTTAGTTGTATGATTCCAAGTTTCTGTCCAATTGAAACTTGGGCGATGAGAATCTTCCCTTATTTGGCAAATTCTCGACATTTCCACAAATAACATAATTAAGAATCAAATCCATTCATTGTAGTAATACATAAACATCAATTTTTCATAACGATTTCATTGCAAGGATATATAAAATTATTCAAACCAAAATTTATTTTATTCATAAAAGCAGCGGAAAACGTGTCCTTACAATGCAAAATCAACTGAAAAACTATGTAATCAAATATTCCTAACAAATCTATCATAACTTTCTAAGCTCAAAATCTGATCTTCGAATCCATGCGACCGTGATCCATTTCTTCGTGATCAGACTCATCTTGCTTTTCCATCAAGCTTCCTCTCTTTTCTCTGATCCTGCAAAACATTCAAATGTAATCTTATCACATTATGTATTAAGAATCAATGAATAGGAACTTAACGGAGTTAGATAGTGGATTTTACCTGAAGTAGAGCCATACTTCTTGACTCTACCATCTCTTAGATCTCTCAGGTAGACTGGGCAGCTTCGTCTCCAATGCCCCTTCTCTTGGCAATAAAAACAAATTGACTCTTTTGGAACAGTACACGGGACTACTTCAGACTTTGCCTTTTTCTTATGATCAAACTTTTCGATCATGGCATGCCTTTCGTTGCCATTGCCTATATCCATAGAGGTCTGGAAGGCAGATCCACCAATCAACTTTGCTTTTCTAGTGCGCCAAATCATCGTTGATTCAGCAGCAATAAGCAAATAGGTGAGATCGATGAGGGTCACGTTGTGGTCTAACATATAGTGCTCTCTTACGAACTCACTATATGAGTCAGGAAGCGACTGAAGAACCCAGTCAACAGCCAGCTCCTCACAGACAATGACTCCCAACATTCTTAACCTATCAATGTGTGACTTCATCTCTAAGACGTGTGCACACACTGACTTTCCTTCTTCATGTTTACTTGCCAAAAGGGATTGAGTGAGTTTGAACTTTTCAAGCCTTTGAACTTGTGGGTTAAGGAGAACAATAGGAGGAGGTGGAGGAAGTGAAGCATGATCTTGTGTTCCTCGATCGAATCGTGGAATATCATCTTCATGCGGAAGGCTTGTTCCATGGGATTTGGGAAGACCATAGTTGTCATACTTTGACATCTTCAAAACGGGAGAAATCAAGTTAGTCGATTGAATCCTTAATAAAACACCCAAAAGTGATATTAAGGCTAGGATCCAACTATGAAGATTCACAACTTAGAAATGGGATGCCGAGATCCAAGTGTAAATTTCATAAAGGTAGGTGAATGACGATTCACCAATTCCACCATTAGACGAAATAAACGAAGTGAAATTCCTAATTCTTTTGAGATACATTGAAACTATTCAATGGCATGTTTTAATCTCGGATTATGCTCATCTATTTGTGACTGGGATGCCGAGGATCACAAACAAGATGTGAATAACCATGCAAATGTGCTTGGTAACCTCATTGTCTTTATCATTAACTATTGATGTGCTGGTAAACCACACACGCTCCATCAAAATGATAATTATGAGATACCCATTACTACTCTTTATTAGTGACTATTAGTGTGCTGGTAATTCACACACGCTCCACTAACGACCAATAAAGCATAATGTGCAATTTCATGGATTAGCATACTTTTCACATTTTTCCTAAAGTAACTAGAGTTGGGATTTTGTAAAATAATGTTCTAGTACTTTATTTAATAACATTATACTTTTAATGAGATGTAGTTGTCCTATCAAACCCGTTCTGCTAACGACCCTCCACTAATCAAGGAAGCGGTGGGTGAGAGTTGACACCCATTCAACTACCATTTTATAGGCAGTTTCCTTGTACCCCCCTTATAGACTAGCTTCGTGAATGAGGCATAGTAGCGATTTGACTAACCATATTCTTATACATATATAATATTAACCTTTTAATTATAATACATATATAAGGTGTGTTTTAAACTTTTTAAAACTTTAAGGTTTATATATAAATTTCGAAAAATTAAACTATTAATTTAAATTTAAAATAAACCAAATAACTAGATTTAATAATTATCTATTAATTAACTTTTAATTAATCTATTAAATCTTGTAAGGATTATCTAATCAAATTAAACAATTAATTTAATCCTAATCCTTAACCCTCTAGATTTCGAAAAATAGGGTAAAGGATAATTTCCTTATTTTTCTCAATTATCCAATTAGGTAATAATTATCCAATCAAGTAATAATTATCCAAAATAAGATAAAACCCTAAAATAACAAGCAAATTTCGAAATTTAAGGGAGGAGGCTAGGGTTTCCAAAACCCTAACCCTAATTTCGATTAGGGTTCATGGAGGCTAGGTTTTTTCGAAAAACCCTTTGAACTAAAAACCCTAAAAACGAAAATTTTGGCATTTAGGGTTTAATGGCTATAAACCCTAATTTGCAATTCAACTATTATAGAAATTCAATTTAAAACAAACAATGGCTCTGATACCACTGATGAGTTTTAGGTGAAACAAATAAACTAGAAAACAATTCCTAAGTTCACATGCAACCTACTTTGGATCTATGTTTTAACTATTGAACATATAACTTTGAATTGAAAAACAAGAACCCTAGAGGAGAGAGGCTAATTTCGAAATTAACAAACTAGAGTTTAAGAGTTACCTACCTTTCAATTGTTATAGCAAACAATTGACAATCCTCTTGATCTTGATCTTGATCTTCTTGGAAGCTTAGCACCACAAATGTAATGCCTCTAACGGAATCACACCCAAGAGCTAGCAAGAAGGAAATTAGAAGGAGAGAGAGAGAGAGGGAGTATGCAATTTTCGGCCCTAGGGTTTCACCAATGAAGGAGTGGGCGAATTCAGGAGCTGGGAGGCTCCTTATATAGTTGAGGGATCTAGGGTTTAGGGAAAACCCTAATACTCCTTTGCTTGGGGCCTAAGCTAATCCAAAGGCCTTATCCAAAGCCCCTTGGACGAAATCCTTAGGGTTTCCCCTATAGATTTCGTCCACCTCCTTCCAAGGAGGTTCTGGAGCCTTCCACTCAACTATCTGATAATTGCAAACTAGTCCCTACACTTTATAATTAATACTTTTAACCCCAAAATTAATTCTGATTAATTTCTGGCTAACTATTAATTAAACATAATGATTTCTAATTAATATATTAATCTTTTAACATATTAATAAATCATTTATATTAATTTATTAATCTTATAAATTAATATCTCTCCTTTCATAATTTCCTTGTCCAGTTGCTAGGTTTGAGGGCAACCCAAAAGGACTGTGCTGCTATCAATTCAACTACATACCAATTATAGTTATGAGCTTAGACACCTAATCTAACAAGATATTCATGTAGGGTGTACATTAACACTAAACAACCATTCATTTCAAATAGATTTGATGCCAGTAAATATTAGGAGTTTTGATGTGATAATCGGCATGGATTGGTTAAGCCCCCACCGTGCTGATATTATGTGCCACGAGAAGGTCGTTCGCCTTCACCTCCCCAATCACGAAACCCTAATTTTCTACGACGATAAGCCGGGTGCCAATCTTCGTCTCATCTCGTGCATCAAGGCACAGAAGTGCCTCCACACGAAGAACTATGCGTTCCTCGCTCATGTTGTAGACAAAGCCAAAGAAGAAATCAACATTTAAGACATCCCAGTGGCATGCGACTTTCCGAATGTATTTCCTGAAGACCTTCCGGGAATACCCCCCCCCCCCAGAAAGACAGTTTGAATTTCGAATCGACCTAATAACAGGAGCCACATCAATTGCCAAATCACCCTACAGGCTAGCTCCCGCCGAAATGCAGGAGTTATCCAGTCAAATAAGCAAATTGTTGAGCAACGGATTCATCAAACCAAGCTTCTCACCCTGGGGAGCCCCAGTCTTGTTCGCCAAGAAAAGATACAGATCCTCAGAATGTGCATCGATTATAGGGAACTAAATAAGCTCACTGTTAAAAAAAACCGATACCCACTCCCTCAGATTGACGACCTATTCGACCAGCTTCAAGGAGCTAGTTATTTCTCTAAAATAGATCTAAGATCCGGTTATCATCAATTTCGAGTCCGAGGAAAGGATATTCCAAAAACTGCTTTCCGAAATCGATCTGGTCATTACGAATTTGTTGTAATGCCCTTCGGTCTAACAAATGCCCCCGCTGCATTTATGAACCTCATGAATCGAGTCTGCCGCCCATTCCTCGATAAATTTGTAATCGTCTTCATCAATAACCATTCACTCCCACCTAACCTCACAGATCAAGGGAGCCCAAACAGATGCATTGAAGCCGGAGAACGCCACAAATGAAACACTGCGTGGGATGGGTAAGAACTTTGAAGCCAGTGAGGATGGAACTTACTGCTTCATGAATAGAATATGGGTCCCTAAACTTGGGGAATTCAGAGAGATAGTCATGAACGAAGCCCATAAAATGCGATATTCTATCCATCCGGGTTTGGATAAGATGTACCTGGACATAAAGCAGCATTATTGGTGGCCAAATATGAAGGCAGAGATCACCACTTACGTGGGCAAGTGTCTCACTTGCGCCAAGGTGAAAGTGGAATACCAAAAGCCCTCAGAACTATTGCAACAGCCAGTAATACCCGAGTGGAAATGGGGAAGGATTACTATGGACTTCATAACAAAATTACCTAAGACAGAAGACGGATTAAATGCTATCTGGGTGATTGTCGATAGGTTAACTAAATCCGCTCATTTCCTGCCAATAAAAGAATCGTACAAGATGGAAAGACTAAAACGGATCTATATCAAAGAGATCGTGAGACTCCACGGAGTGCCGATACCTATAATCACGGATCCGGATAGTAGATTCGCCTCACAATTTTGGCAGTCACTCCAGAAGACTACGGGAACACAGCTAGACATGAGCACCGCTTACCACCCTCAAACCGATGGCCAAAGCGAACGAACCATCCAAACACTCGAAGTCATACTCCGAGCCTGTGTGATTGATTTCGGCAAGTCATGGGATACCCACTTGCCCTTGATTGAATTCTCGTACAACAACAACTATCACACCAGCATAAGGGTCGCTCCTTTTGAGGCCTGTTGGGAATAAAACCCTAATTGTGATTTGATGAACAAAATGCGGAAAATAAGAACAAACACAAATATGAAAATATGTCGAATGATCACTCGATTTATTCAATTATGAGGAACGGATTACACTTTAAGGAATAAGAATCTAACTCTACAAGAAACCTCACAATGTGGCGGCTACATTTTGCCTCACTCTTAACCCTAACTGTGAATAATGCATGCCCATTTATAGGGAAAAGACAAGTCTTCGGCTTTTAACCTACACTTCATCAAGGGGGCCCATTGCCATAATCCATGGAGTACTTTGAAACTCTACAATCTCCCCCTCAAAGTATGGAATGGATGGCAATGCTTCAACTTCCAAAACAAGCATCTAGCAAATAAGAAATGATCTCGCGACGACGAATATTTGAAGCAATCCCGAATCTTGATTCTTCAATAGTCTTCAAAAACGAGTTCTAGGATATATAAACCAAGCACTGAAGTAATGTCTTTAAACTTCATTTTATAATGTAATCCCAAAGATCTTCAATCAAGCCAAACCCGCCATAAAAACCCATTTCAGAATTAAGAAACCAAATCACTTCTTGTCTTTGAAAAACTTCCCCTCCAAGTCACAATGATCTTCAAATAAGCTAATGATATAAGTCACCAAAAATTATCATGTAACAACCCAAATTTTAAGATTTGTAACGCCACTTGATCGATAAAATACTAGAAGTCGGAGATATATCAAGTCCTTAGAAGAGCTCGATGAAGAACTGCTACTGTAAAAGCTACCTTCATAATTCTACCACAAGCTTTATAAAAAATCTTCAAATTTGAAAAGTCACAAATCCAATTTCGAATGGCCATACCAAATTCTCCCCCGATTTATAATAAAAAAACGTGATTATAAAGCCTTCGAATGGTCATGAGAATGATCTTGAATGGATAAAAAAAATTACTATGCTCCCCCGCGACAAAATGATATAAACGATGAAGTATAAAATCCGAAATAGTTGAAAAAATTTGACGTTATCACGAAAAACGACTTTCCGAACCGCAAAGACTTGATGGCATCCTTAATTTTCTGTTCACGAAAAAATATGTGCACTAAAAAATCCAAAACTGTTCACCAGCCCTCAAATTTGCAAACTTTTCGAAAAATTGGCTGAAACTGTCACTTTGCTGAAATTCTGGGACTGAAAATGTAATTCTGCATCAATTTTTCCTTCATTTGTAAATATTTCTGAATATAATCAAAAGTGCCAAATCACAAAAAATACAGGGGTCAGAACCATCAAATCGCTGAAGTTGCAGGGACCAAAAATGAAACTTTGACATCTTCTTCCCCATTTGATTAAATACGAACGAACAGCAACAACGACTTAATTCCAAAGACCAATTCGGAGATCAACCAATATTTCCAAACTCCAAACATCCCTTCTCGCATCGTTAAGAATGTCAGGCCATACAACATCTCATTCCAATTCTGATCTTAATTTTGAAGTTCGTGGGTGAGGCCATTCACAACAATTCCACTGTGGCCAGTAAATGCGAACATAGCAAAACGACCTGATTCCGAATGCTCGCAAACGATAACCAAAATTCCGATTCCGATCAGCCCCATCGTTCCGAGCACTAGTTCGCAATAACTATTCCGAATCAAATCGACACGATCAATTATTACAGTTCCGAGCCGATTGGAACTCCGATTCCGAATCGGTTTGTTCCGAGTCAAACAATTACAGTGAGAATCAAAGCCAATCCCCGAATCCAAGCATACTCAGAACAATCAGTTGCGAATGTTCGTAGGAAAAACAAGTCCGAGCACAGATGATTAACTCTGATTCTTAGATCGTTCGCAGGTAAGGCCAATCACACCAATTTTGACTTTTAGCATTGACCACCAAGAACATCTGCTCAAATCATTCTGATTGAGTTCTAATTTCGATTTCATTCGTTCACATCACACTTTCGATTACGATTGCAATTAAGTTTGCAGGGAGTCCGTTTGCACCAATAAGTTCACAATTCCAATTTTGACATTTAGCGCTGACCATCGACATCAGGTAACGCCAAACAACAAGATTAAATTTTCTTCAACACAATTTCCGGACTCAACAGATCGATTTCCAGATCAAACATCACATTCAATCGAAAATCAGTATAAAATCCCTATGTTTTTCGTCTGTTCATCATCGGTTCTCAAAAAAATATCGATTTACCAATAAGAATATCAAAGAACAATATTGGATCCAAAATCTCAGTCGATGATAACAGGGATGGTTCACTTTTAGAAAAAAAATCATTATCAATCGTTAAACAAAATCGAGAATGATGAAATCCAATAAGAATTCGTAATCGACGTGAGATTGAACAAAACACACGAACAAGAACAAAGCGACTAGCGACAAAAATCGAGAATGATGAAATCCAATAAGAATTCGTAATCGACGTGAGATTGAACGCTTTGTTTGAATAAAAGACTTTGACTTACGGATTCAGAACTTACGATTTCAACAACTATGTGGGCTAAACAATGAAACAGTAAACGAACACAATGAGCCCAATGAATGGAACGAATGAACAGTAATAAAAAAAATAGGCTCAAGAACAGTTTATCGGCTGAATGAATATAGATCAAAAACAATTGGGCTAAATAAATGGAACTAGATCTGGGAAGCAATAGAATAACCTTGGATTGAACAATCAATCAGATCTAATCAGAAAATACAAACAAGATACGAATCGGATTAAAAAAAAGTTACCCAGATGAATAGTTGAAGAATCCCATAAATCTTCATGACCAGTAGAACGAACAAGAATCTTGATTCCAAACCGCCAAAACATCAAAAATCTTCAATAATTTGTGCAGAAAATCATCAAATCAAGAACCGATACTTCAAAAATCCATAGATCTTCAAAGACCCGCTCTGATACCACTTGTTGGGAATAAAACCCTAATTGTGATTTGATGAACAAAATGCAGAAAATAAGAACAAACACAAATATGAAGATATGTCGAATGATCACTCGATTTATTCAATTATGAGGAACGGATTACACTTTAAGGAATAAGAATCTAACTCTACAAGAAACCTCACAACGTGGCGGCTACATTTTGCCTCACTCTTAACCCTCACTGTGAATAATGCATGGCCATTTATAGGGAAAAGACAAGTCTTGGGCTTTTAACCTACACTTCATCAAGGGGGCCCACTGCCATAATCCATGGAGTACTTTGAAACTCAACAAGGCCTTATATGGTCGCAAGTGCAGATCGCCTCTCTCTGCTAGGCTGAGGTTGGGTGACACCCAGCTGGCAAAAGGGCAATCACAGGACCGCACCCTTATAGGACCAAAAATCATTCGAGAGACTACAATGAAGATAATTCAAATCAAATCCTGACTCCAAGCGTCGCGTGACCAACAAAAGATTGAAGTTGACAACCGACTAAAACCACTAGAATTCCAAGTCGGAGATCGAGTGCTACTAAAAGTCTCTCCCTGGAAAGGGATGATTCGTTTTGGGAAACGGGGAAAAACTGAACCCACGATATATTGGACCATTCGAGATTCTTGCCCGAATTTGTCTAGTGGCTTATAAGCTTCAGCTACTTGCGGAGCTCAGCAACGTACACCCCGTGTTCCACGTATCGAGTTTGAAGAAGTGCTTATCGGATGAAACCCTTGTCATTCCTTTAGAAGAGATCGAAATAAACGAGAATCTCCTGTTCGTTGAAGAACCAGTCGAGATAATGGATAGAGAAGTGAAGCGTACGAAGCAGAGCCGCATTCCGATTGTGAAGGTTCGATGGAACGCTAAGCGTGGACCGGAATTCACATGGGAACGCGAAGACCAGATGAAGCAGAAGTACCCTGACTTATTCTCTCATTCATGATCCTACCTTTCGAAAGAATTTCGGGACGAAATTCCCTTTAACGGGGGGATGATGTCACAACTAGCATTTTTTTTAGCTAGGAAATTCTATTCTCATATAAACATCATCTATTGTAAGGTATGTACTCTAAGGGATAATCATACTCTATGCTCAATCAAAAACCATCCATTTGAATCCAAACTTTTGATTTAAGTTCAAAACCTAATACAATACATCTCATATGGATTGAAAACCATCGAAATCCTGGTTCAAGTATTTATGGACTAGGATGCTCTAATTGGGCTCTAATTGGACCCACATTCATAAGATTTTAACATTTTGGGCCATAAGGGCCTAGAATAGTTCATATAATCACTAATGGGCCATGTTGGACCATGAATGATTTTACTGGCCCTAATGGGCCGTAAACTACTCCCTTGGGTTTCATTGGGCCGGGAACGTCCATAAAGGCCCAATGGCCCGAAAAATATTCATTATGGGCCTCATGATTTTGAACTAAGTCAAGGAATGGACCAAACTATCTCACTTCTTTTCCTCCTAGCCCATTCTCGACCCAAATTAAAACAAAAAAAAAAGAGAAAATGAGATTTAATAAGGACTTGACACCTCCTCATTGTTTAATGGTAATCCATGCAATATCCTCCATGTATCTAGGACTAAATCTACATGTAATAATTACACTAACCCCGCTCCCCTCTCTTCTTAATCCTCGGCCAAATCCACCTCTCACCACCTCTCTTCACACAAATTCTTCAAATACTCTCCATCTTTAACTTAATAAAATCCTCCCTTCATTCTTCCAAATTTCGTGAGTTGTGTGGGTGTTTCAAGAAGACTTCATCAAGAACTCATCCATTGTGGTAAGATCTTGCAAATCCAAGTGTATTACTTCATCTTTAAACTTATTCACTCCTCTTACATCCATGTTTTCGTGAATCATGCTTCTTAGAACCATCTAAGTCCGAAAATCCTCCTCAAGAAGCTTCCTAGGGCCGAGATCTACTCAATTTATCACCAAGAACCAAAAACACCAAAGCAATGTGAGTTCATACCCCCTATTTTCAGTTTTTACTAAGTTTTGGGGGAGAATACAAGTTGTTTTGTGTAGATCTATGTGCATATGCATGACTATGTGTGTTTTTCATGATTTATTTGGTGATTATGTGTTGTTTACTTCATAAATCTAAAAATATGTTAAAAACATGAAGTTTATAACTTAGATCTTCATAAAAACTATGAGAAAAGTATATGTTGTCATGTAAACTTGCAGATCTGAGATTTATACACTCAAAATAGAAAAACAAGTGTTGTGTTCAAAAATCTATAACCTAAACTCAAAATCAGCTTTTAACATAAACGTTTTGGTCTACTTACGGACTATTTTGACCAACTTGATGGTAATATTTTTCAAAACTTTTTTACATGCAAAACGTTAAGGTTTATACCTTTAAAATGACCACTCTCACGCATTCATACGATTTTTCTACAATTTTTGGCGATTTTTACAAAACTGCCTATCATTTGAGGAAGGATTTCGGACCAGTCTGTGGAGATGAACATTTTCACACTGGTTCGAGATCATTAAAAATTATAATAACAATTATGAAGAAATTAGACTCATTTTCTAAACTCTCAGAGTTGACGGATCCAAAATTCGACTTACAATGATTTTTCTATAATTTTTCTAAAAATAGAGACGTAAATGCCAAAAATCAGAAAATTGTTTTAACTTACTAAAAGTTTTTATACTTTTGTTTGATGCAAGTTTATATGACTTATACACACTTTCAAATCATCTAGACATGTTAACTTGTGTGCATTCATAATATATCTATGATTACAAAATTGGTATTTTTTAAGTTAATTTGGCGAATACTTGAACTAATACTAGCAATAAAATAACAAACGGACTAATTTTGCCATTCGCATAATATTGGGCCTTAGTGGCACATTAATAGGCTTGATAGGTCTCGAATACTATTTATTTTTTTATTGGGCCTCACTGACCCATTAACATGCGCGTCGGACCTTGGATACTAATTGCGTGCTATATGGGCCTGTAAATACCTTTCATGTGAAATGGGCATTAGTTGTCCTTTTACATGTATTTTGGGCCCATGTTATATAACCTCATTCCTTTCGGGCCTAAAAATGACTTACATACTTCGTGAGCCTTAGTTGCTCGCTTACATGGTTCATTGGGCCGGGAATGAGTTTTATATGTTTCTCTTCGTGTAAAATTCGATTAAGGATCTAGTGAGACTTGTCGGTTGACACCTATTGAGTGTACGATCGTAGCCTGTAGTTATAACCAGAGTCTCTTGGAGGGAGAGCGGGGTTTTGTGTATAAATCTATACGGGGATGACACCCCACACATGAGCTGTTCGCTACAGTTAAACTACATCAGTCTAGGGTGACGATAACTTTATTCTATTTTTCCGTCGGCGTTCCCAAATGCCAAGACATGCGAATTTGTCATTAATTAGTATGGTTATGACGGCTCACTTAGAGGAATTAACGTTATAAATTTACGGAATACCATTCTTTTCTTTTCTTTTTTGGATTATTCAGAAACATACCCGTACTGGTACTCAACCTCGGGGGTTGGTATGGCAGCATTCTCTTTTTCAGACAACATAGGGTTGTCTGGGGGCATTCTCTTTACCTTTTCTGCATTATCTTTATACATTCTAATAAACAATAATACACATGCATTAATACAAGATCTGACACAAACATACTAAACTGTTTTCAGAAAATATAGGATTTTCTGGTAGTTTCAAAGTTGTACAAATCATTTTCACAAACATGTTTATGAACCCACCAACATTTTTATGTTGACCTTTTTAAATTAACTTGTATTCTCAGGAAACCGTTGAAGCAGGTTGAGCGGAACAAACTAACGGATATTTTGTTTCATCATACTCTGACTATTTTGGCATGTAATATTCAAATACAATACTCGATGTAAACAATGAACGTTGTTATATTACATGTGTGGTGATGATGATGTTATGTTTCAATTATATACTCTGTGATGATACTACAACAATGGAGTCACCCTCAAGCCCCCGGACGTTTCTGCCGTCTGGTTCGGGGGTGTGACATGTGACATTGGCCTGACTAAGTTAATTTCAGTAGATGGGATGTCTTTGTTATTGGAGGATATTCATTTAAGTACAAATAGGAAGGATATCTTGGAAGCTATTATCTACACGAAGTGGTGGTCCATATAGAACTTTAGAAATAAGTGTGTGTTTGACCATTCGAGACCTAGAAAAGATAGGTTATTTGAAGATATTGTTGTTTTTTCGTTTAATTGGGTGGTCCATCGGAAGCATAAATTCTCTATTTCGTGGAGTTTATGGCTTCAAACCCCATTTTGAACTTTATGATGTAATAGTTTCGTTTCGCCTTTAGCTTCTTGCTTAGGCTTTTTTATTTTTTTATAAAAAATTCAGCCATTCCAAAAAAAAAGATACTACGATATGAATACAAAACGCATGCATCACCTCTTCGACATTCTATACGCCACAAAGTTATGTCCATATGATATAAGTCTCCATGGATACAGATGAAGAAGAAAGGTGTTACACGGCAACTGCTAACATCAGTGGACAATCTTTTAGAACCTACCGTACACAATCTATATAAAGAACGTGATGGTTCCCTGTTGTTTGCTCGCCGTTTTTTGACCAATATTACGACGATTGAGTTTTGGACGCGCTTATATACGGATAGTTACGTAGGCTGGTTGGAATATGATGCACGTTATATAATTATGTGTTCATTACGTACTACGCTTCTAATAACAATACTTACTTTACTGTAAAAATTTTGATTTGCAGCACATCATGATGTGGATATCATTGCTAATAGAGCGTAGACGGGATGATGCTCGGTGGACGGTTGTGCCATCAACTTTCAACACTGATGCACTTGACTAGAGTGACATGACTGACATATCTATTTACCCAGCTTGCGCAGACTGTGATACGATATAATTGTGTTTGGATTACATTACCTAAGTAATAATAATTTATAATATAATGTTATTTGATGATTAATTAATTTCAACCTTTTGTGCAACTTTACATCCCAATCAATATACCGAGTGTTGACTGGGTTTAGGGTGTTTTAGATTTAAATACATTCAAAATGACTATATATGATAGTCACTAGAAGAGCGCATATTGTTCAGAAGAAGAGGAATAGTTTATAGGTACGTGATCTTGCATACACAAACTACTAGTGAGTATCAACTAATGGGGTACCGAACCGACTAATGCAATCCCAATTGAGAGTTTCAACATGACTCTTGAAAAGTTTCCAGACGTACCACAACATCTTGGCAGTAAAGGGGATTGTGGTGTGTTTTTGTGTTGGTTCATGGAGATGTTAATCGTTGGAAAATCGTATTTTATAGAGGGTAAAAGTGGTCAATGAGCTATGTCATATCGTAAACTATTGGCGGAAATTTTTTGGAGTACAAAGACAAAGTCCATTTGAACATTGTAATATTACTTAAAACAAATCTTTTAAGTTTATATATTTATTAGTTTTCTTTGTAGATTTTAAGATTACATTTACATTTAAGATTTTATAAAAAAAATATGTATAGAAAAAGAAAAAGAAAAAATAACACAAAACATATATTACACATAAAAAAATACTATTTCTGAATAAGTGTCTGTAATCAGGAGAACTCTCCGAAATGATATATTCCGGACACAGTTGTTGTTTAAAAAAAATAAAAATAAAAATAAAAATGTTGTGTATTTTTTTAATAGAATTCATTTATATGGATTAGATTATTCAATTTCCCAATAAAATTTTGCTTTCATTATTTTTATAATAGTTATCCACTATAATTATATTATTCACCCTTTCAAAGTTGTTAGTATTGATAATGCGGCATTGTGGCTTAGTGGTTTAATATCCATTAAATGGGCCGATAACAACTAGGCCTTAGCATATTGTGATTAAGATATGATGAAAATCTATGGGACACAGGGATAGGCTCTATTGGACTATGAAGATCTGTGGATGAGTTGAACGTTTTATTATTATATATATATATATATATATATATATATATATATATATATATATATATATATATATATATATATATATATATATATATATATTAAAGTTGTGAAGAAAAAGAACAGTAAACGTCGCCCCTTTTGTCCATGTTTCGTCCCTTGAATTACATTTCCCGTCCCTCTATATTGCTTTGT
This sequence comes from Lactuca virosa, assembly GCF_052849685.1. Lineage (NCBI taxonomy): Eukaryota > Viridiplantae > Streptophyta > Magnoliopsida > Asterales > Asteraceae > Lactuca > Lactuca virosa. The sequence continues at coordinate 84,885,172 of NC_136428.1, forward strand.
GTGTCAATGTGAATTACAGTTTGGTCCCTCCGTAGATATTTTCCTTCTTGCTTTTTTGTTATCTCTGGTTTTACCTGAGCCTCTAGATTCTTCGTCTCAGATCATCGTTTGGGTTTATCCGCTTCTGGATTTCCCCCCGGCGTCCTTATCTTCGAAATTTCAGATGAACATCCAAACCTTCCGTTCCCTTTCTTCCTTCCTCTGGTAACGTTCATCGCTGTTGTCTCACCGCTTCTTTCAGGAAGTGATACGTTCTGGATGTGATGCGTCTTCTGCTCCCCTTTCTTCTCATCCAGAAAAACATACAAAGATATCTCTTGGTACGACCAGACTACTTCCTCCACACTTGTGCTTACCGTCTTTACCACCGTCGACGACTTTATGGCTTCCGATCAACTGAAGACGTGGACGCCTATTACTCATCTTCACAGTCACCGCTTCCAAATACTAGATAGCACCGACGTCTTGACGCATTCGAGCCCTAGCTAGGACCCACGTCTGCAATCGGTTCAGGTAATGAACTTCAACCCTATTTTCGTTTCTTTCTATGCCCTTACCTTCATATTCACTTTTAATTTCATTTTATTTTTAGATGATCAGATGAATTTTCCCTCCATCTATTACACAATTGGTTAAATTTTGTCTATCGCCTTCGACTTCCCATCGATCCTCAACCACAGATTTAGGGATTATTGCTCTAGGTACATAACTGATTTGAACTACCTGTTGATTTGAACTCATTTAGTGAGTGTGTGTATGTTCGTAAAATCAGGACCGATAACGGGATGGAAGCGAACTGAACACCAAAGAACACCTTTAGTCCGGCTATTCCACCTGTTGGGGGTTCCTATCCACCATTAAGTCTGTGGTTACTAGGCCGTCCAAGGTATAAAATTCCTGATTTATAAATTACATTTACACGCAATATATGATGTTACGCATGATAAAGCGGGTGTGTTTACAGTCAACGGGTTGGAGTCGATTGAGTTATTTGTCTTTCCGGATGAAGCATATAAAATGATAAGTTGATATGTTTTGACATGAAACATATAAAATGATATGTTGTCTTCCACTCAGATGTCTTCTAATTGTTCTTTCATCCCGATTATGAACGAGGTTGAGGTTAGTTAATTTAATTCTATCCAACTGAAATTGATCTTTCTTTGTTATGAATTTATATGCTTGCTGATTTGAAATAAATTTGGCAATAAAGGCTTTAAGTGAAAGTTGAGCTTTCTGTTTGGGTATCAATTCATGTTTCACCGCTTTTTTTTAAATGATTGCACCAATTTCCATTGAAACCTGTAACGCAAAAGCGATGATGTTGATACACAGGTGGAGAACAAGTTCGGGGAAGCGTTCTTCAAAACTAGACCTTCTGTATTTTGTTTGTTCTGTTCCTCAAGGTTCATTATTTCGTCAACTGACTACTGTGCTTGATTAATTTCTTTCTTTTTCGAATATTGCTCTGTTTGTTCAAGGCGTAGATCGATTGAATACCTCCTCCAAAAAGGAAAAGATACCATACCACGTGTTCGATGAAATGCTCAAGAGAATCATCCTACCATATTTTCCATATTTTTACGGCAAATACGCCGTTATTTTTGCTGTTATTTTCTTACCGACAGGTTTTCCCTTCTATTCCACATTTACCCTGCTCGAATATCGATTTTTTTTAAACAAAGAGAAACATCTTTCTAGAATCTAACATATCGCTTCACTATTGACACCTTTAATCATAGTTGCTTCTATGTCTGTTGCTTTCACTTCTTTGCTTTAGGATCTTCTATCTAATGAGATTCATTTGATTCTACCTGATGCCAGCCAAAAACAAGCGATTGAATTTACAGGTAAATCATCTCTTTGTCTTTCTCAAAATTTAGCCTTTAGTTTTTTTTTTAATTGTTAATTTGTTTGTGCTGATGACTCTTTTTGACACACAATTGACTAGCAGGAAAATAGTTGCACCACCTGGATATGTTATGGAGAAGAGCGTGGAAACTAAATATGAAACAGAAGGTATTACAGGTACTGTTTCCGTCTATCACCTTCTCCTAATAAATCATCTGCATTAGATTCAATGACTAACTATTCTACCCTTATAATTCTAGAAAAATTCATTATTATACAATTATTTGCAAGAATTAAGCAAGCAAGTGTTTACAAGTATCTTAGATCATTTTAGTTTCATACAATTATTAACCATGCCCTTCATAATACACTTTTTTCTGTGACAACAGCCAACAGTGCCTAAGGGTATGGAAAAAAATATAATAAATAAACTGTATTTTGTCATCTTCTTATTATCGGCTTGACTTACGAATTTCTAATATATATATTTTTTGTTATTTTCATTCAGAAGGCAATGAATGGTTGACAACTATTGGCTAGGAGCAATTCTACATGTTATATGTAAGATCTCATCCTGTTACCATATCTCAGTTATAAGGTTATTTAAAAAAAAAAAAAAAAAACTTAATCCGTAGCAAAGATTCATCTTTCCATTTTCACATGGGTAGGAGGCGATTTATAAAGAAATGTGGGTTCACTATGGTCTGAAATATGTGTTAATTATAGCATTCAAGAGTTAGTAGTAATTATAAATCGCCTCCTAAAGTTATAAAGAAATGTGGGTTCACTATGGTCACTGAGTATAGCTGATTTGTTGACCTTTGCTTCTTAAAGTTATCCTTTGCAGTTTCTTCTTACCACGCGGTATTGGTGGGACATCAACCATTTTGGTCAGAATAATTTAGGACAAATATATGCTTCCCCCGCATTATACATATATCTTATTTAAAATATATACATTTCCAAAATATAATATGTTCATATCTTTGAGATGACAGGTCAGCAAGTCAAACTCCTGCTGTTACACAACCACAGTCTATTACAAATCCTTTGGAACTCCACCAGCAATGCCTCAAATGTCAATTTGGCGTGTGGGAAATGCACCTTCAATTCAATATGGAATTTCCAGCTTGCCAGTAAGTGTAAAAATATAAAATAATTAATGTCTTTTTATTTATCTAAATAATTAACTTAAAAGATTTTTTTTTGTTTCTTTCTACAGGTTATTGATAAGCCTGCTCCCATTAGGATTTCATCAGTGTTGACTTTTCGACATCTTTCTCAAAGGTAAGTTAGGTTGCCTGCTACAAAGTATCACCTGAAAAACAATGGACCAAAGGTAATATTTGTTGTTATTTAGTATTACTATCTTTCACGGAATGGAATTCAAGATTCCATTCTAATGTTCGAGGGATTCGGGGGCTTCCATGTTTCCATTCTGTGTCCTTGCTTACCCACAAAGAAGCCAACGCGGGGGGTATCTGCAACTTTTCGTCGTCCTGATGTACTCCAATGGTTATGGGATTCCAAAGGATACCCAAAAGGTTTGATTTTCAGCTTTTAAACTTCAAATTTTAACTTTACTTCGAATATGATGAATTATGATTTTTGTGATTTTGGTTTTTAGGTCATAACAGTTAGAAAGTGATTTAGATTATAAATTACATTGATTAGGGGCAAATAAATTGTTCTTTCTTATCTGTTTTGGTCCCTGGGACCTTCAAATAAGCAGAGAAATTGGTTTTGAACATTAAAACAAACACCAAACAGAAGTTGGAAATTGTATATTTTTTATATAAGAATCAAAAATTGATCCCTGTTTTGCTTTCCATTGTCTTTGATTTGGATTTTCATCTTCTCTTTATCCAACACAGCTTTCGGGTTCTGCCATTTTATTTGGGTTAATTTCGACTTCCATATAAACCTCCTACCCACGTTTGTTTTCTTCCTTTGTTGCCGCCTGTCTTAACTGCTGGTGCTGGCTGGTCATATTTGCTCTAACAATCATCATGGAAGGTGAGTTAATTAAAATCTATACTACCACTCTCAATCTCATTTATTTATGCTATTATTGAGAACGATATTCCCTTCTTAGTCTCATGTATGTTATTGGACTCATGTATGTTATTTCCCTCGACTCCAAAAGTTGTTGACCTTGCTTTCATATTGCAGCATCATTCCCCAAGAAAATGATTCAGTTATACCCCCAACCCATTTAAGGTTGACATTTGAAAGAAATTTTTATAAGGCACTCCAAGTGCTCGATGAAATGCCTCAACCAAGTTTCTGAATTTTCATTCCAATATACTATTAGCCATTTTCATTCCAATATACTATTAGCCTGTGATTTGATGCTTTATCGATACACTTGATCTTCATTTATTTAACATATATAATTTTTGTTCACACAAAACATTATGTCTCAACAGAAACCTCCGTTAACACAACATATATTACTTAAATTTCCAAGCCTTATCAATTCAAAATAACTTTAGGAGTTAGTACTTATAATGAACTGTACTGTTGGTTCATGGTCTCTTTTAAATTGAAAAATTGATGGGTTTCATCATACCTAGGGGAGGATAGAATAAATTTAGTTCCTTATTTCCCTTTTATTTTAAAGACCAAAATACCCTTGATTTATAAATGTAAAAAAATCAATTATATATTTTTATAGTAAATGAAAAATTATTTAGATATAAACAAAAACTTAAAAGCATTTAATCTTTATTATTGAATTCCATTCCATTTCCTACTGACCAAATGCGTGACAGGTGATAATTCTGTCATATTTCTATTCTTTTGACAATTCCATTCCAGAGTTTCACCCCTTCGCCCATCATTGTCTATCTATTTTTAAACAATTTCTTTTTCATTGGTTATAACTTATAACTTTGTGGCAAAATTCGTGTGAACCTATTGACAACAGGCTATTGACAACTGAGGTCTTGCATTACAGGTGCTTCAAAAATACATTCATTTCCAAAACTTTTTCTACTTTATTTATGATGCTGGTTCCAAGTATTGAAACAGTGTTTGCAAAAACATGAGAGCTATTGTGGTTTGTTACAGATCATGTTAGTTTTTCTCTGTTCTTTTAGTGTTCGCTTCTATTCTTTAGTTTGCCAGTAATTGCTAACCTTTCAATTCAGGCCCAATGGAAGGAAATAAATCATGTATATAGTTGAAAAACCAATATGATAGAGCATAATGTTAAGGCGCATGCAGAGGATCTTTTGGAAGGCTGATGCATCCTATGGCTATGGCTATGGAAATTAGAGTCATTTTAAGGAACCCCAACCCCTGCTGCAGCAGATCATTATTCTATATGTCCCATCACTATGCCATATTGGGTCTTGCCAGGTAAGCCTTTACCATATGCTATGATTTGGTGGTGCTTTCTGATTATTAAGAAAAATAAAAAGTTGTATCCTTTTTTCCGTTGATAATGATATAGGCCCAGGACATTGCCATACACGGATGATGAAATTAAGGTCTGATTTGTTCTTGGTTAATTAATTGTTGTTTTGGCTGTTGGGTTGTATTTCATAATTCATAATATTATTTTCAATTTTAGATTTTGTTGTTTGTTTAATATTTTGTTCTGGTTGGCTATGCCATCAGTACTCAGCAAAGCTTAAATATGTCAAAGAAGTTGCAGAAAACACTGGTGTGACCTTGGCCTGTTTACAGGTTTGACTTTTGAGCCATTAAACCCTTTGCCTTTGTAAAGAAACTGATTTTTGGTTTTTATTTTGTTTTTGTACTGACAAGGTGGCTTATGGAATGATGAAAGACATTGGATGGTGTAGAATGGAGCTACATCAGTCTATTCCACGAAAAGATGGCACAGAAGAAATCACAATTATAGATCCCAGGTTCGTTCAGTTGGTTAAATCAATAAAATGGTGAATGAACTTTATCAATGACTATTGTTTGTTGTTGCAGATCATTAGTATAGAGTCATCAATGCATTACCTATAGCAGCAATTTACAACCAATGTCCTGGCTTTATAGCATAACTCCTATTTTTATGTAAAGAAATATAAGTAGAGAAAAGTATTGTAACGATGTTGCAATTATATGTATAGAAATGTAACTACATTGTTATTATATCTGGCCCGTGCAAGGGAAACTTTACTAGTTTGATATTTATGTTAATGTTTCATTTAAACTCGATTCGTGTGTTTACGGTGTTATGGGCGATTACAACGATAAACATTAGAATAGTAAAATACACATTTGTTATCTAAATCAAAGTCCTGTAACAGTGATTACAAAAATAAAAATAGAAAAAAGGGACACTGATCATTGGGCTTAACGGTAATTTTATATTTCTTCTTCGTATGTCAAAAAAATCTTTTCCTAATAAAAAAATCTTTTTCTAATAAATGAAGATAATTTTGTCACTTATCTGAGTTTTGACACTTATCATTTTATGGTATTTTTGAAATAATTATTATCCACTTGTTAATTTCTGGTTTGTTTCAGTTTTTAAAATTAAAATCATATACTTATATATGTAAAATATTAAATATAATATATATGAAATTAAATTGCAATGAATACGTTTCTTCCTTTCCTATTTTAAAGTTTTACATTAAAAAATATTTACTGCTTACATTTTAATGTTTAATTTTTTTTTTAAATTAACCCGTATAATATACGGGTTTCACACCTAGTGTTTTAATATTTATAGAAATGCCTCTAGTAATTTATTCAGTAGTTGGGAGGATCTACATCCAAATTATGCATCGATTTGTAACATCCTATATGTTATATGCAGGCTCGGCCTTGAAATTTTGAAGGCTTTATACAAAAATTAAATTAAGGTCTAGTACCTTTTTTTCATAAAATATTAAAGAAATTACCGGCTAACCACTAAACACAAAAAGAATAATTGTTTAACAAACATAATTTTTATTATTAATAATATAAATGAGATTTGTAACATGCAATTATACTTTTATTATTATTATTATTATTATTATTATCTTTTAATTTTTTTAATAATATATTATTAAAAAAAATTCTCAAACGGAACCCCTTTACGATTGGAGGCTCGGTGCCAACGCACACCCGCACGACCCCCAGGGTTGCCACTAGTTATAGGTTGTTTTGTCGTATTAAAACTTCGTTTAATCTTCATATTTAACAAAAGTATGAATGTGTTTATAATTATGATTATGATCTTTTGAATGATGAATGGTTTTATAATGTACTATAATTTATGAGGACAAATCTTCATAAATGGTCAATTTGGTTTCTTAGAATATCAAATTTAGTCTTAAAATTTTTTCGATCTTATGAAAAGTTCATATAATTTTAATTTGTATTATGGTTTAGTGGTTAGTCTCGCACCCATATAAAAATACTTATTTATTCTTTTTAGTTTATTTTATCTTTGTTTGGGGTTGGTATATATGGTTTCACTTCTAATGATGGTTGAAGCTTGAAACGAAATGAACCTTCTATGAAACCACATAAATTCAAACAATAGGGCCTAGGCACCATTTATGAAAATTTGTCATTTATGAAAAATGTGATTACTTACTTTTGCAACAATAGTTTTTTGAACGTGGTGTGTTTTTCGACAATATAAATACAAAAGTGTTATTTTATTAATGAGAATTATATGGTACGTAACAGGTCTTATTCATTTCATCTTCTTAATAACATATGGACATAAGTAAAAACATATATACAAACCAAATATACTCATTTAGTTCATTTACAAGATAAAATATGTTCTTTGTAGTTCTTTTTTTAGATCCGACCAAGAAAAGTATATTTGCTATTCATAGTGTTTGATTCTAAGTCTAATGAAACTTATTTTAGCAAGAAAGTTCATTAATCCGACTTTAACCATTAGGCTAAGAGGAGTGGGGGTCGCCACTGTACTTGCTAGCCTCGCTAGCAATGATGAAACACCGCCCCTATCAGCTCGCTAGAGGACTTGTTGATTCCATCTCGTTAACACTTTGGCGAGTGGAGAGAGAAAGAAAAGCTTAGAGCTCATTGGTTCTTTTTCATGCACGTGTGCAGCAAGCAATTTCCCATTTAAAACTTCATTTTCAAATAAATGATTCCTACCCTCACTAGAAATTTGTTTACAAATATAGTCTTATACTCAAAACTTTGATTTCAATTAAATTGTTTTAACCCTCATTTGATAATTCCCTACAAATTTGGTCTCAAGCATCAACATTGATTTAAAAGAACCAAAAGCGACACTTAAATATTAATATACTTATTTTCATGTAATTGATTTATATTATATTAATTGTCGGTGGCTTAAAAAAATAAATTTTGATTATTATTTGTGCATAAAATATGTTTGTGTATTAAAATAAAGTAATTTAATTAAATTACAAAAAGAAAAATGAAATGCTAGGAGTGTTACCATTCTCTACCTAATGCTAAAATTAAGTGCTAAATGGAGAAAAATGAGATGACATTTAAAAAACTGATGTGGCAAGATGTTAGGAATATTACCACTCCCCTTAGCCTTAATGCGACTATATCTTGTTTTAGCAAGTTTGCTTTCAAATTCCATCAACATGATACTATTCATATACGGTTAAATGTGCTAGTCGTTTATTTTTTTCTTGGTAAGTAGGAAAGACCAAAAAATTGAACAAAAGCTTAGCTCGGATATGAAATGCATTGACGAAATGAGTATTAATTTTTTACTTTACAATAATTAAATCTTATTTTAATAAAAAAAATATAGATATTAAAATATAAAACATTCTCATAATGCACTTAACATTGACCACTACCATTTTCCATGTTTAATGCGTTTGTAAAATCACCGAAGCTCAAAGCAAAATGACAAAAAATGGTAACAAAGACATCAAATTGTTCCACTTGTATCACCTAGACAGGACTATCAAAACAATTTGCGATCCTCTTCCTATCAACCGGCCTGAAAATGTAAAGCATCAACATGCAGAACATAAAAATGGTGGTTTCCTTTACCACATTAATCTCCCACCGTGTAGGGAGTGCAAGAAGAAGAATCTTCGTAATGAGCACAAATACAATAGTCGACATCAAAAATAACCACAACTTCACCACATTCCTATTAGCGTTCAGATCAGTCTCACAAATCTTATTCAAAGACGTAATCGACAACGCCATTGGGAAGAAAATAGCAAATATGTAGATTACATCTGCAAATGACCCGCTTTGTTTATTATAAGGTACAGCAGCTTCCCATGGCAATATTGGATCTACATTAGCCCAAACCTCAACGACGATCACAATCATCAAAACCAGTTTTTCCTCTCGTTTCAAAAACGGCTTCCAGAAAAACCATCCTGCACTAATCAACACGATCACAATGGAAAAAATCACAGCCCTCATAAGCTGAAATATGTAAAATACAACATCCAATCCATGAGCACTTCCTGTAATCTTCACGTAATGTAGATCCGCAGCAATACACATAAAGTGAACACAATTCACAAGAAGCAGCCCACCCATTAGTAAATGGCTCCTGTTAAAGATGCGCCTGTTCTTGAAGCATACTAAGATCCAAAACCCTAGAAGAGTTGAATAACTGAAGGAGAAGATGATGTAAAGAAACGGGAGTTTCGTTAGCCCGGCTGATAAATGTTAGGAACCGGACCGGGTACACGCAGCGGAAACACACTATCACACACACACAAACTCACAAAAATAAAGCAAGAAGAACACAAGGATTTTACGTGGTTCGGATTCGGTGCAAATCCTACATCCACGGGCTGCAACTAGAGAATTTTATTAAAACTCACAAGATTACAATTGGCTTGACACTCTACAATTGATGTTCTCTCAAGTTTTTGCACACAAAATATGCAAAACATACATGCATATATATAGGTGAGAGAGCCGCAATTTGCACATGAAATTGAGTCGTCGTAACAATAGTACTCAAATGTGAAAGCCGCAAATGTTGAGTCGTCGTGACAATAGTACTCAAATGTGAAAGCCGCAAATGTTGACGTTGAATTTCCTTCCATTCACATTAGCCGTCCAACAATTGATTCTTTTATTTCACATGCATAGCCACATGTTTTCAACCTTTCATATTTTACCTAACAATCTCCCACTTGAAAGTTTGAACAACATGGTCCGTCTCTGTCATCCAACTCCAGTAATCTTAAAACAACCAAGTCTTCCAAGCCTCCAGTTCCTAAGAACAAGCTAAACTTAGTCTCATTTCTCTAATTGCAGCCGCCCCTCATCTTCAAGTACTAGAAGGGACAGTTGAAGCTCCCACTAGCTCCAACTCAGTCGTGGCTAATCCTACCACCGACTCATCCTCTGTCTCAACCGGTTTGGACACTCCACCAGATCCCGAGATACACCGAGGACCACTAACACTCTCCCAACTTTGCAAACTTTCAACAGGAGAGACTTTTTCAGTCTTAGTCTTCAAAACCCAACGGCTCTTTGTAACTGTACCCGAAACACACCCCGTGCTCCCACTGTCACAGAATCCCCTGAATGGTTTAGAATTTCTGACTCGTTCAGCTAACATCCCCTTGGCTCCAGAATTCATGTTTGCAAAATGAACTCTCTTAGCCGTAGATTTAGCGAACCAGATTTTGTCTTGCTTAACAGGGACGGTCATACTTCCCTCAGCAGATACCTCAACCATATACAATGACCCACACTTCATACCATGAGCAATCACTAGATTATCATTGATCACCCTCCATTTACCACCACCAAACCTTACTTCCATTCCTTGTTTATCCAGCTGACCAACAGAAATCAATTTCTTCTTCAGCTCCGGAATCACCCTGACATCCTTCAGGCTCCATGTAGTTCCCAATGAAGTAACCAAATCAATATCTCCCATGCCCGTTACCTGAAGCATCTCGTCATTTGCCAAACGTACCTTTCCAAAATCTCCTTCTTTTAGATTCACCATCGTTTCCCCGTTGTCCATGGCGTGAAACGAAGCCCCTGAATCCATGACCCAAGAGTCCACAGAACTTTCCATATTGAGTATCAGTGCATCATCCTCAGACACACTCTCAGCACCAGCAATGTTTAATTCTTTCTTTGGACATTGACTCTTAACATGTCCCACCTCCTGGCAGTTCCAGCACTTCACATTCTTCTTAGTTCTAGATGAACTTCTTCCCCGACTCCCACTGCTTCCACTATTCCTGCTATTCCCTCTACCTCTTCCGACATTTAATAAATCAGAAGAAGAAGATCCACCTTGATTCTTGCGTCTGATATCTTCGCCAAGAACCAAATCTCTAACCCCTTCAAAAGTCATACCACTGGTCCCCACGGAACTCGTAACAGCGGTAACTGTTCCGGACCAGCTATCAGGTAGAGAAGCTAGTAGCAGTGATGCTTGAGTCTCGTTATCAAATTTAATTCCCACAGATGATAATCTGGACAGAATTGAATTTAGATTGTTAATGTGAACCGTAACTGAGCCTTCCTCATTCATCCTTGTAGTGAACAGCTCCTTCATCAAGAACACCTTGTTAGCCGCCGATGGTTTCTCATACATATTTGGCAGAGCCTCCATCATACCACGTGCCGTGGTTTCATTCATGATGTTGAAAGCAACGCTCTTCGTCAACGACAATGTAATAACCGCCTTGGCTTTTTTGTCCTTTGAGTTCCACGCATCTTCAAAAGCTTTTTCCATTTTCTCCGGTTTGTCTCCGAGTACCATGTCCAAGTCTTTCTGACATAGCAATGCTTCTAATTGCATTTTCCACCAGCTAAAATCAGAACCATTGAACCTTTCGATTATAATCTTGTCTTCAGCCATTACGACAAACAAGATAAAAATCAGGTACACTCGTGCGTGATAAAAAAATGATTGTACCCTCCAAACCTCGCTAATCTGGCTCTGATACCAGTTGTTAGGAACCGGACCGGGTACACGCAGCGGAAACACACTATCACACACACACAAACTCACGAAAATAAAGCAAGAAGAACACAAGGATTTTACGTGGTTCGGATTCGGTGCAAATCCTACATCCACGGGCTGCAACTAGAGAATTTTATTAAAACTCACAAGATTACAATTGGCTTGACACTCTACACTTGATGTTCTCTCAAGTTTTTGCACACAAAATATGCAAAACATACATGCATATATATAGGTGAGAGAGCCGCAATTTGCACATGAAATTGAGTCGTCGTAACAATAGTACTCAAATGTGAAAGCCGCAAATGTTGAGTCGTCGTGACAATAGTACTCAAATGTGAAAGCCGCAAATGTTGACGTTGAATTTCCTTCCATTCACATTAGCCGTCCAACAATTGATTCTTTTATTTCACATGCATAGCCACATGTTTTCAACCTTTCATATTTTACCTAACAATAAAAAGTTTTTGTTAGTGCTATTGCCATCATCCAGGTTGTAAAGCTCTGCCTGACCCTCCAATGTCACGACGGATTCGTTGTTACAGTTGATGAAGAAGAGTGAGTTGATACCGGAATATGTTATGGGGAACGACTTGTTGAAGGAAAACTGAGGACCATGAGAAAGATTTTGGAAAGTAAAGAGGACTGATGAGTTTGATTTGAAGTCGAAGGGGCAAGTACTAGTGTTTTGTTTGAATTCGAAGATGTCTTGGTTTCTTGCTTCACGCGTATAAAGGTAGAAATCATCATCATGTGATTGAAGGAAGAAACCAATACGTGATTCATTAGCAGCCCGTGATGAGGTGGAGGTGACTGTGATGGAGGAGAGCACGAAGGAGACGTAACCCACATTTGTAAATTCGAAATCCGAGATAGGGATTATTTGTCGGTTATTGGATCGGAGATTCAGAGATACGATATGCGCCGTGGATGGTGCAGTGAAGATGAAGAAGTAGAGGAAAACAGCGGTGAGAAGTTTTTGTAATATCCTCATTTGGATTCACGGGTGGTGGCTGACGGCGGAGGAAGGCGGTGGTTTGGAAAAGTGAAAGTAGCGGGAAGTAAGCGTAACAAGTATCAATCCTTTTTTTCACGGTGAAAATGTATTGTTAATTTCTTCAATGATATCTAGCATATATATCTACAAATGCTTCCCTAATTCTGAGATAACTAGGATACAATTAATACTTGCCTTATGGAATATGACTTGAATACAAAGCAACAATTACAAAACTTTTATCGTTTATAAAAACAAATAATAGTATGAGAAAAACAGGGAGTCGGGGATAAAGATGGGTGTTTAAATTTTGAAAAAAAAAAATCTATAATATGTGTGGATAAAATTCCGTAATTCCGATTTCCCTATGAATATGGAATTATTAATCGCAAGAAGTGAGAGTGTTAGACAGAGTTGAGAAACCTTTATTTGCTTGATAGAGTTATTATTGGTTTTATAATCATAGTGTGTTGTAACATTTTGTGGGAATTTTTTGCTTATAATTGTCCATAAAATAATTTGGTGCATAAAATCGTCAGAAAAAGAAAAAGCTCAAAAACCATGATGCCTTGAAATTACTTAATTACTGATGGTGATTGGTGAATTAGATGGACAAAAAAAACTCAAATATGGTTCATGTGGTTATGTGTGTTAAATATAGGGGAAAAAAATTAAAATCGCAATCAATTATTTTTATTTTTCTAACTTTTCGCGGAAGCTTTTTTAACTTTCGATGCTTACAAAAAAAATTTATTCCTTTTTTTTTACATTGCATAGTTAGTTAGCTCTTCACTTATTTTATGTTTTCATGTCCCTCTTTGATGAGACTAAAGAGACTGATCTTCAAGTTAAGTATGGATCACATTAATGTTGGTATGATTTTTAATTTGTCAAAGTGGTTCTATTTGATGTTGATGGTGTTTATTTCAGTTTCTCATTGCTATGTAAGATTGTTGGTGTGATTTTCTCCATGTGCACACTTGTAGGTATGAACGAGTTCTTCTAATTTGTTGTTCATTGGTTATCATAGTTTGGTAATCGCATTTTGTAACATTATGTAACATTCCAAAACCCGAATCAAGTATAAAATGTATCAAATAGTTATCAGATTACAAAACAAGTCATCGAATGTGGAACACTGGTGGATGCGATGCAATCATGTCGAGCTCTTCCCCTTGGAACCGGAAGTGCCTGAAACATAAACATGAAACCGTAAACACAAATCTTAGTGAGTTACCCAAAATACCACATACCATACACACATATCAGCTCGAAGTGTAACTGGTCTATTTCACCGCCCAGTCTATTTCAACTCAATCGATATTTTTCAACCGAGCGAGTCTATTTCACCCCCGAGTCTATTTGAACTCAATAGGTGTTGTTCAACCGAACGAGTCTATTTCACCCCACATACATATAGCATATAGTCATATCAGCAAGAGTCAAAAAGACAACAAGCACATACATGCATATCCACAATAGTCACAAAGACAACTAACATCCTACAAACATAATCCAGTGGGCCGATATTGGTGCCTTTGACCCACAAGTACAGTAAAGAGACTCACCTCATAGACAAAATCAACATCAGCTCTCACAACGGAACTACGGGTACTAAACACCACCTAAGCAACCACACAAGGTGAACCCTTAGACTATCTTCTAATCTAACAATTTGATTAAAAGTCAACAAGGTTAAAGTCAAAGTCATAACAGTCGACCTCCACGACGTGGCCATCCCATGGCCACATAGTGGCCCATGGGTCTAAACTCGATAAAAATATCCAAGTCTAACAAGTCAAGATGGCCTCAGCCGATCTCTACCTTGTGGCCCCCATCAACCATGTCGTGGCAGCTAACAGACAAAATAGTTGTGGCTCGCCTTCAGTCCCCATGTCGTAGCAACCATGATAGCTTGATTTTTTGTATATATTTTAGCATGTGATTTATTTTAGTTTTAACATTTTTAATATTCTTTTTGCATTAAATCGTTAGATTTATTGTTTTGAATATTTTTACTCGTTTAAGCAATTTTTGTGCAGATTTGTACGAGCAAGATGGTATTTTGGAGCATTGTTAAAGCCACATTGAATGCCTTGCAACCAAGATTGAAATCACGTCGCAAAATCCGGGAGCAAAAAGAAAAACAAAGCGATATAAATTAATTTTTCGGATTTTGATAGCTTTGCGCGGCTTTCTTCAAGCGATCATACGGAGGGGCAAACGTTGTCCGATTTAGCTGAAATTTTACGAGCATCTTCCCAACTCGTTGATCTTCAATCTCACAAAAAATGAGCTGATACGGACATGCTTTGGTCGGGTTTTCGGCCTTGTGAACAGCAGCTTCGATTGCTGCCAGCTTTAGCTTAGGCAGCCCAATATGAAGATTTAATATGGCAGCCTAATACGTAGAGTCCAGCCCACAAATGAAGAATTAAGAACCCCATATGAATTAATTATTGCAGCCCAGTTTAAGAAGTATGAAGCCCACTACTCTTTTGTGTTGGGAACGTTGGAATCAAACACTAGGGCATTTTATTCAACAAAAAGGAGGCATTGCATTTTCACATATTCACTGGCAGCAAACAGGTGGAGTGACGTCGCTTTTGGTGTCTCCTCCTTTGCTTTGCTTTGCTTCTTATTTTTGGAAATCAAATGATATTATCATTGATATATTTATCATTGATTTTATAATCTTGTAATTAGCTATTTACATTAGATTAGGTAGGTTAGGTTAATTTTTGTATTAATACTTGGATTATGAACGAAGTTTTTTTGGAGCAACAAGAAGTGACGATTTCAAGGAGCTTTATCATCTTCATTTCGTAATCGGTATTGGTATAATTTCTATCATTTTTATTGTTATTATTATTTTTTCTAGTTAGTTTTTATTTTCAATATTGGGTGAATCTATGGAGCAATTAATTGATTAGGAATAATTTTGTGTGGTTTTGATGGTATTCTATGAAAATATTTTCTAGTAAAACATCTATTTATGTTCATATGTCTTTAATCATGAGTTTAGATATGTGAATGTTTAATTAGTTGGTTAATTTCTTGATTACGTAATAGATCTTCAAATTAACAAGCAACAAATGGTTTTTGTGATTGTTTTTCTTTCACACAATCATGAAAATATTTTCTCCAACATGGTAGTGAAAGCATTTTGATTCTTCTTGGATTTGGTGACTTTTTGGTTCTTAATGCTAGTTAATTTTCATTAATTACATGTTTCATGGAAATTATGACTTTAACTAAGAAAATGTGTTATGAGCTTTTCTAACCATTGTATGAACTAAGAAAAGTCTAGATGATCTCAAGCTTCTTAGATTACTATAGCCAAATTAGTATCCATTAAACTCATTGCACCACAAAATTATGATGATTAGTCAAATAGTTGAACTTGCGATTTATCCCGATATTGGAACGTTTTATTTTATAGATTTTGTATTTTTCCATTTTTGTTATTTTTGTAAATTAGTTTTTATCGCATTTAACATTTTGAAAACCCCCCCATATCATTGTATATTTTTATTTCGTAGATCTGAATGCATAGATTTGATTCGAACCAATCCCTGTGGATTCGATCCCTATTACCGCTACTACAATTTATTTTTGTATGTCGTCGTATTGAGGTTTTTTTTTATTTGGCGCCAAAAATTTGGTGGGCGTTGAGACGACCAAATAAAAAAACCTCAATACGACGACATACAAAAATAAATTGTAGTAGCGGTAATAGGGATCGAATCCACATGGATTGCTTCGAATCAAATCTACGCTTTCAGATCTACGAAATAAAAATATACAATGATATCGGGAGTTTTCAAAATGTTAAATGCGATAAAAACTAATTTACAAAAATAACAAAAATGGAAAAATACAAAATCTATAAAATAAAACGTTCCAATATCGGGATAAATCGCAAGTTCAACTATTTGACTAATCATCATAATTTTGTGGTGCAATGGGTTTAATGGATACTAATTTGGCTATAGTAATCTAAGAAGCTTGAGATCACCTAGACTTTTCTTAGTTTATACAATGGTTAGAAAAGCTCATAACACATTTTCTTAGTTAAAGTCATAATTTCCATGAAACATGTAATTAATGAAAATTAACTAGCATTAAGAACCAAAAAGTCACCAAATCCAAGAAGAGTCAAAATGCTTTCACTACCATGTTGGAGAAAATATTTTCATGATTGTGTGAAAGAAAAACAATCACAAAAACCATTTGTTGCTTGTTAATTTGAAGATCTATTACATAATCAAGAAATTAACCAACTAATTAAACATTCACATATCTAAACTCATGATTAAAGACATATGAACATAAATAGATGTTTTACTAGAAAATATTTTCATAGAATACCATCAAAACCACACAAAATTATTCCTAATCAATTAATTGCTCCATAGATTCACCCAATATTGAAAATAAAAACTAAGTAGAAAAAATAATAATAACAATAAAAATGATAGAAATTATACCAATACCGATTACGAAATGAAGATGATAAAGCTCTTTGAAATCGTCACTTCTTGTTGTTCCAAAAAAACTTCGTTCATAATCCAAGTATTAATACAAAAATTAACCTAACCTAATCTAATGTAAATAGCTAATTACAAGATTATAAAATCAATGATAAATATATATGAATGATAATATCATTTGATTTCCAAAAATAAGAAGCAAAACAAAGCAAAGGAGGAGACACCGCCGCCACTCCACCTGTTTGCTGCCAGTGAATATGTGAAAATGCAATGCCTCATTTTTGTTGAATAAAATGCCCTACTGTTTGATTCCAACGTTCCCAACACAAAAGAGTAGTGGGCTTCATACTTCTTAAACTGGGCTGCAATAATTAATTCATATGGGCTGCTTAATTCTTCATTTGTGGGCTGGACTCTACGTATTAGGCTGCCATATTAAATCTTCATATTGGGCTGCCTAAACTAAAGCTGGCAGCAATCGGCGCTCTGTTCACAAGGCCGAAAACCCGACCAAAACATGTCCGAATCAGCTTATTTTTTGTGAGATTGAAGATCAACGACTTGGGAAGATGCTCGTAAAATTTCAGCTAAATCGGACAACGTTTGCCCCTCTGTCTGATCGCTTGAAGAAAGCCGCGCAAAGCTATCAAAATCCGAAAAATTAATTTATATCGCTTTGTTTTTCTTTTTGCTCCCGGATTTTGCTATGTGATTTCAATCTTGGTTGCAAGGCATTCAATGTGGCTTTAACAATGCTCCAAAATACCATCTTGCTCGTACAAATCTGCACAAAAATTGCTTAAACGAGTAAAAATATTCAAAACAATCAATCTAACGATTTAATGCAAAAAGAATATTAAAAATGTTAAAACTAAAATAAAACACATGCTAAAATATATACAAAAAATCAAGCTATCAAAATCCCCCAAGCTTAAGCTTTCTTTGTCCTCAAGGAAAACAATACGGATAAGTCAAACCGAAGAAAAACAACAAAAATAAAAATACGACAAAAGCAAATTTATCAAAACTAATAAAGAAAATCTTTTTTTTTTCAAAAACTTAATATAAAAAAAAAACTTGACCAAGATTATGTAAGTTGCAATTAAGACACCGGCTTAATGATCATGCAAAAAAAAATCCAACTTATACCCAATTGTCGAAACAAAAACGGAAATTAGAAATTTCAACAAAATGGACACAAACAACATAACCACTAAGCCTAACATGTCAATTTCAACAAACATAAACTAGCTAAATAAACTTAAAGTATCATCAAAACACAAATTATCATACTAATGCAACATGAGAATGCTAAAAAAATGTTTTTTTTTTGACATATAAAAACATGAAATTAACTAAATACAATGCATAAAAAAATTATCCTAAATGAAAAAAAAATGAAATTATGAAAAATAAAATAAATAAAGCAAACCAAGAAAAATAAAATAAATAAAGCATCCTCCCCCAAGCTTTGAACATTTCCTTGTCCTCAAGGAAAACAAGAACGGGAGAAAACGAGAATGACAAAACAAGCAAAATAAAAAGAATGAACATCTTCAGTAGCAAATCAAAACAACACCGTTTAGAAATAAAAACCATCATTTTAGATTGAAGAATCACATTAAGGGAAGAACATTTGTTACACTTCTAGCAAAGGGATACATATGAAAGAGATACAAAATTATTTATGCATACTTCACTAATATAACACACATGACATAATATGTGGTCCGATCTAGCCTTCACATCACAAGAGGTTGTCCCCCCTTTGCATACCACTCACTAGTCACAATTCTCTTCCAAATCGAGGAACAAGATCAAGAAAAATAACTCGAATCTAAAGGACAAAAGAGAGACGAGCTATATACAAAGGTTGACAAAACTACAATCATCTAAAGGTACTGGTGCTCCTATCAAAATGAGATCCATGCGAAGAGAATACTCGAGCAAAAGATGATAATGAAAAACTATTGTAGTTACCAACAAAATATAAATTCTAGCCTAAAAAATACATCAAAACGGAAATAGAATATATAAGAAGAAATTTAATTTAAACATCTAATAAAAGAAAAAAGAATGCAACTCGCTTGGCCCGGCCCTTTTCATTATTTTTTTTTCTTTTTCTTCTTTTTTTAATCTTTTTTTTTAGATTTTTTTAGACAACAAAACCCCAAAGATACAATTACAAATACAAATACTTGAGCTACTAACAAAAAATCTATAAAAATACAATGAAGGAAATACTAAAAACATCTAACTATATTCGCATTTTATGATTGCGATAATATCCGACTTTTCAAAACAAACTTTTTTTTTCTTAAAAACTTTTAAAGACTAAAATCAACAAAAATGAAGTTCAAAGTTCACATAAGATCAAAACTTGACTTCTCCAAACAAAAATAAACACATATGAAACTTCACATAACACATACTAAATACTAGGCTTCCACCAAAAATTGTCAAAAATTAGTACAAAATTTTCCGAACGACATTTTAAAACAACTTGCCTTTGATTTATGAAACACAAAAATAACTACAAAGACACTTACATAAACAAAATGAACAACACTAAAAATGGGTAGTTGTCTTTTTTTTCATTTTTTTTTTTTGGCTTTTTTTGTATTTTTTTTTGGCTCACTTTTTTGTTTTACCAAGGAGTTATACAAATATTACATCAAATAAAAATATAAAGCACAACTATATACAAGCTACAACTAGCAAAACTAACTAACAAAGCTAAGAACAAAAACTAAGTAAAAACTAAATTGAGATCAAATAGGAAAATGTGTCTATATCATAAAGCAATATAGCATAAAATGTAATAGCTAGACACGAAAGATCTCAAAATAGCAAGGTTCTAATTCTTATTCCCTTCTTTGGAAGAACAGTATGCTTAACAAATAATACGCTCGTGGGGGACGGTTTCTAAGACTTTAGGGCTAACTTGTCCCACGCGTCATGTCATGCTTGCAATAAGTTGATTCATTTGCATAAATAACTTGTACTCTACCTTACGTGTGTTATAAGAAGATGTGACAAATGAAGGTCCCTATGAACAATTCTATTGTTTTAAAAAGATTTGCAAATTTGGCGTATTAAAACTTGCAATTAAAGATGTTCGGATGTGAGAATAAAGAGACAACAAAAATGCATGAGAATGAACCTAAACTGAATGTTATGCTATATAAAAAATTGAAAAGAAGAAACTAAAATCTTTTTGGGTTTTAGATAAAAATGAGAAAAAAATAATGCATGCAAAACTTAAGCTAAATGCGATGCTAAAATGAAAACTTTAAAAATAATAAACCTTTTTTTTGGAATTTTCGATAGAATATGATCTAAAATGCAAACTAAAAATGCGACTATATATACAACCAAAAAAATACATGAGAACAAAAATAAAAATAAAAGAAAGACATAAAAAATATACACATATAGAAACTTGAGCATAGAAAAAAATCGATCAAAATAACCAATCCCCGGCAACGGTGCCAAAAATTTGGTGGGCGTCGAGACCACAAAATAAAAAAAACCTCAATACGACGACATACAAAAATAAATTGTAGTAGCGGTAATAGGGATCGAATCCACAGGGATTGGTTCGAATCAAATCTATGCATTCAGATCTACGAAATAAAAATATACAATGATATGGGGGGTTTTCAAAATGTTAAATGCGATAAAAACTAATTTACAAAAATAACAAAAATGGAAAAATACAAAATCTATAAAATAAAACGTTCCAATATCGGGATAAATCGCAAGTTCAACTATTTGACTAATCATCATAATTTTGTGGTGCAATGGGTTTAATGGATACTAATTTGGCTATAGCAATCTAAGAAGCTTGAGATCACCTAGACTTTTCTTAGTTAATGCAATGGTTAGAAAAGCTCATAACACATTTTCTTAGTTAAAGTCATAATTTCCATGAAGCATGTAATTAATGAAAATTAACTAGCATTAAGAACCAAACCACCCGCCATGTCGTGGCGACGCTGAAATGATGTTCTTAAGCCATCAGCCTTAATCTACTAACCCTTTAACCAGTCTTCTCTAAAATTCTTTTAGGGCCCGTAAAGGTCCATAAAAATCCAAACTTTATGGACATGCATGCCTCATACATTTCCTTTCACAAGTTAGGTCAAATATGGAGAAATATGACTTAAGACCAAAACATGATTCACAAATTACCACAAGATTCTAGATCTACATGATATAGTACTCAAGGGACATAGAGGGGTTATAAAATTGCTAGCTTTATCTCTTCTAATCTTCCGAACACAAACAAGAGTCCAAAATATGCTAAAACTTCTAGATCTATGAAGATAACACTATTAATAATGGAACAAGAAAGCTTATCAATGGTCCAAAGAGTAAACACGAGGGGGTGGAGGTGGATTGCTTGTTGATTCTTGCACTTTACTTCATTCTTCTTCCTTCAAAGATCACAAAAGTACCAAAATTAGCTCACAACATGCAAATAAGGCTAGGGTTACGGTTGCTAAGTTTAGGGGAGTAATGGAGATTGAATGATTACGAAACCCTAGCCATTAAGTCCATTAAATAGGGCCCAAGGCCCAATAATTAGGGTTTCTTCAAAAACAATTGCCACGTCGTGGCAAATATATGGCCATGTCGTGGTGGTCATTAAAACTTCGTGGGCAAAAAGACACTGCCACGTCGTGGTTAATTCTCCACCATACTGTGGTCGAAAATGCAATTCAAAGTTATGAATTAACTCATATTTGAAACGGGTGTTACAACTCTCCCCCATTTGTTTTAGACTTCGTCCTCGAAGTCTGCTATCGTGAATAACTCCGGATAGTGCTTCCTCATCTCATCATTGGGTTCCCATGTCCATTCCAAACCCCTCCAGTGCTGCGATTGCACCTTCACCAAACCTAATTCTTTGTTTCGCAGAGCCTTCGTCTTCCTGTCAAGGATCGCAACCGGTCTCTTTACATAGTTGAGACGCTCTTCTACCTAAATATCCTCTAATGGAACTATTTCGGAATCGTTGGCGATGCAATTCTTCAACCGAGAGGCATGAAAAGTACTATGGATCTGGCTATGCTCGGCTGGTAAATGCAACTGATATGCAACCTTGCCCACCCGGGCGATGACTCTGAACAGACCAATAAACCTGGGGCCCAACTTGCCTTGCTTCCAGAACCAGATGATGCCTTTCCAAGGCGACACCTTCAGGAGCATAAAATCCTCGACTTGAAACTCAAGATCTGAACGACGTCTGTCTGCATATCTCTTTCGATGACTTTGCACGGTCTGAAGCCTCCCCCGCACCTGCTAAACAGCTTAGTAGTTTTCAGTACCACCTCGGTAATCCCCATGACTCGTTGTCCAACCTCGCTCCAACAAATCAGGGACCGACATTTCCTCCCAAAAAGCATCTCAAAATGAAGTCGGTCTATTGGAGCGTGGAAATGCTCCACAAATTAGGAGTGATAGTTAGGTTATTGTATTCCCTTTTATTTTTTGTAAGGTACCTCTCTCTATAAATAGAGAGAGAATGGTAATTTGTAAGTGTGCACCAAAAATGTAGTCTTCTAGTTAGAGAGAGTATGGTGGGATCTCTCCTACCAAGTGTTCTTCATTTTCATATTGTAACTCTTTCTTTCTAGTAAATCGTCGGATTACTCATCTCTTCGTGTTCTTCATATATTTTTGTTATCGTTAAATCTCAAGATCTTATTATTCCACACAAGCCGATCTTTCAAAATGGGATCCTACAATTGGTATCAGAGCCATACTTTAAAGATCTAAGCGATTATTTCAAGGGAGCGAATCCCGATCAACTATCTTTCATCTTGAAGATTTTTCAATTTTTCTACAAAATTTATGCGTTCACAACTAGGGATTTTAAGATGAGTTTCTAATTTTTGAAGTGTTGATTCAAGCTTTTTCAAGCTTTCCAAAATAAATGTTGCTTCTGTCTCGTTCATGTTTCTGCAAAAAATCCGGGTTTACAAAGTTTTTTTTCTTGCTGCTGGAAAAGAAGAAGAATAAGATATTTTTGTCTAAGCTCATTTGAAGATTTTTCTCCATGAATCTTGATGTTGTGGAAATTGACAAAATATCTTCGGTATTTTGGAGAAGACTTTCTTTTTAAAGATGACATAAGCCACAATCTTTTGAGTTCATACATCTGCAATTGAAAAACATCAAGAAGGTATTATGCTCCTGCATTATTTTATGGTTGATATTTATTTTTTAATAAAGATTATACAAGTTATGTGGTTGGTGGTACAAGAAATAGTCATGCATTCTTGCATGCATGTACTTTAAAGAAAAGAAAAAGGAACAACTTTGTGTGCTTTTGTCTACTGCCACACAATTTGTCTCCATTCCTATGTGACATACAACCAACTTTTTACTTTATTTAGACAACTTTTCCTTTAAACCCATGTCTTGTCCCATACCCTCCACATTTTCTCACTTACTTTCTGCCACCTTTTACCTTTTCCAACAATCAATCTTATCCCCATATGTTTTAGAAAACATTTTCATTGATAATCACGAAGTTATTTCGGTATCAAAATTTCATGAAAAATGGCTTTTTTTCATTGTCAGCCCTCTCATCCTAGGTGCCAGCACCGAAGACCAAAATCTGACCGAAGCCGAAGTCCATATAGAGGAGTTAAAGGATATACCCAGACTCTCTATTAGAGGTCCTCGCATGTGCAACCTCTGTGGTGCCTCTTACTCCGAGACACCAAAGTGTAACATCCCGATGTGAGGTACTTCTAATTTTAACCCCCTTTAATTCATTTATATTGCATTTTGGTCCCAAAGTTCAAGAAATGTATGCAAAAGGGCCTTAAGGGCATTTTTGTAATTTTGGTCTTGGAGAGTACGTCGTGCGTACGTGGTGTACGCTGAGCGTACTTGCCAAATAAGGAAACCCTAATCTTTAGGGTTTGGCTAGTATCTAAGCACTCTTATGGCCTCATTTCCCTCACCTTATTAGCCTCCACCCTCTCATACATGTTTGCAACCCTAGTATCATCTTGAGGAGCCATTTCTAAGCTTGTGTGTGTATTTTGGTGCTCTTAAAGAAGAAGGAAGGAAGAGGAGACAACATTGAAGGAGTGAAGCTCTCTAGATCCATGATCATACCACCATTTGGCACCATTTTGAGGTATCAAGTTTTGAACTTGGTGTTGTTTCTTGTAGATCTTGTTTTGGATTAGTTTTAGGTTCTTTTTGTCCCAAATGTGGTGTTTCATGAACAAAGCATGTTCTTGACCCATTAAGTTGTCCTTTCAGACCCTTGAGAGGGTCTTGAGTCATAAAAATGGGTTTCAAATTGTTGGTTTTGCCCCATGCATCTTGTAAAATGTCTTAATGGATTAAGAAGTTGAGATAAGCACTTAATGGGCATGTAAATTCATAAAGTTGGGAACTTTATGATTCTAGAGTGCATTTTAACCGTGGATCTGAAATATGGACGTAAGGGCTTAAGTCATTAAGCACATAATGAGTTTTGAAGTTGTTGGGAGTACACCCCGTGTACTCTGAGTACGCCCTGCATACGAGGTCAACCACCCCGATGGTGGTCAACATGTGAGGCCGGAGTACGCGCTGCGTACTTGCATTGGGTCAATCCGGTTGAGTTGACTCGGTTGGGTTGACTCGGCTAGGTTGACTTGGTTTGTTTGACCAATTGACTTTGACTTTGACTTTGACCAAGTTTGACCTTAACGATATGCCTATTGGGGAGTTAGAGTGTTCGTTACGAGTTTCCATCGCCAACGAACACGGAGTTTCTGCATCTGCAGTATATCAGGGTTGTGTATTGGAGATCTTTGGGGTTCCTTATTTGATTGATTTGATCCCTCTCCCCATGGGGGATGTATGCATGATAATAGGTATGGACTGGCAGAGCAGGTTTGGTGTCATGATGAGGGCCAACGAGTGGTAGTTCGAACCTACAAGTGGGGAGAACTTGTTATCTATGGAGAGGGCACCAAGATTAGATTAGGGTTTTGTTTGGCAGTCAGGGATCGTCATTATATTCATCACGGGTGTGCAGGTTATTTGTTTTATGTGTTGATACTCGAGTTGGGGATCAGATTTTAGTTTCATAGGTTGCAGTTGTCAGAGAGTTTGCTGATGTGCTCGCGGAGGAGTTACCCGGTGTGCCTCTTGAGAGGCAAATTGAGCTCAGGATTGATCTTGTGCCAGGTGCGGCCCTGATTGCCAAGGCGTCGTACCGCTTGGAACCGCCTGATATGTAGGAGTTGTCATCTCAACTGCACCTTTTGGGAGGTTATAATGTTGGTTGTGAGATCTAACCCTTGAATTGTGTGTTGGACCGAAGGGTAGAGAAGGGAAAAGTTATAGATTGGGCTTCTTGCTGAATTAAGGATTTTAATTCGAGAAGGTTTTAGTCAAAAATAACTAGATAAGACTATGGGGCTCTTCAATACCTTTCCGTACATATATAGAACGCCAAAAAAGAAATTGAAACGAAGAAGTTATGACTGTTTGAAGTTAAGCTAGAAAAGGGAATTTGACACTACACGGGGTGTACACTAGGTACACATGACGTCGTGGGCAGAACCTTTAATGGTTACGTTGGGCGTAACATTTGGTATGCAAGGCAAACGCGATCAGAACCCAAACCCTAAATCTGTGGTTTTTAGCCCTATTTAAACATCTTAACTTTCATAAACCCTTTCAATTCTCATCCTTCATCTCTCTAAACGACTCCCTTGAAATCCTAACCCCATATTTGTGCCTTGCAAGCTAAAAAGTGTGTTTTTGGGTGCTTTGGAAGGAAGAAGAAGTTTGTGGTGTTGCTTGTAAAGCTTCAAGCATTATAGAAATGGGATTTGCACCTCTCAAGCATTCTCCAGGAGGTATAAAGTTCTAAACTTGGTGAATGATTTTTTAGATCATGTGTTGGGTTTTAGTTCAAAAATAGTTTCATAAACTAGAAAAATATGGCAACGGAAGACTTTAATTTTTGAAATAACATAAACATTTTATACCCATCAACGATGTTCTTGCAAGTTATAGAAAGATTAAAACACCAACCAAAGAAGAGGTGAAGAAATAATAACTTTTGTAGTTCTTTGGGTCCTCTTGGGAGGCTTGGAAGTTGATGAAGAATGTGGAACCTTTGAGACACCAACAATGACTCAACTTGATGTAGATGCTAGTCCAAAACTCTTAAACTCTTAAGCTTGAATTTCATAACCATTATGAACTTCAAGAGAGCAAAAGATATGCAAGTAATCTTCAATAACTCAAAGCAAAGAAGAAATGGAGAGTCTCCCATGGAGATCTTGGCCATTGGAAGAAAGAATGAGGCCAAAAACTTCAAGAGTGGAAGCCTCATATTTATAGTGCCTAAAAGTGAAGTTATTAACCATTGGTTCCTTCAACTTTAGTCAAACTTGTCTCCTTGTCATAAGCATGTCTCCCATGCCTTTAAAGCATGATTAGACAAGTAATACACTTCTTATTTTTATGCATATCTCGAAAATTGCATAAAGAAGAAGAAAGAAAGTCAAACTTTTATAAACTCTTTTATAAAACATAAAACTTGTCTTTTAGGAAAAAGACAAAAGGATTCAACTAGTCCAAAAGTTTGTACATGACTTATAAATCATACCATATGATATATATTAAGTTACTTGCTAATGGAATTTATTATTTCCATGAAATAAATAATTTTCAATTTAATTATAAGAGTTTTATTGAATATTTATTAAAATCAGTTTCTAATAAATAATCAATTGTATCAAGTTGTTGTTAGTGTTTCCTATTAGTATCATATGTTATTTAGCAATATCACTTTAATATGACTCTTGAGCATACTAGATCTTTCAATCTCCCACTTGCACAAGACTCATGTTAGACTGATATAGACAGTGGTGAACGTCTAGCAACATTTCACTATCCCTAAGACCATACGACTGTTTGTGCCATTCTATCAACGCCCAATTCCCAAAAAGCTCAAAGCTACAATTGGTGTATAAGGTAAGTTTATCAGTTATCCATTTACTACAGACATCATGTTGAACATGAGATTCGGATCGCGATCAATCTCATTAGTTGTTCAACTTTTGGTAAGGCGCCTTAGATGTCTAACTCTCAACACATAAGAGGAACAAATCCCATCCTGACTACATAAGCATCTTGCATAGTTCACACCATACTTGAAAATGGATTTTATAAATGCACGGTTAAGGAACAACATTTGACCATTATCAAAGCATAGTACTCCCTACACTTAAGTCCCACTATGTATCTCAGGTGTTAAGGATACAAAGATACTACCTTTTTAATCAAGTATCATTCACGATAGCGATCCATGAGATGATCTTGATGCGGGTAAGTTCAATACTAGTTCTCTGACAAGTACCTATGAAACTTGGTTACAACCACTTACCTACTTTCATCTAGTGAGAGTCAACCAATCCAATTCATATTAGTCTTACTTCATAATTTCTCCCACAATTATAATTGTCTATTAACTTTTAGAATAATAACATTATTCATGGATTAAACATGTTAATACAGAACACAACAAGTATTAATGTCATGACTATATCCTGATATATCATATCATTATCTAATAGTTGTTATAATGTTCCAATATCCAAATACTAAATCCAAATAAAAAAATCCATTTCTAGAATAATAAAGTCTTATAGTTGAAGTGTGACCATTCATACTTAGCTCAAAAGAATGACTTTATCAATGGATCTGACAACATTTAATTTGTGTGAATTATGTGAATACTATCATCTCCATACTTAACTCTACCCTAGGTATAGTTAAATATCTTGGAGAATATGATTGGTGTTCTTTCGTGACATAGAGTCTCTTAACTTGATTAAGTATACTCTCGAAGTCACAAAGATTTCTATGTTATCCTTGAATGGCAGAAATCAACATAGTTTTTCAATGATCTCATTCGTCTAATCATATTTGAATTCAACTTCTAAAGTAGTGTATTCTTATTTTGTAGTAGATTGTGTCATTATGTTTTACTTGGACCTCATTCCAACAAGGCTTACACTTCATTCCGTAATGAAGTCAAAATCCAATTATAATTCATAATTATTTATATCTGTATAGAAATTAACATCTTATGTAGCTCTTTCCATAAAGATCCTTTCTAAATTGATTGTCTCATATACATTCTATTATTTCTTCTAAAGTACTCTTAGAATGCTCTTTTAGTCATCTAGTGACTTAGCCATGTATTCAATTAGTATCCTATGACATGCTTACAACATGATCAAATACCATGTCCTATGCATAATATGGCGTAAATGATGAATTCATTTGCCAAGCAAATAGAATATAAATCATTTCATCTAGTTCAAACCTATGAACTATGTACTTTTGAGGCTAGCTCAAAATGGTGCCATATGACAATGCCAAGAATTCTCCAAAAGAATCTTGTGTCTTGATCCCTTTCAAGATATTGCCAATATATGTATAAGGACATGAAACTTTTAACATTCATTTTATCTATCCCTTATAGATTTTACATTCCAAGAATGTATCTTCTCCTTCCTAAATCTTTCATTTTAGAAACACTTTCCGAGTCAAGGTGAAAACGACCTTGCTTAGTCAGAATGTGATTTCAAATGATTAAGTATGTCTCACTTATACAAGATTAGGAATTTCACTATGCTCCCACTAGTTCTTAGTAAACACACATGTTCTATTCATTTTGACATAAAAACATACCTTGTGGTTTTACATAAAATGATGATTATAACATTTAGATGTTTGTTTTATATCCACAAGTGGATCTCAAGCTCTACACATTTTGTTAGGATAACATGGATTAAGAAAACCTCCAGGCTAATCTATATAGATATCTTCCAGTATATGTCTATTAAGAAAAGCGGTCTTTCTTGAAATCTATTTGCTATATCTCATATTAAGAATATGAATTTATAGTAAACAATATCCTTGTTGATCTAATCATAGCTACCTGTGAAAAAGGTTTGATCACAGTCAATGTCATGAGTATGATGAGGACCATAGTCAATGACATGAGTATGATGAGGACCATAGTCAATGACATGAGTATGAGAAAATCCTTTTACTACAAGTCTTGCTTTAAATGTGTATGGTTATCCATGTAATTTATTCTTTTTAGAAGAATTATTTACTCCTTCTATCCTTGCTATAAGGACAAATTTTAATCAGGCCCATTCTTGATTATCATACATGGATTACATCTCATGTTCATGACTCTAAGTCATTTATCAGATTCAAGATCTGACATAGCATCTTCGTATTTGATGGATTTTCCAAAAACCATCAACAAAAGGTCATCAATGAGAGATTCCACATTTCTCAAATCATAGATGAATTTTCCCATTAATTCGAACAATTTGTGTTTGTGAATAGTTATTATTCAATTTGAACAATCCTTGTTAAAACTAGTGCCAACTATTACTACATAAGGTTATGGTTCTTGAGCTGCTTCAAGTACCATGTACCTCCCACTTACTTTGTCATTAGAAGCTTGCTTTCTACTAACTTAGCTTTCACAAGAATAAAAGGACTTATTCTTGGCGGATTTGCATATAATAATCTAAGCCACATTTAGATTATTATACAAATATGTATTTAGTAGATTTTGGGTTTAGAAGCTTTAGTCCAACATCAGCTTCAAATCCATAAAACATTAAGTAAGATGAGGATGGAGCCCTTCTATATTAAATCTTATGAAATGTTTAATCTACTTATTAGTTGGTGTTTGTACTTAAGGTACAATTAATAGTGATTGAAGTATTATCCCAAAAAGATTAAAGGAGGATATTTCTACCAATTATAAAGTAAATCATACCAACTAAGATTTAATTAATCCTTTATTATCATTAAGACCTTAGATGGTTCTTACCGGTTTGTATCTCAACTTTTGAAGCCTTTAACCAAGATTTCACAATTATATTTTACCACGTAAAATATAATTAAAACTATTATAGTTGTTAACAAAGTTGATTTGGTATCTTGTGCTTCATTTCAGACATTCATTAGAAAGGAAGTCATACATAAAAGTGTATAGTTCCTTAATTATTTTCTCTACACTTTAGTGAAAATATCATTAGGAATCCTTCAAATATAAATAAGGTTCACATATGTCAAATAAACTACATTATTTGCCTTCAAATATCCTTTTCTTGAAGTTGGAATATATGAATGCCATCATCATACATACTTATAAAGCTAGCATTTTTCCTTGAACCTCATGCATTTGAAACCCCCATAAAAATTTGCAAACACCTCATGCATTTGAAACCTCCTATTTTAATGAATACCACTCAAAAGTCTCTTAATAATGATTAACAATTCAATAGTTTTATAACTTATATAATATATTTAATAAACAATTAATGGATACTCTACTATAAAAATGTCAATCTTTTTGAGTAGACACACAAATACAAATCACATACAAAATTCACAAAGAAAACAAGTTTAAAGTCTTTTGTGTTGGTTTGAGGGCTTTGAACAATTTTTCGAGCTATGTTATTATGTTGAAGTTTTTAATTTGTAAGTTTTTTATATACTAATTATTTTTTGTATTTTCTTGATTTAAATATTATTTTAAGAATATCATTGTATGTTGTGGTTGAAATTTTAACGTAAATTAGATTAGTTTCATGTTATCGATCATATGTTATGGAAGGTGATCTATATAATATTTAATTAACTATTGTATACATGTTTGTATGTTCATGTTGCTTCAAAACAATAATTAATTAAAAATCATGGATATGTCATATTATCCTTATTATCCATGTAAGCCTTTTTTAAAATGCAAATTATCAATCTTATCACTCTATATTTTAGTATATGTTTAACATTTTAATTATTATAATAAGTGTTTTTTAAAAGTTTCTTTCACTTATTAATAATAACAAGTGGTTTTAAAATTAATAAGCAATAATTATAAATAATAAAATCAAATTACATGGATATGTCATATTATCCATGCATGTCTTTTCAAATGCAAATTGTCTATCTTATCACTTTATTATTTAGTGTATGTTTCACAATTTAATAATAATATTAAGTGTTTCTTAAAAGTCTTCTTCAACTTATTATTAATAATAAGTGGTTTAAAATTAATGAATAATAATTTTAAATGATAATAACATCAAATTATAAATTACATTTAGCTATAAATAAATTGTATTTTAAATTAACATCATTATTGAAATTAGAAAATGATCGCATAAGTAAAAATATAATTAATCAATAATAATAATTGTTAAAAATAATACTAAATAGATAATTATATTTAATTCTATTAATGTGAAATGTGGGTTGATGTCAATGAATATTATTGTTCAAAATAATTGAGATTATATATATATATATATATATATATATATATATATATATATATATATATATATATATATATATATAAATTAGTGAAAAAATATTATCTCAGAGTTAATGTCAATAACATAACCATTTTAAAAATATATTTTTCAATATTTTAACAATATATTTTTAATCTTCGTTGCGCAATGCGCGAGAATTCGTCTAGTATATCTTATAATAGAGGCATTTTTCTAAGCACTACATTGATTTGAAATTTATGTCTTTTCATATTTCTTTGTAATAATGATATTTAATTACCATTTAAGAGTTTTATACTTAATGGTACTTATGACACTAATTGATTAATCTTGGTATATATATAGTTCACATTGGTAGATTATTTTGGTAGGATTTATAATATTTTGGGTGATTGTATGGTAGATTGGAAGCTTCAAACAAAATGATTTATGTGAAGAAACAATTTTTTTTTTCAAGGTCTATTTTTATATTATGCATGTTCGTCTTTCGAACAAAAACATTGATTTGTTTTATTTAACGTTTTAACATGATTTTTCTTTTACAGGTAATATTGTCTTATATATGAAAAAAGTAAGCGGAAGATGATTTTCTTCATTGTATGACAACTAACCGATGATGAACAAATCCGAGCACAATAACTGAGGACTATTTCGTTATGTTTGGAAAATAACTTAAGATGAATTTCTTTCTCTTTTCCAAAAAGATCAAGACAAGAAGCAAAATAGGTAAGGAAGACTTCGTGAAGATGGGTTATCTAAGTTATTGGTGACTAAAATGTTTGTGTGTGTGTGTGTTTGTGTGTGTGTGTATATATATATATATATATATATATATATATATATATATATATATATAAACACATTTGTAACATCAGATTTATAACATATTTTTATTATTATTTTGAGCTATTATAATTGTATATAAAGATTAGACTTATGCATGTTATTATTTAAATATTTACACATTCAAGAGTTTTTAACATATGGTTATTAATATGTAATGTCTTTTTATTTTCCTCTTATCTATACACATTATAACTATATTAGTAGTATACAAGTAAGTTGTAACAGAAAAAATCATGTGTTTGAAAAGATTTGTGATTTTAAATATGAAGTGTCGAAAAAATGAGTTTTGTCGCATCAATGGTTATTACAACACGATTTGTTTTAGGGGATAATAATATTTATGTATACAGAATGTATGTTGATTTCTATATGTTTTTGTATAATTTATAAGGGTTTAAAAAGTTTTGTTGATATAAATGTTATAGTAGATGTTGTAGAGGTTTTATATAATTAAAAGTTGTAGTTTTTTTTCCATACTATTTGTTATTCGTTATATTAGATATTATGTTTAATTATGTTTAGTGAAAAGTTTACTATAAAAAGGTCAATCTTTTGTGTCTTTTGTGTTATATAAAATCTTACATGTAAGAAGGATGTCATAAGAAAATGAAAAGAAAAATTTTCAATAGGCACAATTCTTTTAGAATGTATTTGCAGTGATGGAGTCCCTAAAAGAGCTTTACAAGTCAAGGTTGTGGATGAATGTATCATTTTTTACTCATAATTTGATCGTGTTATATTTTTTTTCCAGTAATATAAATAAGACCATTCAAAATCATATGTTTATAGATATTTTGTTTTCTCAAACCATACCATTCAAAATCATATGTTTAGAGATATTTTGTTTTCTCAAACCATATTGATTTGAAACCTACATAACTTTTTATATTCCTTAATTAAAACCATTTATAGTATTTATAAATTTCCAATAATTTTTTTGCATTCTCTTATTATATATGTAGTTATATTAGTACATTTTTCTTACAAAAAGTCGTCATTTGGTTGAAGATATTATGATTCAAAAGTTTTCATATAGTTGAAGCATTCACGATCCAAATATGATGATTTGAAGAAATGGGTTATGTCACATCGATGGTAATTGTAATATGATTTTTCTTTCAACCAAAACAAATGAAGCTTTTCTATTCTTTCTTTATATTCAGTTTCTCATTTAATCTTTATATGTGATTTGTGTGTATTACTGAATCTTGAATGTGACTCTCCAAACATCAATGTTTTGCTTGGAATATCTTTCTGATTCTTCTTTTTCAAGAAAAATATTTTGATTGCAGGTTAGTGAAGAATTGTCATCAAGTTTCTATGGTTGAATGGTGTTAAATGAAGAAAGAAGATTCAGAAAACGAATATAGGTTTTTTTGTTTGAGCAAAGTTGATGAATGTTAGTTTTTTTCTTTTGATTTAAATGTATGTTTATGTCACATCTTTATTTATATATTCAACCACCCAATGCTCTTATTTATTTGATTGTAGTTTTTCTATTTTTACTATGTTTATTTTCTATTATTTTTTTGTTGGGTTATCCTACACAACATATTTAAAAGACAATATTTAAAAGATAACATAATTTTTAACATTTGATATGTAATTATGATAGACTTATCATGATATTTTCTTCATATGAAATTAATTTATCCATATTACTACGACAAGAATTACAAATGACATTTACGAAATATATATATATATATATATATATATATATATATATATATATATATATATGTATGTATATATATATATATATGTATATATATATATATATATATATATATATATGTATATATATTATATGCAAGGTTCTAAATAACGTGAGGCGTGGCTTGGCGGCAAGGTAAAAGTTAAGCCATGACAAGCCTTGGCGAGCCATGACGTTTTTCAAGGCGTGACTATTTTAACAAAAACTCAATTATTTTAGGCCCGATAAAAAAACAAAAAAAACAAAAAATATTCGCGCCTTGAAAAATCTCGCGCCATATCGCGATAAGGCGCGCCTTGCCACGTTATTTGGGCGTCACGCTTAACAAACCTGTCTTGGACGTTTTCTTAACGGCTACACCACGCCTCACGCCATGGCACGCCTTCAGGCGCGCCATGGCGCGTTTTTTAGAACCATGATTATATGTGATTTGTTTAACATGTATATGTACCTATGTATGTTATAAATTTATAATTAAATATCTTTATGTTTAATAATTGAAGGGATTAAAATGATGCATCAAAACCAATTATTTAGACGAATATAATAATAATAATAATAATAATAATAATAATAATAATAAATACACATTTCCAAGTACCGTATTCATTTGAAACTCACACTAGAACTCAAGAGTTTTCTAATTTATGTATATTTATTAGTTACAACTCAAGAGTTTTTAACTTATGATTATTAATTAGTAATCACTAATAACTTTTTATTTTTCTTTCTTTTATAAGGTTGTACAGTTTTGCTCATTAAAAACATTAATGTATTTGAAGATATTTGTGATTTAAATATGAAGAGTTAATATAAATGTTATAATACATATTTTAGTGTTTTTATGTTATTAAAAGTTATAGTGTTTATTTTTCATATTTTTTATTATTCGTTGTATATATATCTTTTTAATACAAATGTTATAATAGATGTTTTTCTATTTTTATGTTACTAAAAGTTGCAGTTCATATTTTTGTTCATACGTTTTGTTACCCGTTATATTACCATTCATTTGACATATAATTTACACAATTTTAAACGGTTTATAAAATTATCAAATAATTGTATATATCACAATGACTTAAAAATTAAACTATAATGTTTAATAAAACTAATATGTTAACTATATGTTTGCTTTACTACTAATATTTTGTTTCAAAGTAGAAATATTAAATAATAATTTGGTAAAAGTTATTATTTTAACTATATAATTCTATTTTCATGCAACGCGCGGAGATTCGCCTAGTTTATATAATAAAGATAACAATGTCAAAGATGCGTTTGATTTAAAACAAGTTTAAGTCAAAAGTACTTGTATATAGAACTTGATTTTATTTATAAAATTTTGATATTTACTTCATAATTCTATTAAGAGATCTAGTCTCATAAATAGAAGTTAATCATTTCAGAATATGAATATTATCGTTATGAAAAACGATTAAGTAAATTATCAAACACTTAAATAAATAACTAATACATAAATTTATACATGCTAAATTAAAACATATATTGTTCCAAAACAAATAGTGTTTTATATTACAAGTAATTTATGTTCTAAGCATAAATAATAAACTAAACTCCGAGAGTGTAGTTCCTACTTGATTGTGCTCAGCTTGGTTACTCTTCAGTAAATATTTGCAAGCCATTTACAAATATTAGATTAACATTTAAGTACCAAGTACCTAAGTGTTATATGAAAAGTATGAGTTCTATTTAGTAGATACAAGAAGTACTAGTCTCTTCTAGACTTTCTTTCCAAATAAGATGAGTAAATCCTCTTCCAGTGACCAGTTTCTTCACAAAAGAAACAAGATCCATCTATGTGGGCTTTAATAGATTTTTTGGGCTTAAAGGTATTCAATCCATAAACCATGGGCCTCCTGGATCACACAAGGTGATTCTTTTAGCCTTGCATTATTCCAACGTTTAAACTAGCTTTAAATAAAATATCATTGTATTTATTGGAATATTGCTTGACCTGTTATATCATCAGATATATGTTGAAATTATCCAAGACTTCCTAGAAGTTATGAATAACTATTCCTAGATTGATGTTAGAAACATCTTAAGCATCACAGTGATGCCTTTAATAGGTATCATGTCCAGGTTTAATTGTTCAAAATAAATAGTTTAGGACTTGGACCTTTAAGTGTATACAATTTCATTTCTCTCACGAGATTGTCTCTTAAGACATGAACCCATTCATTGAAGTTATATCTATTGAATGTTATTGTTTCATCAATTCATTAAAGAAAATGACAATACATGATAATGAGAATGGATTACATAACTACAAAATTTTAACAAAATTCATTTAGCATTTTCAATATTTAATCTTCAGTAATTAATACCCTTTTAGTTTCCAAAAACATTAATTATCAAAGTCTAGGATCCAAGTTGCAAAACAAATAAATGGTTAGGTATCCTTTATACCATCCATTTGAATTCAACTCGGTAGATATCGATTATCAATTATATCTTACCATATAATTCCTAGATTTATGGGATCGTTAATAACAAATTTAATTAGACATGTTTGATCCCATCTATGCCTCGGAACTCTCTTGCTTAGGTATCCTTTATCACAAAAGATTTCCGATCAAATCGTCCAATTTGAAAAACTTGTGTAATCGGACTATAACTTGGTTATAGAAATCGCGAAGACACCCTGACCATCAAAAGATAACACTAAGCGGGTAGGTATCCTTTATCCCACTAGTGCATACAAGAGATGTGCGAGTGTTCTTGAAACGGATTGCATATATTTGAGGTTTGTAAAAAGGGTCTTTTGTATGTTTTATAATTCTAGTTTAAAAACATATGATATTATGGTTATTACATGCATATAATAAACCATGGTATCAATTTTCAAAAGAAAATCATTTTTAAAAGTTCTATATAAAAAGCTACTTTTTTCATATAATTTGACGCAATTCAATTTTAATAACCAGTATCAAGTTTGAATGCATTTGAACCTTTTATATCTTTAATAAAACTTCATTTTATTACTTATATATTTGGAGTTTGTATAAGTTATAAAAATCACAATTTAAAAACTTATAATGAAGTATTTCGAAATTTGCCGTTATTTACGACTTTATAAAACCGGGTTTTATTTTAAAATAATAACTTGTTATATCTTATGTCCAATTTTGAAAACCCAAACTCCATGTGATGTTTATTTTGTCCAAAATTATTTTAGCATGTGAAAAACTAATTTATCAACCACACATAATAATTGTATAAAATAAACAACACAAACATGCATAAAAAGATATGTGCATAAACATAACCAACTAATGACATTTTTGTGAGCCAACACAAAAATACCAAATTCATTCCTAAAGGGACATTTAATAGGACAAAAAATATTTTGTAATGTTGTTGAAGAAGCTCCCACTTGAGTAAATCACTCATTGGTTGCAAAAGATTTGAAAAACTTCTTTAAAGGAAAAACTGCAGCTTTCATGACACGTTTCAGAAAGTGTCATCTTTCTGTTCAACACCTTTTCAGCACATGTGTAGCATTCATGACACTTTTCCGAAAGTGTCATGTTCTGCCCAGCACATGTTGAACTCGAAAATTTTCCTTTTGTTTTCAAAAAATGGTTCAAACTTCATTTCTTGTGACATCTTTGTACAAATAAATTATTTCTAAAAACTAATCTATTACTTTACAAAAATAAACAAGAAAGTCTAATATATTTAATTATTACATACCATATGAATAAATAAATTATTACAACCATTTTATAACAAAAATAACCAACATAACAACACATTGGTCCTTAGCTAGTTTATGCACATCATATACATCAATATACACATCAAACAACCTTTGTTTTTCTAAGACAACTTTAAATGACAAAAGATGCATGAAACTTTTGTCACATAAAAAAATAACAATTATAAAGTTGTCATAAAAAATATGTATGAACTTATTTTTATACAAAAACAAGTTATCCATATTCTCCAAAAACTAAGATTTCCAAAAATCAAAAATCTAATCAAACTTGCAAGATGGCTCTGATACCAATTGTTGGGTTTTAGTTCAAAAATAGTTTCATAAACTAGAAAAATATGGCAACGGAAGACTTTAATTTTTGAAATAACATAAACATTTTATACCCACCAAGGATGTTCTTGCAAGTTATAGAAAATATTAAAACACCAACCAAAGAAGAGGTCAAGAAATAACAACCTTTGTAGTTTTTTGCACAACAAGAAAAATACCCTTTAAGGAAGCGCGAACAATGACACTCGCTGATTTACGATACGCATTTTTGTGTGTCCTTAAAATTAATGTCAGCCTTCCAAAATTTGAAGGATAGAGGACACTCATTTGTGCGTGCCCTAAAATTAATGTCCAACGAAAAAAAATTACAAACACGGAAGGGACCTAAATTTAAGTGGGCGTCGTGTACAGATGTCGTTTTATAAAATTTTAATACGCGCGTCCCCTTTTGATACAACTAAGGGGGAAAACCAAATCCCCAAAAAATTCAAGTACCCCGCCTTCCCCAAAAATCGAACCTCACGATATCTTTCATGGAGTCGGCGATTGGGGGTTTACGTCTCCTCACACTCAAATCGTTGGCGATTTTAAGGTTTTGGTCCCCGATATCAAAGAAGAACTAGGGCTTTTATGCTCTGGACCTCAAAAGTCCGCACCCATGAACTAGGGCTTTTATATCGTCGTGTTCAGGCAAAACAACGATATCCGCTCTTCTTCCTCGCCATACAACTAATTCTTCATCATTTCCTTGTTGAATATTGTTGAAGCGTGTGATGGTTAACTCCTGAAGAAGTTATGAAGAGAAGTCGTAATCTGAGGGTGCATCTTTTAGTAGAGATGGTCTGGAAAAGATCTTATATTCCCACCTATCTGACTGGTAATCTGAGCCTAAGTCGACTCACGAAACATTCTCACAGAAGCTTTATCAGACATTCAAATCTCATCAACAGTTTTTCAAACCTCCACTTCTCGCCAAATAATTCCACGAAGATTCTTTCTCCGCCTGTAATTTTCAAAAGCCCCATCATTCACTTTCTCTCTCCGTCGCTGGCATAATTTCTTAGTGTTCTACAAGGGTTTTCTCTAAATTCTTCATCAATTCAATCACCATGTGAATTGAAATTATCTTCTGATTTCGAGTATATAGATATCATTTGTATATCTACATAATTGTAATTATATGGCTGCTTATCATCCGATTAGAGGAAGCAGATCAAGTTTAACGTTCTTGAATCATCCGTTTGGGGACACTACATAAACAAAGGTGTTCGTTGGAGGGCTTGCATCGGAGACACAGAGCGAGACGCTACATCGTTATTTTGAACAATTTGGGGAAAATTTGGAGGCTGTTGTTATAAGTGATAGGCATAGCGGAAGATCAAAAGGCTCTTGATTTGTGAGTATTTATATTTATTCTATTTGAATGTTTCACTCTGGTATCCAATAACGATGATTGCAGATACCCATTTCTTTGTTTAATTTACTGCATTTCACCTTTATGTTTACTGCAATATTAAGCATCAATTCAGAAATTAGAGATACCTTGAAACTTGTTTCACTGAAAAAGACATGTTTAGGATCCAAAATTGACTCAAAGTTAACTATAATTCACAGAAAGAGATGGTACCATGTTGAACTTTACTCAAAGTACTATAATAAAATTTCAAATCTCTAGAATACATGAAAAATCATGCTAATTTTAGCTTACAGAATCCTGATTTGTCTAGAAAAGTCATAATTCATCTCTAATCGGGGTATGAAGGTAGAATCATATATGTTATCTTTTTCTTTTAGGTATTCAAAATCATTACAACTTCTAATTTCACAATCTTATCACATACCCAAATTAAGGTTCAAATAGAATTTGATACCTGTATTCAATTCTTTTACCCTAATCTATTAAACAAGTGTTACTTCTTCAAGGAACATAATCATCCTAACACAGTTTAAGTTAATTATCTGATTGAATGACAAGTTCTTACAGAAGTATTACTCTCTATCTTGTTGTTCCAGACCATTGTTGAAGTAGTAGAAGCTTCTTCTCAAGATTATGAATAAGGCATAAAGGCTTGTTATGAAGCCTCAAAGGTTTGGATGCAAGTAAGTTTAAGTTCTCATGGGTATAGTTTATTGTTGTTTTTTCCATAATCTCTTTCAACCATTGTGTAATTTTTTTTTCTCTCATCTTCCTGCACCAAAGTGAGGCGAGATTTTTCCCATTTCAAGTGATTATATACCCTCATCCCCAATACCCACTTATATACCCTGTTGCAACAAACTTAATATAAAAAAATACCTAAAATACCCCTCCCACTAACAAGATACTCTTTATGGTGAAACACTACCCAACAAACTTAATGGTGAAACACTACCACATAAACGAAGCGGACCAATCAGCAAAAAGAAACACATTGTTCTTCAAAATAGTTGTTCATTGCTCTACAACACCTTAGAAATTGTGGTGTCCTTCATAGTGATATGATATCAAGCCTGATAACATGATGGTAAGTATCATCACCTTAATTCCTTCTTTATTTTTTGAGTAAAGTACTACAATGGGCCCTATGCTTTTTGAGGTTACTGTGTTTAGTAAAAAATTGAAACTTTTTTTGGTTTAGTTCATCTTTTCGAGGTTTCATATTGATTTTGGTCCCTGTAATCTTGAAATAAAGAACAAAATTGATCTGAAACCTTAAACTAAGCACCAAAAATAATACGGAACTCAAATCTTGCAGTATCTAGTCCAAAATTGAATTTTTTTACAAAATCGATATGGAACTATTAAATAAGTACTAGAACTGAAAAAAGTTTAAACTTTTTGGAGTAAAGTAGAAAATGGTCTATGTGCTTTCTGAAGGTAGTCACATCATCAATTAATCAAGATTTGAAGGTATAATATCCTATCCTTGGTTTCCAATTGATGTTGTTTCTAAATGTTTCTATGAATTAGTAGAAAAATGGTCTATGTGCTTTCTATGTTGTTTCTATTACATTTGTATGTGTTTTTTTTGAAATATTCAATTATGAAACATTTTATTTTAATGCATATCAATACCCATATGAAAATGTTGATCTATTTTCTAATAATTAGGACTATGTTTTGGTTATAGGTGTTGTATGTATCAATCTGATGGCTTAACAAAATCAGATAAAGCATTGGATGGAGTATAGTAGAGTCAAATGACAGGTGTTGTATGTATCAATTTTGAAACGTATTATTATTTGCTTAAATTACTTATATATATATATATATATATATATATATATATATATATATATATATATATATATATATATATATATATATATATATATATATATATATATATATATATATATATATATATATATATATATATATATATATAGGGTTAGGTTCATGTGAGACCGCTTGATTTTGTGAGACGGGGAGACCAAATCTTGACCACTCATCTTGAATAATGAAAGACTGATATTAATTCAGATTAAACCATAAAATAGGCGGTGGCAGTTTTGTAAATTAATGGAACTTTGGGATTAGATCAAGACACGGAGGGGCAGGAATGGATTTTTGCATTCTTTTTCGTTCAACACACAAAAACACCCGGTATTCTTCCTAAAAACCCTAGATACGAACACTAAAACCCATTTGATCTAAATCTCGATCATCGTTCTGCTTCCAAATCTCGATCATTGTTTCAGACTCCTTATTCTCATTATACCTGAAATTCATCTTCCGATTCTTACACGAAAACCACTCGATAATCAACTAGAACATTCAAAACCTTTTGATTTTGAATTTGATATCGAATCAAATGGCTCATTCTACAGATTCTGATTCTGATTTTGTATCAATAGTTGTTCCAAGTAAGTATAATACTATAAACCTCTTGTTCTTATTCAATAAACCTATATGTTCTTATTATAGAAAGTTTTTTCACTTTAAATCGTTGTGTATCTTCAATAAATGTCTAATAATCGAGATATTTCACTAGCGATTTATATGTCGAAGTCAGGATGTAATGGAATATAGCATTATAAAACATACAATCTAAACCTAAATCTCAGTATGTGATTTATATAGAGTCTATGTATCTAAATGTTAACTCTACATAATGTTCTAATTATTCCCCATTTCATTTGATCTAAATATTCTTAATCAAAATCAGCAAAGATGTTATGTTATTCTAACTAATTGTTCATCATTTAATTAGATTTAGATTCATAAATTGTCTAAGACTATAGATTTTGGTAACATAAATCTCTTATTATGATTGTAGTATAGTGTGTAGCCAAAAAAACCTTTTGATATTCTAGTGAATTTTATGTTGATTGATAAATAGAAATTTTTTGTTATGTATTTATAGAACTGTGACCAGATTATATATCATCAACTAATATGAATTCTAATAGAATTTGTTGTTATTGATGTAGCTAAAAAAGTGCAAACAAATGCAGCTGTAACAAAAATAGGGAAAGAAATTTATATAGATATAGGTATAAATTGTAATTACTTTTAGACTAAATATTATAATTGCTTTTAGTAACTTCTAAATGCTTTTAATAAATATTCTAATTGTTTTTATTTGATAATTTTATTCATACAGATTCACGGGGTCAAGATAGGGTTAAAAAAGGTATGAACACATTTTCTTTCAAATAATTCATAAAAAAGCAAATGTTTGGATTTATTTTTTTAAGTTAGTTATTCTGAATATTCTAATTTTGTTTATCATATATTCTAATTGATTTTAATTGTTAAATTTCAAGATAAAGATTTGCAAATTGTAAATCAAAAGAAAAAGAAGGCAGATTTTATGTTGATTGATAAATAGAAATTTGTTGTTATGTATTTATAGAACTGTGACCAGATTATATATCATCAACTAATATGAATTCTAATGGAATTTGTTGTTATTGATGCAGCTAAAAAAGTGCAAATAAATGCAACTGTAACAAACACAGGGAAAGAATTTTATATAGATATAGGTATAAATTGTAATTACTTTTAGATTAAATATTATAATTGCTTTTAGAAACTTCTAAATGTTTTTAATAAATATTCTAATTGTTTTTATTTGATAATTTTCTTCATACAGATTCAGGGGGTCAATATAGGGTTAAAAAGGGTATGAACACACTTCTTTCAAATAATTCATAAAAAAAGCAAATGTTTGGATTTATTTTTTTAAGTTAGTTATTCTGAATATTCTAATTTTGTTTATCATATATTCTAATTGATTTTAATTGTTAAATTTCATGATAAAGATTTGCAAATTGTAAATCAAAAGAAAAAGAAGGCAGATGAAGGAATATCAAAGAAAAAAAAAAAAAAAAAAAAAACCGTTGTTACTTCTGAAAGCGACTCTGATTCTTCTTCTGATTCATCCTCACAGCATAGAAAAAGAATTAAAAAAGGTATCAACAATCATTCTTTAAAACACTTCACAAAATAAATTTTTTGGATTTATTTTCTTCAGTTGATTATTATGAACATTCAAATTGATTAAAATAAATATTCTAATTTATTTCAATTTTTAAATTTCTTCATACAGCTAAAAATACAAAAAAATAAAAAAAGACTTGAAAAGAAAAAAAGACACTATGTTTCAGATTCTTCATCTTCACAGTCAGAGACATCAGAGTCAGAGACATCCACAACAGAGAGTGATGAATATGGTAAAATATGTTGTCTTTTATAATATATATGTTGACATCCAATAAAAGTATATTATATTTTTCTAATAGAATAATTATTGATGCAGATAAAGTAAATAAAACGAAAAAAAGAAAAGTCAAAAAACATTTCAAGCGCCACAAAAAATTAATCCATAATGATGTGAAGCACAAAAAGAAAAAGCATGTTTCCGATTCTTCAACGGAATCAGAGACAGAATCAGATACACAGTCAACGGGTAAAATAATCTAAACTTTTTTTTTCCTGAAATATGATTTTATACTTTATAATTCCAATATTATGGAACAATAGAAATATTAGAGTGTTTCGAACAATAAAAATACTATATCTACATTTTACTTAGATGATATAGTATTTTTGGATTAAATTTCATAGAATATTCTGATATAATAAGTGTATATGTATAATATTTTGTTGGAATATTACTTTGTAATTAGATGATATAGGATTTTTGTGGTGTTACTAACATTTATGACTGATGTAATGAATTAGATGATGAATCTGATGAAGAAATCTATGTAAAAAAGAGAACCGGTGATAGAAAATATGTTAAAGGAGTGACAAAGATTAAAGAAGCAAAAAGGAAGAGGAATAATGGGGACAATCGTGCAGCAATAAAGAAGCAAAAAACTGTCAAAGAGCAAAAGACTGTGAAAGATATATTGAAGGAGTTGCCTTCAATAAACACTAGATCGACACCTGGATTGATGACAGATGCTGTAAGTTCTTTGACATCAGAACAAAAAGATTGGGTGAAACGGATGGGATTTAAAGCATTTTTGAAGATTAACATTAAGAGTATTCCCTTAAAACTTTGTCATTTTGTGCTTGAGCATTATGATGAAGGCACAAACAGTATTCTGATTAAAGGAAAAAGAATAAAGATCACAAAGGAAAAAATTCATAAAGTGTTTGGTTTACCCAAAACTGGAAAAAGCTTATTTGACTTGGACATGGTTAGCGAAGATCATCAAGTGTTTGATGGATGGATGAAGAAACTTGAAGGTGGAAAGGCAAATGCAAC
Organism: Lactuca virosa; assembly: GCF_052849685.1. Classification (NCBI taxonomy): domain Eukaryota; kingdom Viridiplantae; phylum Streptophyta; class Magnoliopsida; order Asterales; family Asteraceae; genus Lactuca; species Lactuca virosa. The sequence continues at coordinate 84,930,059 of NC_136428.1, forward strand.
AAACTACAAGAAGATTATTCAAAAATCCGAACAAGTGGATATGAATTTCAAGCTGGGTTTCATAGCTTTATTTGTTAATACGTTTGCAGAATCCATTCCTATGGGGACAAACAACTTAGTTCTAGTTAGAGCACTTGTTGAAGTAGATGTCATTTCTAAAATCGATTGGTGTGCGTATTTGTTGTACTGTGTGAAAAATTCAAAAGGGAGATGGCGTCCAGACAACCCCAAGTGTTATTACAGAGGCCCGATGTTGTTGCTGTTGGTATGTTTTTCCATATACTTATTTTTTTTCTTAAAAATGGATATCTAATATGATGTTGAAATAATGCAGCTAATTTACTGTGATGAAATTGAATGCAGGCTCCAAAAAATAGAACGTAAAACACCATTAGTTACGATGTGGACAACAGATAAGTTGAAGGAAAGACAATCTTTTGAGATTGAAGCTGGTGGATTTGGGGTTGGAAATCTAATTGAACAAAGTTCAAATTTAGAACGTGACAAGAATGAGAATCGGGAGAATGAGAATCAGGACACACGTATTGAGGTATATTCTAAGTAGAATATATTATTAAATTATGTTTTAGAATATATTTTAATTATGTCCTAACTTAATATAAGAAAAATATTCTAATGTCTTTTTTTTCCCAGGAGTATGAAGAAAAGTATGAAAAAATTTTCAACAATGTCTCAACTCAAAAGGATAATATGTAAGATATTATTTTTCATTGTCTATCGAAATTCCCTGAAGACAATAGAACGAAGGAGATGATAAGAAAGTTTAGAGACATATTTTCAACTACACTTTTTTCAAGTCGAGAGAAATCAGAAACTATTAAAGGGAGAACTGAAGTCAAAGCAGATAGAGATGAAGAGCTTAATAAAACAAAAAATTTTGATTTTGATGATGATAAAGATGAAGGAATGAATACAAAGTTGGTTGCATTTTTAGCTGTTAAACCATTACAACAGAAGTTTCCAGATAATAAAGAAAGAAAAGAAGAAGATCAAGATATGAATGTTGACGACCCAATAAATTTGGGTTTAGAGAATAATATTGGCAAGGAAACGATTAGACATCCGCACAATCCAGAAAGACAAATAGAATTTGAAGGAATAAATGTTGATGACAAAATAAATTTGGCTTTAGAGGTGAATAATATAGACGAGACTATTGGAAAGAAGAATTTAGAAGAGAATGTTGAGAGCAAAAATCTTGCTGAGGGTGGTGAAATGATTGGTGGGGAGAAGATTAGGGAGGAGAATATTGTAGAGAAGGTGGTTGGAGACAATATAGGTGAGAGCTCAATTGTTACACCAAAACACAATCCAAAAGGTATATCTATTGATTTCTCCCCTTGGTCTGATTCATTCATAGAAAAATTAGATGAGGATTTGCTTATAATATTTTCAAACAGAAATCCAGATTCAAATACAATTCCAAATCCAGTTGTCAAATCTCCTGTTCCAAAAAAACTAACATTTGAAAATTCAGAATTTCCTTCCTTTGATCTTCAAATAACCCAACTAATGAACAATGCAGAAACTGGTGATAATTCTGAGGGTAATGATGAAGATGGAGAGTTAGAAGGGAATGAAGAGCATATTTTAGATGAGAAAGGGAAAAAGGGTCAGAATGTGAATGAAAGAGGGAAAAGGAAGGTGACTAATCCAGATATTTTTAGATCACCTTTTGTGAATAGGGTAATTGACTTAAGTGAAAAAGTCAGTACTGGGCAAGAGATAATGGCACAAATCATGTTTAGATGCGTTGGAGACAAAGATCCAATGTAAGTAAATCCACAATGTTTAGTAAATTTTTTAAATTATATATGCATATTCTTGAAGGAATACTTTTATAAATTTGAGTATTGTGTAATATTCTTATTGGAATATTGTAACACTATTCAAAAGAAAATATTATTCTAATTAATTTACATTAGTTTTAGTAAAATAATATATTTTAACTACAATGCAATATTTTTGTTTGAAGGGAAATGTTGTTTGAAACCGAGTCTGGAGACATGATGGATAGGGTGCATTTTGAGGGTATGCGTCCAAATCATAAGATACATCCTTTCGTTATTGATTGTTGGGCTGATGTTCTTAATTTTGAAGAAGAAAACCTGAGAAACAAAAAATCACCACCACATGTCTTCTTCAACACTCAAATTATGGTACTTAATTTTTAAATTTATTTTCTATATTCTAATTATAATTTGTAACAATGTATTCTAATATTTCTATTGTTCTATATGTACAGACAGAAAAATTATTGGATTCTTCAATACCTTTTGTCGAAAGATTCCGACTTTTTGATGAGGCTGTAAACAATTACTTATATGACATCAAAAGAAAAGTGGATTTCAATTCTGTTAATTTGGTATGTATTTTTTATTACAATATAACATATTCATTATTAAAATTTATAAAATTCATCTATATTTATGTTTGAACTACATGTGTTTTTTCCAATACACAACCGTGGTCATTTTTATTGTCTTCTTTTCAACCTTACAAATCCAGAACATATAATCATTGACAGCATAAGATACACCAAAAAAGTGGAAGATATCTATGGAGAGATTCCTAAACTTGTGGTAAATGTTTCTTGCATAAATCTAAAAATTTTATTTTAATCATAATTGTTTACTTTAAAAAAACCACTCTGTATAAGTAAATAAATTTTGATTAGAATATAAAATATAATATTTATATTCTTATAAGATTTATTTACTTAATATAGTTATAATTTTATAAAAATAATGGTATTTTATTAATATACATTGCAGCAAATGTACTTTTCAATGTTTTTGGACAACAATCGGCGGGATAAGGTTTCTTTGTTTAAATCTGTGAAGCCAAAGAAAATGAAAATAACATGGCAAACAAAAGCTAAGACAAATGATGATGGTATATTTTTGATGAGGCACATGGAAAAATACATGGGTGAGAAAGAAGAAAAGTGGGATGTGGAACTGGGAGAAGAAAGTGTTAGGACATCTAAGAAGATTGCAAAGTTGCGTACATTTTATGTTGCTAAGCTAGCAAACCATCAAATTAACAAGCAGAGAAAATTGAATGTTGCAGAAGCATTGGAATTTTCAAAACTTGATAAGAAAACTAGGTGTATGTTGGTGAAAGAAGGGAGTGAAGCAAGAGACAATCTAGAAATGAAGAAAGTTTGAAAATTTCTTATATTGGCTTATTACATACAGACAATTTATTTTCTATTTTGTTTTTTTTAAATGCTTATGTTTGAGGATATGCTTAAACCATTGATATTTTGGTAAATCATATGCTTAAACCAGTTAGGTGGTATCTTGATAAAATATTTACTACTTAATAGTAAATGATATATAGCGTTTAAAATTTTTGTTTGATGATGCCTAATTATTTGATTAAAAAATTGTTTGGTAAAATGATAAATGATTAAAATCCATATATGTTTATTATTCTTATACAATAATTTTGACAAATAAAAACACATATTGTTAATATTGTATTAAGCTTATTCTAATTTGTTTTATGTAAATTATTCTGATTATTCTGGTTTCATTAAAATACTTAATAATAAAACGTTTTATTATCTAACTATAATATAATATGTAATTTTGTTTTAGAATATTTTAATAAAAAGAATAAATGAAATTAAATTTAGTATCCTGTTACAATAATAAAAAATTAGGATAATAAAATTTTAGTATATTTTAGGACATCTTACTTTAGAAAAAAAAAGTACATTGTCTCTATTAGTAAAAGTAAAATTTTAGAATAAATGAAAATATTTGTTTTAGAATATTTATAATTAAGTAATTTTATTTTACAATTAAAATAATATTTGAACCAAAGTTCAAGTTTTTAAATTAAAAGGGACTAAAAATATTAGGACTTATTTTCCAGGGACGAAAAAGGGACAAATGTAATAACTTTGAGATTACGACTTATTCACGAGGGAAGAACATTAAAATCAAAAAACTCAATTTCTTCATCTGTATTCTCAAAACCCTCTTCCAAACTTCTTATCATTTTCGGTTTTAAACACTCCATCAAAACCCTAACTTCTTGTGCTCTTGAACTCATCATCTTCGATTTCTCCTTGTATCGATTTCATTTTTCGATGTTGTGAATCCGATTTTCACTTGAAAACATCGATAAAAACCCTAAAAACCCTTGTCATATCGATTTTAAACGTTTTGATTCATATTCTGGTCTCTAATCCCTCGATAAAACCCTAAACTTACTTAATTTCATTCTTATCGAGTATTTCTTATCAACGAAGATGGCTACATCAACACGTGCTTCAGAATCTACACCATCAGATCATCTAAATGACATTATTACCAAAAATTCTCAAGAAATTCCAGGTATTTCAATAGTTCTATTAATTATCATTTTATATCCTTGTTTCCGTTTGAAAACGACGATGTAGCTTCGAGAATTGACCTTCTATTGCTGCTCCAGTCTCCATATCTACATACTAATAATTAGGGCATTGGGCTCTTATATCTTAGTGAAATACTCAGCACAGACAATGAGACAAAGCCTTCACATCTGAGAATATGAGCATTTTTGTGTTGTTTGAGTATGTATTTATAACAAACATGTGCCCCTACTTATATTACATTTAATACATTCTTATGTGGGATTCTTTGGATTGATGATAAATCAAGCTTTAGCCTTTCATTTATTTGCAAGGGCATTCGGTTTTGATTCCAACCAAACACATTTATTTATTACTTTTGAGATTTTGTGTGTATGTGAAAAAGGAAATAGACACAAGTGCTTTCAAGGCAGATATGAAAAGAAACCTCCTCATGGTATTGGTCCTGGTGGTCTTGGTATGAAGAAGAATAATAAAGTTTTTCCATTAAACACTTGTATATTATGTCCTCTAATAATTCAGAACTTGATCTGAATTAGTATAGAACTCATCACATAAACAAAAACAAAATTGTGTAATTGACAATCAAGATATTATATTGGTTTTCTGCATTTTCTGAGAAAATAGAGAGTTATCATTCCACTTTTGACATCTTACTATGTGATTCAACTTCTAATTGTTCTTTTACGTAAAACTTTAATCATTGTATAAACTTTATGCATGGTTAAGTCAAGCATCACTCGGGTAAGTGGATGGAAAAATATTATGTACATGGACATATTCATCAATTTGCTTCTGTTTTTTATGTGTATGTATGTAACTGTGTTTATAGAAAATTCAAGTAACTTTAATCTCATAAATAAACAGTGCATGGGCATATTGGTCAATTTGCTTTAAATTTATTATGTGTATCTTTATTATGATGAGTTAGAATATAATTTTGAAATAAATGTAAGTGTTTTTCTATAACAAACAACAATTAAAGTGTATTTAACATTAGTTATTTTCATGCAGCTAATATTATAACAATAATGACAAAATCAAAAATAAAAATGATGACACTCGGTAGAAGTAGTGAAGTTGAAACTTCAACAGGCAAACTGTTGGTTCAAAAAAGAAAATCATCGAAGTCGATTGATGAATTATCAGCTACAACATCAAAAGAAAAAGAAAAAAAAGGTACATCATCAGTTATTCTATTCTAATAAAATATTTATCTCATTTGTTTCTATTATTCTATGTATTATAATAAAATATTTTATATTCTATAATTGTTTTTCTATATTCTATTAATTTTATTCTAATAGAATATTTTTAAATATTAATCTAATATGTTTCTGTTATTCTATGTACTATAATAAACTATTTATCTCATTTGTTTATGTTATTCTATGTATTACAATAAAATATTCTATATTTTATTAATGTTTTTCTATGTTCTATTAATCTTATTCTAATAGAATATTTTCAAATATTAATCTAATTTGTTTCCTTATTCTAATAGAATATTTTTAAATGTTAATCTAGATATTTGGATATGATAAATCAATTATTAATTCCTAATTTTATTATGAAAATGACAATAAACAGCAAGAATGTTGGATATGGCTAAAACTCATGAAAAAACTTCAATAGCCGAACGACTAATTGAAAGAAGAAAATCATTGAAGCTTATTGATGAACCAGCCGATACAACAGCAAATGCCAAAGAAAAAAAAGGTATATCATCAATTATTGTATTTGTACTATAATATCTTGTGTATTAATGTTATTCTAATAGCAAGAATGCCATATATAGGTAAAATTCATATTTGTTATTATTGATTATGCATTTACAATTACAGTTAGCAGAAACATTTTACATAGTTTGTTTTAATTGGAGATTTTGTGTTGACTAATAACATGTTAGTTAAACCCTAATTGGTTTTTGCCTAACCCTAATCACTAACAGTTTGGACTTAATTATGCGATTAAGTACTTAAGTCATGATATTGACTTTTACTTCTGTTATTAATTATATTTACGTATCAACATTCACTAACTTCTGAAACATAGTAGACATATTCATATAGATGTTATTCTAATAGAATATTCTGAAGTGTTAATTTGTATTCTATTTTTATGATGTTATTATCTTTTTTCTAATATTATTTATTCTGAAAATCCATTGAACAATAGGGAAACAAAAGGTGCATTCTGAAGATGAAAAAAATAAAAAAAGGAAGTTAGACAATACAAATGATAACATCGAGAAAAAGACACAAAAAACAACAAAATATTTATTAAAAGATCTGCCTTCAATAAATACTAGAATGAATCCCGGAGCTATGATTGAAGTTATAAAAAGTTTAAGTATGTCTCAAAAAAATGTGTAAAGAAGATGGGTTTTGGATCACTTTTGGAGTTGAACATCAAGAGAATTCCGTTGAAGCTTGCACATTTTGTTGTTCAACATTATGATCATCAAAACAACAGTATTGTGCTTGATAAAAAAAATTAAGATCACAAAAGAAAAGATTCATAAAGTCTTTGGTCTATCAAATGGAGGAAGAAGCTTGTTTGATTTTCATTTTGTTGACAGTGAGAACGAAACGTATGTTACATGGAAAAGCCAGTTTACAAAAGAAACAATGAATGCCACTGGATTCAAAGAATCCATTCTCAAATCCAAAAGAGATGATGATATCTTCAAGCTAAATTTTCTTTCTTTGTTTGTGAATACGTTTGCTGAATCACATTCTTATGGGACGTGCAACATAGATCCTGTTAGAAGAGTAGTTGGAGTTGAAGACATCTCATGCATTGATTGGTGTGCGTACTTAAATTACTGTCTGAAGAATACAAGATCTCTATGGCATCAAGATAAAAAGAAATGCTATTATAATGGCCCAATGTTGTTATTGATGGTATGCTTTTTGTTCAATTATTGTAATTTTTTTTATTTATGAATATCTAATACAATTTACAAACTACTATCATGCAGCTACTTTACTATGACGGTCTTGACTGTCAGCGTTTAATCTTAAAGTCAAAAATTCCAACATTAACAATGTGGTCAACAGAGGATTTGAATAGCAGGCAGTCTTTTGAAATTGAAGATGGTGGGTTTGGATGTGGAAAAGTTGTTATCACACAAATGACGAGAGATAGCGAGGGACCATCCAATGTGAAAGACGATCTTTATGACACTGTTGAGGTAACTTTAACTAAAATATAAAATAAAATTTCTTTTTATATTACGTTAAAGTATGATGTTATAAAAAATTCTGGATATTCTAATATTACATGTTTATGGTTCATAGTAAATATTCTAAGATATTCTGAGATGATAAAATATTACATGCTTATAATTCTAGTATTTTATTATTTTTCAGGAATATAAAGAGAACTTTGATAAGATTTTCAATAAAGTTTCATCCAGAAAGGAGGACATGTATCGAATTGTTTCTGATTGTATATCAAAGTTCCCAGATGTCAATATAACAAATGAATTGAAAGAGAAGTTCATTAAGTTATTTTCAGATCCTATTTTTTCAAGTGCTGATAATCAAAACAATGAAAATGAAAAAAAAGGATCACATGAAAGGGTTGAATCTCAAAATGGTGACACGGGGGGAATGATATAAGTTCTTACAAATCACCATATATGGATAAAGCTGTGAATTTATTTGATAGAATCGATTTGCAGAATGTTCTTTTGATTCAGGTTCTAATAAGATGTGCACAGGATAAAAACAGAATGTAAGTCACTAACTCTTGCTATTTCAATTAAACATGTATTATTTTTTTGAATTGTTGTTTAACTATAATGCATGTGGATATTTATTCTAATGTTGATGACATATTTTTTTGTTAATGTTTAAAATTAAGGGAGGTACTTTTTGAAACAAATACGGGAGAGATTATGCATAGACAGGATTTTGAGAGCATGCGACCTTATCATGTTATACATCATAGTGTGATTGATTCTTAGGCTGCTGTTCTAAATTACGAGGAACAAAAGTCAAAAAGTAAACCATACCGCCTGTTCTTCAATACCAAAATTATGGTAAATTCTTTTACAATTGGAACTTTTATATTTTAGTTATATATTATAACAAGATATTCTAATTTTTCTGTTTTTCTATGTTTACAGAGTTCTGATTTATTAGATGAAACTAAATCTTTTGACGAGCGTTTTTTAACTTTTGAGACCCGTGTTGATAAGTTTCTATCTAATTTCAAGGCAAATGTAGATTTCAATGATCTTAAACTCGTAAGAATATTTTATTAATTAAAATATTACATTATTAAAGGATAGGAATTATGTTAACTTTTTGATCAATTTGTTGGAATTGCAGGTGGTTTTCCCAATACTTAATGGTGATCAGATGTATGCTGTTGTTTTCAACCTAACATATCCACAAGTTCATATTATAGACAGCATAGAAACAAAATCGTTAGAAGAAACTTATGGAATGATACCTACATCATTAGTAAGTTTTCATTTACTTTTATTAAATGTATTAAAGTTACAATATAATAGATTGAATAATGTAATTTTGTTAATATACATTGCAGAAATTGTACTTTATACGATATCCGGAGAAAACTACATTTATCGTCAATAAAATCAAAGGTTTGCGATCAACAACAGTGAAGATGATGAAAATTGACTACAACACAAAGAAGTTGACAACAGAGAATGGAGCACTTTTAATGAGACATATGGAAAAATATTGTGGAGAAAAGCAAGGAAAGTGGAATGTGGAAATGGAAAAAGGCAGTGATGTGCAAGATGTGCAATTTGTAAAATTACGTGCCTTATATTCTGTTAAGATTGCTACACATGAAATCAACAACCACAAGGAGAGAGTTATCAAAGAAACAATCGAATTTGGAAAGTTTGATCATGCAACTAGAAAAAAGATGTTAGAGGAAGGTATCAATAGAATGGATGAATTGGAAATGGGTAGTAAATAGAATTTGATAGAAGTTTGGAATTTTATGAACGTGGTTATGGTGACTTAACAAAAATTCCTTTTGTAATATCTATCTTATTTTGAACAAATTAGACAAAAAAAATGATGCCTAGTATTATGTAAGAAACTTGATATGGTTTATTAGGTGATTAATGCTTAATGTATAGTTGGTATTATGATCACTTCTTCATGACCATGGTAGAATATTCTAATAGAATAATGTATAGTGGCATCATTATTCTATTAGAATAATATTAGATGTTGCATATACCTATATAACATTCTTACATGTATAATCTTGTATTATAATAATTTGATAACAAAACATTATACTGCAATCATTCGTATATACTTCAAAAAATTAAAGATTGAAAATATTAGAAGAATCAATATGTTTTCAAATGTATAACACATCATCACAACCCAAATGTCTCATACATCATCACAAACCAAATGTCTCACACATCATCACAAACCAAAATATCTGAAAAATGTCCAAACTAAAGAAATTCAAAATTTTATCTATATGGTATTATTGAACTTTATTGAAATACGAAAAAAATCGAAATATATTTCTAGACACAACTATGCACTTTGTACCTTGGAGTTATTCAACAATGTCAAACATTTCCTTGAATTATGCCCTTTAACCCCACATATTTTGCATGATCTTGATTGCTTGTTACCTTGAATAGTAGCCTTCTCCAAAGCACTTTTTAAACGTTTTCCTGTACCAGAACCTTTATTCTTCACCATAGGTGGATTTTCAACATCAACAACTTCAGGATTCGTAGTAGCTCTGTAAAGTTTATCAATATGAGCTTCTTTTGTAACCGGTGATTTGTCTGAACCTTGTTCACCAATATCAGTCATAAAAACTTCTAGCTTTTGCATGAACTCTTCTAACTTCTTGTCATCATTACTTAATGAAGACAAGCATTGATCAAGCATGGAAAAAGCTTTGTATGCAACCTTCTCAACATTTCCAGACGAATCACCATATCTAAACGTCCTTTTCAAAACTGTGGTGGGGATAATATCTCTTCTCCATCTCTTAAGAATGTATCTTGACGGAATCTCTTGTATGTCATAAATCTTTAGAATACAGAAGATGTGTCTACAAAAAATTTCAAACCGCTCAAAAAGCATGCATGAACATTTCACCGTTAGATCTTCTCTGTTGAATTCAACCTGTTTCAAAAGTATTAGGATTATAAGTATATTCAAAAAAGAAAAATTAGAATATTTTTCAAAACTATTAGAATATTAAGTATATTCTAATAAGAAAAATTACAATAATATAAAAAAAAACTTAAGAAAATAATTTAGTAATAAAAATTAAAATATTAGAATTATAAAAATGTCAACATTACCTCAAAATCACCTTCACTTGTGTTAAAATTCCATTCAGAATCGATGTCAACTTTTTCTTTTTTCTCAACTACTACCTTCTTCTTTGATAGATTTGTCCTTTTATGTTTGACAATGCATATGTCGGAAACAACACCTGAAGTAACACTCTTCTGTGAACAAGAAACAAGTGAATGAAGAATCTCCCTCTGCACCATGAGAAAAATAGTCCTGGTGTATACCATAGATGCATGTTTCTCCATATCTTCAAGAGGTTTTTTGATAATTGGAATTATAGTAGATGTATCAAAATCAAATTTGATCTGATTATTCCTTTGCCTTTCCATAACAGACTCAAAAGCATTCATGAAATTGTTTAACGTATAACCATGATGCGATACCCTATTGAATGTTGAATTCTCACTTTCCGGCCAAGAAGTTGTTCTCATTAGACCTGACATCGGTACATCTTTAAAATAGGCTGGAATCCAACTGCTTCTCAAATCAAACATATCTTTCATCCATTTATTGTCTTGTAACTTATATTTTACCATTAATGCATCCCATCTCATTTCAAAATCATTCACAGCAATTTTGGAGTCTCATACTATACTATTGAAGTCCGCCTTAAAATCCGGTTCATTCATTGTTTCCCAGCTTACCTTAAAAAACAATTCATATATTATTCTGTTAGAATATAATATAGTATAAAAAGGCATTTCATTTAATATATTATCCTAATTACAAAAAATATTTCATTTAATATTCTGATAAGAATATAATACAGTATAAAAAGGCATTTCATTTAATATATTATTCTAATTACAAAAAATATGTCATTTAATATTCTGATAAGAAAAGAACAATAATGTCATATTTATATTGAAAATAATGTCATATTTATACTGATAAGAATATAACAATAATGTTAGTACCTTCAATGGAAGTTTACTTGTGATATGCCACATACAAAATCTATGTTTTGTGTATGGCAATACTATCTCAATAGCTTTTTTCATTGCTGGATCTTGATCGGTCACGACCATGATTGGTGCTTTTCCAAAACACTTCAAGAATGACCGAAGTAACCAAATATAGGAATTTGTATATTCTCTACACAACAAACCAGCTCCAAAAGTGACGCACCTTTTGTGATTATCAATGCCAGTAAAAGGTACAAATACCATACAATACCTAAAAAAACACAAAAAATACCATTAGAATATATAACTAAAAATGTTTATAATTCCAGAATAAATACCTGTTTGTACGATATGTTGCGTCAAACGAAACAACATCCCCAAATAACTCAAAATTTTGTTTTGAAGTGTCATCAGCCCAAAAGAGAGCATTTAACTGCTTCTTGTCACATCTGTATTCGAATGTAAAATTTGTAACATTCTCTTTACGATTCTGAAGCTTTGTAATCAACAAATTTGCATCAGTGCCCCCGATGTGACAATTTATATCCCTTGTAAAAATTTTCCAATCTATCTCTAGTCCACCAACAAATTCACATCCTCCTTTTATAACGCACATTAGCCTATATGCTATAGTTGCCCCCACCTTTGCACTCGAAAGCTTATGTATAAAAGCTTGATCAACAACATCCAACTGACGTTTAGCTCTTGAAAGATGCATACAATCTTGATTGATAAATTTGTGGTTGTGTTGTTGTTCAAAGCGCCACAAGTAAACTTCTGAAGAATATGGTATAACTTTGAATGCAACAAAAGCTTTGCAATTTGTGCGTTTACAATTACTATTTCTCAATTGCTTGTTATGATCATCACTAATCGTGTCTAAGGTAGAAGTGTTTGGCAATCCCCCTCTATTGCATATAAAATATTTCGAAGTTGTGATTCCACTATTTTTCCTCTCTGTTGATTTTCTAATATCAAAACCAGATCTTAATGCATATCCTTTATACCACTTAATAGCATCTTTGATATCTTTAAAAATTGAACCCATAGGAGGTAGCCAACTAGCTTCAACCTCTGGAATCCAAAAGAAAGAACCATCAGCTCCAATGAATTGTTTGCAAGAGCCATATTGTGCTGCAACATTGTCACTTTGAACTACAAAAGAGAATATACCACCATGTTAACATATAATCAGAATAATTTGCATTCATATGACTGTAATCATAAAAAACCACAATGTTATATGTGCATTATTCTATATGCATAATATGCAGTAACATGAACTTATCACCAACATCATTCTATAAAGAATAACCGATATCAGTAACAGAATTACCTTGGATTTCCGATTGATTTCCATCATTATGCAGAATCTCTGAATCACCAGAACTGAATTGATGATTTTCTTCATCGTAATGATCATTTCCGATGTCATTCATATCTAAATTATCCATAACTGTGACTAGGTTAAAAATTGAATATGTTATATGCAACTAACAATGAAAGCAATGATTACCTTGGGTTTCCGATTGATTTTCCTCGTTATGAAGAATCTCTGAATCATTAGAACCGAACTGATGATTTTCTTCATCGAGATGATTATTTTCGATGTCATGCATATCCAAATCATCCATAACTGTTATCATTATTGATATATAAATGTATGTACAATATTCTATAAGAATAACATGCATTCTCATGAACTTATCACTAAGATGATGTTAATGAAAAGCAAATAGATGATGTTAATCAAACGAAAACAGATGATATATTGCTGAAAAACATAATGATTGAATGAAAGTTAAAAATCAAACAATGAAATAGATGATGCATTGTCAAATAACATATTATAGATTAAATTGTTTTCTAGGTCAAACAAATTCAACAACAAATGATGTTTGATTGCTGAATTGGATGTCTCAACAACAGATGATGTTTGATTGCTGAAATCACAAATCATACAAATATAAAATTGGAGAAATCGATAATAGCTTGATGATTCAATTCATGAACTAGGTTAAAAATTGAATACATTATATGAAAGTAATAGTGAAATTGATGAAAACTCAAACCTTGATCAATTGACGATTTCATGATGTTGAGTAAAATTCACAGATTGAAAGATCGTAAACAATTGTTGAAGATGAAGATTAGCAGAAATCGTTGAACACTTGAACCTCTACCGAAATCGATGATCACATAGTTAAAATTGATCAAAAACACTCAGATTATCAATTGCAGATGTAGAAGAATCAAGAACATGAACTCGAAAAACACAAAAATCGCGAATTTAAAAGCTATGATTTAGCATCGTTCGATCAATGTCCAAATCAAATCGATTATCGGTTGAAAGAATATAAGATTAGAGATAGAATATCGATCAAATTGAATTGAATAACAAGGAATGTTGTTTCATCGAATAAATTGGTAGAAAACCCTAACAGGTGAGATGATTTCTTGAAGACGTGAAAATTAAGCTAACCTGATCATATTAAATTTAACCTAGTGACTAATCTACCCTAATTAACTAATCAGTTAGATTAATTAGTGTTAATCCCTTTTTTTATGAGCCACAAGATCAAATTTGATCAAAGGCTAAGATTTGGTTCTCATGTCTCACAAAATATAGATGGTCTCAAATGAACCTCTACCTATATATATATATATATATATATATATATATATATATATATATATATATATATATATATATATATATATATATATATATATATATATATCAATTCCCATAGAGTTGGTGAATAGGAATCGTTACTAATTTCAAATTTTGCCACACTTTTCTGCCGCTTTAATACATTTTCCACCCATTTTTCTCTTTTTTTTCCATTACTTCCCTATTTTCCAGGCCCCCCTTTTTTTATTTTAGGATTGCTTTTACCGGTTAACAAATTATTTTTACCCCAAGAAAGTGTCAAACCAAATATTCTAGAAGCATTCTTCCCTCCAGAATACTGAATAATATGCCATCCATCAGCACTACTTTTCGTCGCAGTTTGTATCGGTTCTTCCCTGCTTTCACCATCTGAAAGAACAATGTCAAAAAGGCCAAGGGAAAAAAGGTCATTTTAGTAAAAAAAGTTGAAAACAATAGTACCTTTTAGTCGAAAATCTTCTATTTTTTTGTATTGATTGCAAGAGACCACCGTTTTGGTTCTTTAGTATCGATTATAACTTGTGTAAGCCTTTCATCTGTTCTTGAATAACCTCTTTTTACATTTAATATTGGAATATCTGATTCAGTCCATCCATTTACAGAATTACCCTTGGTCCAACAACTATAAGAAGCATTGAAAGTGACAAAATCAATAACTTTTACTCTTCCACATTCAATCCATTCACCAATATTGTCAATCTCTTTTGTTAACTTTCCAAGGGTAGTTGAAAACAATGAAATATAAGAACTTGGTTCTTTGTTTGCTGATGTGTCCACAACATGAACAACCTGAAAGACAAAAGTATAGAGCATAATATAATTTATATTTTAATTTTTATAAAATTTACTATAGACTAATCTAAAATAAATACTATTAGAACAGATTACTCTACCTCTAGTACTTTTTTATCATATAATAGTGGAGATTAAACAGGTCCAAGGGCAAAATAGTCATTACAACAGGTCAAAATCGAACCACGTGACTGTTTTTGCAGTTTACTGATTAGGGTAAATTTTAAATCCACTGAATTAGGATTAGAGCTGGTAATTAAATATCCGTTAAAATAAATTGGATTTTTCTATTTGAATTAGGATTAGGGTAACTGTTTACTTTGTTTTTATTTGAAATTCATGAGTACTTGAACTTGATTGCAAGACTTCTTAGTTTTTTATTTGCTTATTTGTTCCAAATTGTTCTTTATTCCAATCAAACTAAGTTACTAAAGAAAACAATCAGTGTAAATAATTACTTGTTTCAACCTTTAACTTATTTAATCAAACCAAGTTATCAAAGAAACCAAACAAATCCAAATAGCTAGCATTTTGCAAAAGAATCATATAGACCAAAACCATTAAGAGTCTAAACTTCTCATTTCTTACATGATGTTGTGTTTCTATAGGCAATTAGGCACCCAATCCAAAGATGACAGATGGATTAGGTTTGGAATGCCAAGTTTGTGGCTTATGTGTTCAGCTGACTTGTGATCCGATCTGAACCACATTGATTAAGCAGTATGTTTCACTTCTTGCAATTATTTATTATGATGGTTTTCCATTTATACCATTTATGCCCTGTTGATAAACTATAGTATATCTAATCTACCACCAGGTCCACTAGAGTAAAAAGGGTTGCCAATTTTGTATATTGGCTGCTAAAATTAACCCATGGTCTTATGATCTTTATAACTTGTTACTTGTCAGTGGTCCAGTGTTAATAATGGTTTTGCAAAAAGCTAATGCTATTGCTGATTGGCGTGGTCTGATCATGTTGTATTCTTGTGATTCAAGCCTGAAAACTTTGTGTCACTGATGCAACTAACTAATGGCAACTTTTACCTTCCATGGTGGTGTGTTGTTTTTTTAAAATTTTGTCTTGTATAGCATCAGGGCCATGTGTGGACAGGATTTGGAGCGGAATGGTTCAATTCATGTGAGTCGGCTGCAAGGGAAATTTCCTTTTTCTTCACAGAGACATTTTTAGGTTAAACTATCATCATATCCATGTTAATGGCTTATTGTGTTATTATATTATAAGTTTACAACTAAACAATACTTGATAGAAATATGAGTATCTCACATAATAAAGGCGATTGAGTCTTTCTACATACACGAGTGGCTGAGATATGTGAAATGAATTAATAATCGGATATTAGAAGACACTTATTTCCAAAAAATGAATTGTTGATCCATTTTTAGGAAATTGACGGTTGAATGTACAGGTCAGGATAGAAAAGAGACAAAAGATATGACAGGAAAAGGTCAATAAATTATAGAACAATCATTTGGACTAATAGTAAATGTCTTTTATAATGGCCTTTAACGGATTTATCTTACCTTGTTCGTTGCTCTGTGTTTGAAGTAAGTTTCTTAGCAAGCATTAAGCTTAATGACTCGTTGCTACAACCATTACAGGGAGCACAACCATTGTTTGTGTTAGCAGGTCCCAATGTGATTGAATCTGAAGAACATATTTTACATATGGCCAAACAAATCAAGGCTATCACTTCAAAGTATGTTCTTTATTCTTTTATCTGTAATCTGTATATAAGCATATATGTTTGAGTTTGACAGATATAATACATATCATGTTGCTTTGTTTTTTTTTTCTTTTTTTTTTCAGACTTGGATTGCCATTAGTTTTAAGTCAAGCTTTGACAAAGCTAACAGAACCTCATCAAAATATTTTCGTGGGCCTTCAAAGTGAAACATCTTGCAGCTGAGAAAATAGTAAGAGAAAAGCTTCACGTCTTTTGACTTGTTAAAAAAATGATAACCTTTTAATTTTTAAAGAAAGGAAATTGTCTTAAAAAAACAAAACATTAGGATATATCTCGTCTCTGAATGAATAAGATCATGAAGCCATTACATATGGTTGGGCCTCCAAGTTGACTTCTAGGCACCGAGTAATTCTTCTTGATTCTTATAAAAACATACAAATTTACATTGCAATGTAGTGGCTTCAACAGGTTTTCAACTTCCCCTATTATATTGGATTTGTCACCA
Organism: Lactuca virosa; assembly: GCF_052849685.1. Lineage (NCBI taxonomy): Eukaryota > Viridiplantae > Streptophyta > Magnoliopsida > Asterales > Asteraceae > Lactuca > Lactuca virosa. The sequence continues at coordinate 84,947,357 of NC_136428.1, forward strand.
AAAATCAGTTTCCCTCCTTGCCTTATAATTCTATCAACTTCTACAACCACAGGTACGATTTTAGATGGGCGCATGTTGTTTATGGGCTTGAACACACTTTGTTTGTATTAAACCTATAAATTTTATTTAATTAAAAAATCCCAACTCCCAAGTTTAAAAAGATGGTTAAGATGAGCTTTCACTTTCAAGTTTGGTTTATTCATGTGCACCAAAAAGCGAGCAAGCTTGGAGCCATCTTTCAATAACATTTTGAAAGCTAGCTCTTACGTAGCCTCTTCTCTTCTATTGGGAGAAAATAACTGATGTTTTTATTTATCTTCTCCATCTTTCAAGAACGTTTTTTTTTATTTATGATAGGCGATGGGTGATCAAGATGATACTTTCATGAAGAAGTTCGAAAAGCGGTTGTTTCAGGTTTAAATGTTTATTGTCTATCATGTTCACAAGTAACATTACAAATTGTTTATTGTCTATCCTGTCATATAGCATACTACTCATTGTTAAATAAATGATCATATTTTTTATAACTGAAACATTATATGCATTTTTTTTTCTCAGGTTGGGGTGACAAAGTTCAATACACAGGTGATGATATTGATGAAATCCATGAAGAATGATCGAATTTTTTTACAGACATCATTTACCGGTGATATTTTGTATCCACAGACAATATAACAGTGAAATGTTAGGTAGCATCTGTCTTTTGACATATGGTGTGCAATGTTTTTGTTAACTATGTGAAATATTAAGTAGCATCCTCTTTGACATGTAATGTACATACAATGTTTTTGATAACTTGTTTAACATTTAGATGAAATTGAATGTTTGGTATATATTTGTATTTGTATTATGTGTAAATGTGTATCGTAAATGCACGTCGTAAATATGTATTGTAAATGGATGCTGAATTTTATGACACGCAAATGCGTCTCATATTGATTTATGACAGGGGCTTTAATGATACGCAATGCGTGTCATAAATGTACGTCGTAAGGTTACGACACGCAAATGCGTGTCGTCTTCCTTTATGACAGGCCTTCCTTGATACGCAATGCGTGTCGTAAACGCGCGTCGTAAATGTGTGTCGTAATTGTGCGTCGTAAATGCGCGTCGTAAACAGACATTTGCGCGTCGTCTGAGCGTTTTACGACAAGCATTGCGCGTCGTAAAAGGCTGTTTTTCTAGTAGTGTTGGGTCCTCTTGGGAGGCTTGGAAGTTGATGAAGAATGTGGAACCTTTGAGACACCAACAATGACTCAACTTGATGTAGATGCTAGTCCAAAACTCTTAAACTCTTAAGCTTGAAGTTCATAACCAATATAAACTTCAAGAGAGCAAAAGATATGCAAGTAATCTTCAATAACTCAAAGCAAAGAAGAGATGGAGAGTCTCCCATGGAGCTCTTGGCCATTGGAAGAAAGAATGAGGCCAAAAACTTCAAGAGTGGAAACCTCATATTTATAGTGCCTAAAAGTGAAGTTATTAACCATTGGTTCCTTCAACTTTAGACAAAAGTATCTCCTTGTCATAAGCATGTCTCCCATGCCTTTAAAGCATGATTAGACAAGTCATACACTTCTTCTTTTTATGCATATATCGAAAATTGCATAAAGAAGAAGAAAGAAAGTCAAACTTTTATAAACTCTTTCATAAAATATAAACCTTGTCTTTTAGGAAAAAGATAAAAAAAGGATTCAACTAGTCCAAAAGTTTGTACATGACTTATAAATCATACCATATGATATATATTAAGTTACTTGCTAATGGAATTTATTATTTCCATGAAATAAATAATTTCCAATTTAATTATAAGAGTTTTATTGAATATTTATTAAAATCAATTTCTAATAAATAATCAATTGTATCAAGTTGTTGTTAGTGTGACCCATTAGTATCATATGTTATTTAGCAATATCACTTTAATATGACTCTTGAGCATAGTAGATCTTTCATCATGTTAGTCCTTAGTTTTATCTCCTTTTGTCCCATATTCTTAGATACCATTTCAGTAATTGTTATGGGACCATGTTTGTAATATTTTTATTCGACAATGACCATTTATGTAATAATTTTTAAGATGTACAATCGACATGTTATAACATATACAACGTGTTACCAAATTATCTTCACCGCATTGTAAAACATGAAATAACATCAAACTTTTAATTTTTCTGAATTGCTAAAATCCAATGTTCTAAAAAGTTCGTCATGGCTCCGCCATGGCGCACCTTGGCTACAAGGTTTATACTTGTCACCAAGCTTTGACAAAATGTCGTATTAAGTCACATATATGTATAAAAATGAATAAGAGTATAATATATATATATATATATATATATATATATATAATTATTAATAATATACGAAATTCCCGCCTTAAGTCACGCTTTACAAACGACATGGCTCACCACGGCTCAAAAAAGCTTGAGGCTTGACATTACCGTCAAGTCATGCCTTAGGTTATTTATAACCATACTAAAATCCGTTAATTATAAAAAAAAAATAGCAGGGTGTCGGGAAAATAACAACACGAGAAAATAAAAATCTATAAAAATTAAATGAACATAAAGAAAAGCCACTAAAAACAGGGTGGAAAAAGATCAATCTACAAAGAAAAAAATAGCACTCTACTTTGACAATAGAAAAACAATAGCACCAAAACCTTAGCATCTTTTTATGAAATAAAAAACCATTTCTTGCTTTTTCTTGTTGAGATTTTTGGAAATAGAAATCTACTTGTAGTTGTCTTCACCCTTTCCGGGATTTAAGAAACTCCTCCACACTTTATCGGTTATCAAAGATGGTTTCACTAGCTTCCCTTGCTTGTGCTTTGATCTAAGGATCTCGTACATAATGTCAATTTTTATCCGTAAGCTTCAAGTTTTGATTTTCTTTTGGAGCTATTTAGCGCAAAATGTGTGTGTGTGTGTGTGTGTATATATATACATATATATATATATATATATATATATATATATATATATATATATATATATATATGTGTGTGTGTGTGTGTGTGTATGTTTTACCCCTTGCTTTTACTTGTAATTATGATCCTTCAATATCCTGGTCACTTAGACAAGGTTCATCTCTCCTTGAAGTTCCATATCTACCCCTCCTTGATCTCTCACCCTCTATCTCTTCCAAAATTCTTTGAGGAAAATTTTTCATCTATGCGTTAGTGGTATGGAAGCAGGAAGAGAACAGTAGAAAACTATCAATTCTACACAACAAACTTCTAACTTTATATCATCAAGATTCTACAAATTTATATAAAAGGGAAGAGACTAGAGACTCTTAGCAGAAGTTGGACATGGTCAAATTCCTTAATGGGGATTACCTGAAACTTTGAGGAAGGAAACAACAATTTGGACATGAACAACACACTCTCAAAGCAAAGATGCAAATTTTGCACTCTTAAAGAGAAAAAAACAGTTTTAAGGAAGCAAACACTCCAGATGGTGATTTAAATGGGTATCAAAGGAAAATCATATTTAACATGAGCATTAGTAGCGGTGACTAGAATTATAAAGGAATGGTGATCAAAATCCATTTACATGTGTGCTATATGGCTTAATAAATTACTCGTAAGCTCTTGAACATTTAATACCCTCCATGGCTACCCAAAACAAAAAGATGCCAGTGAGAAGAAAGAAAGATCTGTAGGTCTGTGTGTGTGTGTGTGTGAGAGAGAGAGAGAGAGATGTGGGGCCTAATGTTTATTAATAATAAAAAACTAAATTAAATACAAAAATTATAAAAAAATGTATCAAAGGGGCATTTTAGTCTTTTTAGTTTTCTGGAGGACCAAAACCACAATCAAACTAGATCAAAATGATCACGAAGCAAAAAAAAAAAAAAAAACAAATCGGGGTTTGTACCAAACCTCAGAAAAATGCATACCACAGGGACCATTTTTGCAATTTTGTTTATATTTTTTGATTAAATTGATATATACATCATTATAAGATTGAATATAAATGTTCGTTTAATAGATAAGAAGGATATATATGTAATTATGGACTTTGGAAGGATATAAATGCAATATATTATGTTATGTTTTTAAGGTGTGTATGGAATTTTCCCGTTTATCTAAGATCTTTTATTGAAGCGGAAGTTGATTGGTTTAGGAAAGGGATAATGACTTAAAAGGGTAATATTTTTCGATTTGTACACATTTGGTCAGTGAGTTTTTTTTCATCCACATTTACCCCTTCAACCTGTTAAACTATACACATTCAGTCCTTATGACCGGTTACTCTAGGTTAGCCGGGAAAAATGACTTAATATGGTAATATATTTTTCATTTTGTACACATTTAGTCCTTAATATTTTTTGTTTCAAAATAAGTCATTTTTGTTTTTGTACTCATTCAGTACTTATGAATGATTTCTTTAAATTTTTCTCACGACATCTTACGTGTGACAATCATTAATGAGGTGTTTGGGGTTGTTGAAGCTTATGTCCATCACGATCTCGACTGTTTGGTTGAGTAGGTCTTGTGGTTTGTCTTAAGACTTGTGTTCTGAACGTCGTAACTTCTTCATATGATATCATATTTTAACGATATTTATATCCACGTGTTCTTTTTTTGAGTCCATTATAACTTTCGTTAAGATTACTCCCATTAATATGTAATATATTTTTTACTTATGATTTATAAAAAACATTCATACATGTATTCATAAAAAAACGTATGGATATAAAAATCGTAAGTAAAAATATATTGCTTTTTAACAGGAGTAATCTAAATAAAAGTTGTAGTAGACTAAAATACGAACGCATGTATATAAAGATCATTAAAACCCGAGATCGTATGAAGAAGTTATGACATCCGAACATATGACCTAAGCTACCAAATATTTGAGATCGCGATGGACATAAGCATCAAAAGCCCCAAAACATCTCATTAATGATTGTCTCATTTAAGATGTCGTGAGAAAAAAAACTAAAGAAATCATTCATAAATATTGAATGAGTACAAAAACAAAAATGACTTATTTTGCAACAAAAAAATATTAAGGACTAAATGTGTACAAAAATATTAAGGACTAAATGTGTACAAAATGAAAAATATATTACCCTATTAAGTCATTTTTACAGGCTAACCTGGAGTAACCGGTCATAAGGACTGAATGTGTACAGTTTAACAAGTTGAAAGATAAATGTTGACGAAAAAAAAACTCAATGACTAAATTTGTAAAAATCGAAAAATATATTACATTTTTAAGTATTGACCCTTTAGGAAACAACCTAGAAGGTAATTAACTATGTCGGGGGTAGCTGCATGTCATAAAGGTAATTAACTATTTTTAGTTTTATGCACTCACATTTTTTCTTATTTATGATCATATTCTCCTTCATTTCCTCTTACACCTATACAAAAATGCAAACGACCATCAAGACTAATCTTCCAATGAATTCTTATATTAGGAATATTTTTTATAATGTCGGATGTCCACAGGATAGACATGATTGCTTTGCAGTATATATTGGAACAAGGATTGGATCATTAGATATGATCTTGGAGCACATTTTCGTGAGTATTTGACTAGAGAGTAGAATACTTTTTTTTAATATTTTTAACATATTTTTTAACCTTAAAAACAGTTTACTTTTTTCCTTCTAAGCATCTTGAAATTTGGTAATTGGTACATAAATTTCTTATTTTAGTATTTTAGTTACACATAAATTTTAGTTTCAAAAAGTATATGTCACCGGTTTCATGGTCTATGATATATAGAATCTATGGTAATTGGTGACTCCAAATATAAAAGAATACAAGATTGAAAGTCTTATCGAATTCAATCCTCATAGGTTTCCCTACAAAAATAAACTAAGGCAATCAAGTGTGCAAAGCTAAACTAACTACAATAGGAGTCAAACTACTAAAATCACCCATAGCTATAGCTATGCCTATGGCTATTAGCTCATGACTCACAAAACACCCATCAAACTCATCTAGACAGGAGTATAAAAACAAGAAATCGAATTGGAAGTTGAAAGCCCAGTAGTCTCCACAGCATTTGTGATTCTCGCCCTATCAACTGGCCTGAAAATGTAAAGAATCGACATACAGAACACAAGAATGGTGGTCTCCTTTACCACATAAACCTCCCACCGTGTAGACAATGCAAGAAGAAAAAGCTTCGTAATGAGCACATACACAATAGTCAACATCATAAATAACCACAACTTATTCGAATTCCGATCACCATTCAAATCAGTCTCACGAATCTCATCCAACAAGATACTCGACAACGCTATGGAGAAGTAAATAGCAAAGCAGTAGATGACATCTGCCAGTGACCCGTTTTCTTTATTATAAGGTACAGCAGCTTCCCATGGCAATATTGGATCTGCATTAGCCCAAACCTCAAGCACGATCACAATCATCAAAACCAGTTTTTCCTCTCGTTTCAAAAATGGCTTCCAGAAAAACCATCCTGCACCAATCAACACAATCACGGTTGACAAAAGAACAGCCCTCATAAGCTGAAATATGTAAAACACGGCATCCAATCCATGAGCAGTTCCTGTAATCTTCACATGATGTAGATCCGCAGCAACACACATAAATTGAACACAATTCACAAGAAGCAGCCCACCCATTAGTAAATGGCTCCTGTTAAAGATTCGCCTGTTCTTGAAGCATACTAAGATTCAAAACCCTAGAGAACTTAAGTAAATGAAAGAGAAGATGATGTACAGAGACGGGAGTTGTGTTAGCCCGGCTGATAAAAAGTTTTTGGTAGTGCCATTGCCATTGCCATCATCGATGTTGTAAAGCTCTGCATGACCCTCCATTGTCACGAAGGATTCGTTGTTGCAGTTGACGAAGAAGAGTGAGTTGATACCGGAATATGTTACATGGAACGATTTGTTGAAGGAAAACTGAGGACCATGAGAAAGATTTTGGAAAGTAAAGAGGACTGATGAGTTTGATTTGAAATCCAAGGGACAAATAGTAGTGTTTTGTTGGAATTCGAAGATGTCTTGGTTTCTTGTTTCAAGCGAATGCAGGTAGAAATCATAATCATGTGATTGAAGGAAGAAACCAATATGTGATGCATTAGTAGGTGATGAGGTGGAGGTGACTGCGATGGAGGTGAACATGAAGGAAACATAACCTGCATTTGTAAATTCAAAATCCGATAAAGGGATCATTTGTCGGTTACTGGATTGGAGATTCAGAGATACGATATGCGCTGTGGATGGTGCTGTGAAGATGAAGTGGTAGAGGAAAACAGCGGTGAGAAGTTTTTCTAATATCCTCATTTGGTTTCACGGGTGGTGGTTGGCGGAGGAAGGCGGTGGTCTAGAAAAGTGAGGGTAGCAGGACAGTAAACGTAACACCCACCCTCTTTCACGATGAAAAAACTATAAAGATGTATTGTTAAATTTCTTGATCCATTCTCGTTGATATCAAGCATATTTATCTACAGATGTTTCTTAATTCTAAGATAACTAGGAGTCTAGGATAGGGGATACAATACTTGCCTAATGTAATATGACTCGAATACAAAGCAACAATTAAAAAACTTTTGGTAATATTTTATCGTCCATAAAAAATAACAACATGAGAAAAATAGGGATAAAGACGGATGTTAAATTTTGAAAAAACTATGTGTGCGATAGAGATAAAATCTCATAATTACGGTTTCCATATGTCTTTTGAATATTAATCCCAGGAAGTGTGATAGAGGTCTCGAGGTGTGGAGAAACTTTTATTACTTAATAGAGTTTTTCTTCGTTTTATTGTCCTAGTGTGTGGTAACATTTTGTGGAAGTTTTTTTTTGCTTATAATTGTCAATAAAATAATTTGGTGCATCAAATTAAGTACAGTATGTAATTAAATATGTAATGATATGGTTACATCTTGGATCTTGAACGTATTATCAAACAATATTGCCGAATTCGTTATATACTCTTCATCAGCAAAGGAAATCTAGAAGGATTTAGATGATCTAGCCACCTATTTCACCAAGCTCAATAAACTTTGGGATGAATTGAAATCAAGTTTCTCATGGGATTAAATGGGGAACATGGAGCTGTTAGAGGAAACATTCTCATGATAAACCACATCCGACTATGGCACATGCTTATGCTCTCTTAATTCAAGACTAAAAACAGAGAGAGATAAATTCGTCTTCCAATTTCTTTCCTGAATCTGCTGCTATGAACATTGAGGCTGGTATATTTCATGTCAAGAACTATTATAAAGGGGAAGATTCTAAAAGAAACATGACATGTAATTTCTGTAAGAAGTCTGAGCATACAGCCAACAAATGTTATTGCCTTACTGGTTTTACAAAAAAATTTAGGTTCACAAAAGGCTTTTTTTTTATAAAGCTTTTTCATTAATTTAAATGTCATCGTACAATGAGTGAGATGGCAAACGGGTAACAAGCTGCGCCGCTAAACCTTTTTGTATGGTAAAGCTAATTCGTTTGAAGACTACATCATTAGAGGATCATCATGCTCTACAATCAAATAATTCTTCCTACAGCACTCAAAGTCTTCCTGAGTTTTCAAAAGAGCGGTTTCAACAATATCAACAATTCATTTCCATGTTTAACAACTTCAACAAAGGATCTGAATCACAAAATCATGCACAAATGAATATTTATCATCAAAGTCAGCCTCAAACTCATCACATGAATCCAACAAATGTCAATTTCATTCAAACTCCACCCAATTTAAATCAACAATCTCAAGTCAATCAAAACAATGTCAATATGAATCATTCCAACTTCAACTTTGTTGGTAACGTGTTTCTTTCCCAAAATACCCCTAATGGAGCAGTCATTATTAATCCAGTTAGTTGTCATTGTCTTGTTACTGCTACAACTACTTGGATTATTGATTCGGGGCTAGAGATCATATGTGTCATAATAGATCCTTGTTATTTCAAATCCAAACTCTAAAAGTTCCATATCAAATAACTCTTCCTACCGGACAACAGTTGAGTGCTTATAAAGTTGGAAGCACTTATCTTGCAGAGAATGTTATTCTTCATAATGTTCTTCATGTGCCTCATTTCCAATTCAATCCTTTGTCAATCAGCAGGTTGTGTCACCAATTAAAATCTCGTGTTGTATTTTTAGACAAGTTTTGTTTCTTATTGCAGGGCCTTTCTCTGAAGAGGCCTCTGGTTCTTGGCATTCCAACCAAAACAAGAACATATCAATTGCACTTTCTGTTACTTCAAATACCCCTTCAGATCCATCTGTCATTTTTTCTACTTCTTTTTGTAATAATGCTACCATAAACAATTTATTTCTATTATGGCATAATAGGCATGTGCATTTTCCATTGTACAAGTTGAAAGTTCAAAATCTTTTGAACAATGAAAAGATTAATTCTAATCTTTCTTGTGATATATTATAGAGCTAGACAACACAAGTTACCTTTTGGTCAAAGTACAATTCCTACCTCATCTCCTTTTGATCTAATTCAATTTGGCAAGAACATCAAATTCATAAGATCAGACAATGCTTATGAATTGAGATCAAGTAATGAGGCTATTTCATTTTTTTCAAGAACAGGCCATTCTCCATCAAACAAGTTGCAGGAATACCCCTCAACAAAATGGGGTTGTTGAGAGGAAACACAAACACCTCTTGGAAACTTCTAGAGCTCTAATGTTGCAATCAAAACTACCCTTAAGTTTTTTGGGTGACTGTGTCTTAATGTCACTCATCTGATAAACAGATTTCCATCAAAAGTTTTAAAAGGAAATTCTCCTTATTTTGTACTATACGGTAAGCATCCTACATATTCAGATTTGAAAAGTTTTGGATGTTTATGTTTTGTTAGTACCCTATCACACAACATAGACAAATTTAAGCCCAGAGCTCTTCGTACGGCAAGAAATGATACAATATTTATGACCTGACAACAAAGAAAATTATTGATTCCAGAGATGTCATCTTCCATGAACATATTTTTCCCTATTCTGATAAGAAAACATCCTTTGAACCCTTATTTCCATGTGAGATCAACTTATCTCAATTTTATATTGATGTTCCCACTATTCCATATGTTACTTCTGAAAATACCCAAAATACCCCTCATGATAATTCTCAACCATTACATGTTCATACAGATCCTCCGCATGTTCTTGGATGCACCACCAGAACTCTCAAGACTCCTGCCCACTTGCAAGACTTTATTTGCAATAATGTTTCTTGCAATTTCCAAAATCGTCAAAATCCTCAATGTTATTCATTTTTATCCTGTGCTCATCATGTCACTCATACTTCTTCACCAAAGCATGTTTTCTTTAATACCTTATCACAATAAAGAAAATGGTTGATTCAAAATATGGATCAAATTTTTGAACCATCATGCTTTGAAGAGATGGTATTAATACATGAATTGCAAGAAGCTATGGCCAAAGAGTTTGAAGCCTTAGAAGCAAATAACACATGGGTTCTTGTTGATCTTCCTTAAAGGAAGAAACCCATCAGTTGTAAATGGGTGTATAAAGTGAAATAAAAGGATAATTGTGAATGAATGATTTAAAGGGAGATTGTGGTCAAAGGATTCACACAAAAGGCTGGAATTGACTATACATAGACTTTTTCACCAATGGTCAAAATGACTACTATCGGGGCTTTGATAGTTGATGCAGTTAAGAAAGGATGGGATATGTATCAACTAGATATGAATAATGCATTTTTGCATGGAGATCTACATGAAACCACCACCTGGCTTTAAATATATCCAATCCAAATCAAGTTTGCAAACTTCAAAAATCATTATATGTGTAACATCCCAAAAACCAAGGTAAAATTTTTATTTTTAAAAACCAACCAAAATCCATAAGCGTTTACAAAACATAGTTTCCAAAATACTCAGTGAGCATAGGTAATCATACGATCTACCAGTCTAATACATAACCAACATAACCTCAATCCAATATACCAGAATATATAATCCAGTACGACAGCATTGGTGCCTTCGACCTACAAGTACAATGAGGAAAACTCACCTCACAGTCTGAAATGTAGCTGAACAAATCACAGCTCCAACTGTTGACTCTACAGGTCACATATACAAAAAAACAGTGACCTAATCTCAAAATACTGCTCAAAATGTCCAAAATACCCCTAAGTCAAACTTGGTCAAAATCCTAGTCAAAAAGTCAAGGGTCCCACTTAGGTTGAGTACCCCCTAGGTACTCCTCTCTATGCCTAAAGTAGAGGGTGCCTTCTTAAACTACGGGCTCCAAACCTGGTACATGTAACGTACCAACGCTGAATCCTCAAATCATCATTAAGTCCTTACTTTATTAATACAAAACACAAAACCTTAGATCTAGTTAAAATTGGACGTCTTAATGGATAAAGTCTCTGACTTTATCCATTTTCATGCATACAAGAGTGTATAAACTAAAAACCTTGGTCAAAAAGTCATCCAAAGCTCCAAAACTCTTGCATGGCTTAATGAGAGTGTCCAAGCTCTCATTTTTATGAATCCATTAGCTCAAAACTACAGAAAACTACATTTCAAGGACCTGGAGTAGCTCATACTCCACTAGACCAAACCATGGGACCAAAAATATACGCAAACTCTAGACTAGAAAGATCTATGTAAATAACTCATCAAGTTCCAAGATTTATACCTTCAAATGATGCTTGAAGGTGAAACACTAATGGATCCAAGATTCCTTGAGCCTCCAAGATGATTCCACTTCCTTCTTCTTCATTCAAGAACACCAAAGATGCACTCTCAAGCTTAAAATGCTCATACAATGGATTAGGATTTGCAAGGGACGATGTGGGAGATGGAGGCTGATGAGGGAAAGGGTTTTGATGAGATAAGGATGCTTAAATAATGCTCAAACCCCAAAAATTAGGGTTTTCCCACTGGCCATATACGCCCTTCGTAGCAAAGAGTATGCCCAGGGTACGCCCCAAGTGTTGAGTGTGAATCCACGGAGGTTGTTGAGTGTGAATCCACAGAAAAGTTGGTCAAAAATGGCAGGAAACCAGGAACCATGTGTGAAGCCACAACTGGTCAAAAATGGCAGGAAACCAGGAACCATGTGTGTTTCCATCTCTATATAAGAGATTCATCTGTATTTGTAAAACTTGTATCTAGAGTAACACAGAAAGAGTGCAGATTAGCACCAAGAAATATAAATTCCTAGTTACCGGTGGACGTAGGTCAGAGAAGGACCGAACCACGTTAAATCCCTCGTGTTCATCCTTGTGTTCTTGTTTTTTCGTGAGTTGTGTGTGTGTTTAGAGTCGTGTGTTAAGTGTCTCGATCCTAACAAGTGGTATCAGAGCTTTGGTTTTAGCTCCAGAGGGTGATTTTCTGTTTTTGGTCGAAATTTTTTTCTCAAAAACGAATTTAGTGTAGACTGTTGGAAAGGTCTCGTTCCGCAGATTCCGAAAATATTTTTTCTGAATTTTTCGACCACCGGAAGGCTCCTAAAATCACCGGTCAACGTTACTGTAGCTGTCGGATTCACTGTAGCAGTTCGCCGGAGAAGACGACACTGTAGCACCAGATACTGTAGCAGTATGCCGGAGAAGAAGACACTGTAGCAGGCACTGTAGCACGACGTCAGCGGTGACGTCAGCAGACACTGTAGCACTACGTCAGCGGTGACGTCAACAGACACTGTAGCAGGCACTGTAGCAACACTGTAGCAGATTTGAAAATTTGCAATTTGGCCCCTGAATTTCCAGAAAATTGCAAGATAGGTCATTGTTCTTTCAGAAAATGGCAGAAAGCAGTAAGCTTCAGATTGAGAAGTTTGATGGGAAAGATTTTGGTTGGTGGAAGATGCAAATTGAAGATTTGCTCGTACAGAAAGACTTGGACGCAGTTTTAGGTGAAAAACCGGAGGCGATGACACAGGCAAACTGGGAGACTTTGGATAAGAAGGCCAAGGCATTTATTAGACTGACGTTGTCAAAGGATGTTGCCTTCAACATTTTGAAGGAGACCTCGGCAAAGGGAATCATGGAGGCGTTGTCTAATATGTATGAGAAGCCATCGGCAACAAATAAAGTCTTCCTGATTCGGGAACTAGTCAACACGAGGATGAGGGAAGGAAGTTCAGTTACAGTACACATCAACAATTTGAACTCGATTTTATCCAGACTTGGGTCAGTGGGAATAAAATTTGAGGACGAAGTTCAAGCTTTACTACTGTTATCATCATTACCTGACAGTTGGTCCGGAACAGTTACAGCCGTTACTAGTTCCGCAGGATCGAAAGAGCTCACTTTTGAGGGAATTCGGGATTTAATTCTAGGCGAAGACGTCAGACGAAGAAATTCCGGGGAATCATCAAGTGAACAATTGAATGCGGTCAGAGGTAGAAGAAATAACAGAGGTAGTGGGAGCGGGAACAGGAGAAGGAGTCAGTCGAGGACTCGAAATGATGTGACTTGTTGGAACTGTAAAGAGGTTGGACATTTCAGGAATCAATGTCCAAAAGACAAGAAAGAAGTTAACGTTGCAGTAGACCATTCAGATGATGATGTTTTGATCTGTAGTGTGGAGAGCAATGTGGATTCCTGGGTTATGGATTCGGGTGCTTCATTTCACGCTACCCACAACCGTGAAGCACTGCAGAATCTGAAAGAAGGGGATTTTGGTAAGGTAAGACTGGCGAACGATGAGGTTCTTGATGTGACGAGCATAGGTGACTTAGTTTTGAAGACTCCAGTTGGTCCATGGAATTTGAAGGATGTCCGGGTAATTCCAAGTCTGAAGAAACAGTTGATTTCTGTTGGGCAGTTGGATGAACAGGGACACGAGGTTAAGTTCAGGAATGGGCAGTGGAAGGTTGTCAAATGAAATCTTGTGATAGCTCGTGGACATAAGAGGGGTTCATTATATATGGTCAGTTTACCGTCTGAGGGAGTAACCGTCCCAGTTCAGAAGAAAAACAAAATCCGGTTCATAGAGTCTTGTGGACAGAAGAAGGTTTGCTTTGCAGATGGCAAACCCAGAGTCACAGGTCAGATTCAGGTTGAACGTGTTTGGAACGGTTCAGAAAAACCAGTCAAGGGCATTCATAGCAGTAGGAGCATGGGCTTTGTTTCAGCTAGAATACCCAGAACAAAGTGGGTTAAGAGAACCAGTATTCCATCTGTAAAAGTCTCTCCAGATTATCTGCTTCACATGGAGAGTGTCGTTTGTTCTCAGGATGTTCCAGGATCGGGCAGTTCATTTCAGTGGGAGCCGGTGGAGACAGAGAACAGGTAAATTGAAGAGAAGGCAGGGTAACTAGGAAGGAGTTAAGATCAAATTTTTTTTAAAATACAGATGCACAGTTGAAGCACAGGTGAAGATTGCTCTGTGGCTTCAAGTGGGAGATTGTTGAGTATGAATCCACGGAGGTTGTTGAGTGTGAATCCACAGAAAAGTTGGTCAAAATGGCAGGAAACCAGGAACCATGTGTGAAGCCACAACTGGTCAAAAATGGCAGGAAACCAGGAACCATGTGTGTTTCCATCTCTATATAAGAGATTCATCTGTATTTGTAAAACTTGTATCTAGAGTAACACAGAAAGAGTGCATATTAGCACCAAGAAATATAAATTCCTAGTTACTGGTGGACGTAGGTCATAGAAGGACCGAACCACGTTAAATCCCTCGTGTTCATCCTTGTTTTCTTGTTTTTTCGTGAGCTGTGTGTGTGTTAGAGTCGTGTGTTAAGTGTCTCGATCCTAACACCAAGTACGCCTGGCGCAAGGGCAATTTTGCATAATTTTTTACTTAGGGTTAAAAATGGAAATTTACCTGAATAATGGGTTTAAGCAGGCGTTGGTACAATATAGGCTCAAGCAGGCGTTAAGAAAATGGCATGCTAGACTTTCTTCTGCTTTAAAGAATATTGGTTATCAAAATTCCAAGAATTATTACCCCCTATTCTTTAAGAAAATAGGATGTCATGTTACCTTTGTTGTTGTATATGTAGATGATATTATGCTAACAGGTAACAACAAAGAGGAGATTATTCAATTAAAAGCTTTTCTAGATTCAACTTTCAAGATCAGAGATCTTGGAAATCTTAATTTCTTTTTGGGCATTGAGGTATTGTATACTACTCAAGGGATTGTTCTCACTCAAAGAAAATTTGTTTCAGAAATGCTAAAGGAGTTTAATTGCTCTGGAAATATAGTTTGTCCCCTATCATCAAATCATAAATTACTTCTTTCTCAAGGAGATTGTTTAGAAAATCCATAAGTATTTCGATTATTGGTTGGAAAATTAAATTTCCTAGTTAACACCAAACCTGATTTGGCCTTTTTCTATCCAGCATCTTAGCCAATTCATGTCAGATCCTAGATATCCTCACTTGGAAGCAGCTATTCATGTCCTTAAATATGTTAACAATGATCCAAATCAATGATTGTTCATGTACAATAGTGATGACTTTTTCATTAAGTGCTTATTGTGATTCTGATTGGGCTTCGTGCCCCCAATCCAGAAGAAGTATTAGTGGATTCATTTTTTTCTTGGTGATAGTCTAGTTACATGGAAATCCAAGAAGCAAATCACTATCTCTTTGTCTTCAGCAAAAACTTAATATAGGAGTATGAGAAGGGTCATATATGAATTAGTGTGGCTTACAAGATTGTTAAACGAGTTTACTATCCCTAAGTTAACTCATGTTCCTGTTCACTATGATAATCTAGCTGCTATACACATTGCTCGAAATCCTGATTTCACGGGATGACAAAATACGTAGAGATCGACTGCTATTTTGTCTGAGAAAAACTATAGGATGGACTAATTTCTCTCAAGAATTTTCCAACACAATCCTAATTAACTGATGTTTTTACAAAGAATCTTTCAAGTAAACAACACAACCATTTGGTCAGCAAGTTAGGAGTTCATCATCTCCTAACTTGAGGGTGGTGTTAGTGTTAGCCTTGACTTATTTTGACCTTACGGGTTTATCACGTGATTGGTTGTTAGAGAATTAGTTTTACTCTTATTAGATTAGTTTTTACAGATTATATATTCTCCTATTCTTCAGTATTGTAACAACAGATTTGAGAATAATGAAAATACTTTTTCTCTCTCAACTCTTCACAAATCATCAGTTGGCGACTAGGAGGTTATCTTCAATAACTCATTTGATAAGACATCCGAAGAAGATTGTATACGAGTGTCCTTGTTGTATACATTATAGAATAGGTTTTGCGTAGATCCTTGTTACCCAGTAAATGACGAATTTCTTGCACTCGAATATTTCGACTAATTAAACATGTATCATATAATTTTTGAATTTAATTTGCTCAATTGAAATTTATTAAATATTTTATGTAATTGGATCTATTTTTTGCAACATGTACCTATGGGGGCAGAGTAATAGCATCGAACATTTATAAAAAATTCTTATGTGTTTGAAAAAACCGAGGGGCATCCTTAACCCATTTATCCAGAAACATGTCGGATACTTTCTTATAACATCTTAGGGGTTTATGTATGCTTTTAACGTGAAAAATACTTATTTTACATTAATAATTTTTCTTGGCATAATTATGTTTGCTAAAGTTTGACCTCTTACTTTTATAGATCTAGATTATGGATACATTTTCATATTGTACGTTTGGTAACCAAATAGTCCAATACCAAGTGTCATCTCTCAGGCCATTACATAACCAAGACTTTGGCGTGTAGGGTAGACGTAACGTACATGTGTCAATAATGTTTTCATTGTATTCATATTACTTTATAATTTTTGTGTATCATATAATTAAATATATTTTAATTAAATATATGTTGATTAATATTTATTCATGATTACATAGTGATTAACATTTATGTATGATTAGGTGGATAATTGGCTAATTGGGAGATCATAGCCTACTTAGAAGGAGAGTGTTGCTTTGTGGTGGTCTACTAGTTGGTCCTGAATAGAAAGGGTTGATTTACCACATTTTTTGATATGTTGGTTTGTTGTTTTGTTAAACTAGTACACAAGTGAAAATTGTTTGATGTTTTTTTACATATTACTATGTACATATCTAAGGTTTTTTTAAATCAAATGTAGGATACTGTTGACTACATCTTTCAATAAAAATTTTAAAATCAAATATAGGATATTGTTGACTATATCTTTCACTAACATTGACCTTACACTTAGACTTAGTTTTAACCATAGATTTAGTCCTACTGGATTGTTCAGACTTTGTTATATCGGTTGGGAACAAAGATTGACATTTTAAGCATGTGTATTTTATATATTGGCAGCAACTAGATGTTTTCTTTATTTAATCTTCTCCTTTGGATGGGATATAATTATGGTTCCCCAGTAGTCCAACTTAGTTTTTGTCCATCAATGGTGGTAAAACATGCATTACTTTATTTGGATGTTTGTATTTAGTTGGCACTAGCACATGGTACACAACATCCATACATCTAGCTCGATACGTCTCCATAGTAAAATATCGGCCTACCATTTTATTATAATATGTATACCTTATTTGTTTGAAAGTCACTATTGCATGACCACATGGTATACAACTAATTGACATTTCCTACATCTATATGTCATGGCTTGTAAGTTGAATATATCATCTTACTTTTGGTCGGTCACTTGATATCTATCCACATCCATCCCATACATACTACAAACTTATGAATCCTCATATCCAAAACCTTCTTTGCACAAAGGTAACATGATTTTGAAGTTATGAGATGTATGAATAACAACAAATTGTCATGTAAAGTAAAACAAAAGTTATATTAGTATATTTATTTTAATTATGTTTTACGTTACGTTGTTGACAAAATCATTTATGCATTGTGGCACGGAAAAAAGTCAATGAGCATGGTTATCAGTAGTTTTTATGTGTCTCTTGATAATGAATTAATCGATTTTGCACTATTAGATGAACACTAGGAAAACACTTATTTGCCAATTTATGGAAACCAGTTATGTCTATGTTAATGGCAATGACCGTATCAGATATGATGGTTAAAATGTTCATATCCCAAATACATTCTTTTAGCCTCAATAAAAACCGCATCCATGACTGTGAACTTTTTGTTTTTCCAACTCCCAAAGTGGCAAGATTTGCTTTTTGTCTATGGTCATATCTAGGAACATGGTTTTCAGGTATTTATTATTCAGGTGGGCACTATCAATTACAATAAAGGGATGCATGCAATTTTTAAATGCTTGAATCTACAAAAATTATATTAGCAATCTGATCATAAAAATTTATAACAAATACATATAATGTTTGCAAAATAATCTTACCATACAATTGGTACAGTGAAAAGCATTCACATCGATGATTTTCATTTGTCTTTATTTGGGTAACCGTCCTTGAATTCTTCATTTCTAAAAGTTGTAACAATGTATAAGAAGTTTTAGAAATATTTTTTCAGGGAACCTTCTCAATAGCTCTAGAGCATAAAAAAAAAATTGTCCATGCTTGTCAGTACGAAATATGAACACTAGCAAGGCATTAATAGTTCACTAAATTTGTTTTCCGTGCAACATATTTCATGTAGTATCAGTCAATATATCATTCCGACATTTATTTGTTGGCTTGATGATGAGGTTGCAGTTGTATGTTTAAACATGTATCATTATCTACAAGTTTACAGACTTGAAAAGTTTCTATAATATTTTCTTAACTGTTATTTACAATTTTTAGCTAAAACAATTGTTTCAAATCTTTTATAGATCGGATATGTTGATTCTAATATAAAATCTCTCTTCAACAAATTACATTCACAATGCAATCTTAAGATCTTACTTGTTTTCTGTACAGACCCGACCCAGACGGTGGGTAACCCGGACGGCCGTCCAAGGTCCATATTTCCAAGTAGCCCAAATTTCCTAGAGTATATGGTATATATATAGAGAGAGAGAAAAAAATGAACTTATCTAAAAATGCTAGTAGAAATATTTTTCTTTAAATTAGTTCTTTTTCAAATGTTGTGGTCATATTTGTGTTTATTAATTCTAATAGTGAATTTTATGAATTTTATAATGGTATGTCTATTTTCAATTTAACTTTTATTATATTTATGACCTTGAAGACTTATTTTTTTCTTTTCGTCAAAAGTCCACTGTATCTTTAACCCGCAATGTTTCTATATAGCTGTACCAGCTTGACATGCGATGAGGATTGTGGGCTAGAGATACTTTATGTATATGGGATGACAATTCGGTAGCGCATTAGACATCCTCAGAAAGCCACTATATTAATTAACCCAACAAAATTAGTGAGTCGTGTTTAACTTGAAGTTGAAAGCCACTATATTAATTAACCCAACAAAATTAGTGAGTCGTGTTTAACTTGAAGTTGAAAGCCACTATATCAATTAACCCAACAAAATTGATACTATTAATTAAACTACATCAAACCATATTAACATATGTAATCTGAAACAATATAAAGTCATATATTCGCTTCGATTTTTGTCTGATGCAAACAAGTATTTTAGAAAACTAATATGAACCATTCTCAATAATAGGAAATGTAGATTCGGAACCGTAAGCAAATTCAAAAGTGTAAACAAGTAAACTAATGGCCAAGAGCTCATGATCGGAATTTTGTACATTTCCGAATGTTTTTATGTTGATCCGGGATATACGATATCATTCTAGAACATACTTTGTTTATGTACTATCATATTTTGGAATACTTTCACGTTATATCTCACAAACTCTGAAACAATTATACGTAACCAAAAATACATGCGTTTCGAAAAAGAAAAGTAGTTATTTTTTTTTTGTTAATTAACTAGTTCTTAAAGACTAGTTTAAATAATCTCTCTTAAATATTCCTTTGTTGAAAAAATAAAATTCGAAATTCCTTCCTAACTACAATCCAGAATAATACAGATGTGCCCTTAAGGTAAAAGACAAAAATACCCCTAGGCATCAACACCCTAAACATTAGGCGCTATGCCCCACGAAACCTTTCACGTGATTCCGTCTCACATCCACCAAAATAAGAAAAACCGAAGCAGGTAACATGCACTTTACAGTAAAATCCATCACAAAACAATCCAAAACGGACGTGACAAAAGAATAACGACGATTAGACAAACCCCAAAACCAGGGGTATTATCGTCATTACAAGAAAACCAGCACGTGACGAAGATGATGCAGATTTCTCGAATTGCAATGAATCGACGGCCAATGGCATGTTTTCTTGATCGGGGCTGCATTTGGACTCGTGGGGTGGGTGCGCACTGTACATGATGGCGCGTAATACAGCAGAAACAGTGGGTATGTACGCCGTTTTGTTCCTCGCTAGTAGCCACGTCAGCCCCATGAGCTGGCAGTCACGTGTCAAAATCTTGCTCGCCCGATCACCTCCTTCATGATGGCTCTTTCTTGTTCCGTTTTTGCCCTCGTTTAACTGTAATATCCAATCATTCAACAAGGGCACTTTAGTCTTTTACTCTATGCATTATCTGCCTTTTCAAATCACTAAAATAGCCCAAACATAATTGAATTATACGTGGCTTTTTTAATTTGACCAAACATTAATAAGTGGAACCCCAATTATATTCGTGCATATGCAAAGAGGCACTTTTTAAGATTCTAGACGCTAACATTTTCTATTTAATATTTATGTTACAACTTTTTTTCTTATATTATATTTATGTAATAAAGTGATTTTTACAAGAAATTTGCAACTAAAATAGTAAAATATAAAACATTCTTACCCCGTGACACAAAGAATGATTGTTTTATAAAAGAATGTTTGTTTAAGTATTTAACATTTTATTAAGACTATCAAAAGTATTTTTAAATTTAAAAAAAAATCATAAACAAAAATTAATAAACTAAATAGTTGGTATTTCATATTGTTGTCAAGTAACACAATTATTTTTTGAAAGTTGTACCAATCACTCAATCAGGATATTTTATTCGTACTGATTGATTAAGAAATGGTAAGAAAATTTAAAAGTAATGGAAGGGGTATTTTGGTAAATCAACATGTCAACAGAAAATTTAGAAGCATGGGAAGTGAAAATTTGTTGACCTTTTGCAAAGCTCCGAGACATTTCGTGCAGCCGGCGTAGGAAGAATTCCGGCAATTCTTCTCCAGGTTTTTGACAGCGGCGGTGGGAGTTGCATTCCGAGATGTCGTCGTGATATTGAACGCGGCGGGGCAACTAAGTGAACCGATCTGGTGTAATCGGATCCCACAGAAGCACAATACGGCGTCGCACGTGGCATTAGGCTGAGGTATATGGATGTTCCGGCTCTGCAACGAGCTCTGTAACGAGTTAACACAGTTCTGAGAGTCGTCAGGCATCATGGGCATTGCGTCGGTAGTCGCCGGAGCAGAAGCATTCACCTCCAGCGCCGATCGAGCGTGCGCGGCGAATAGCCACGCTGCGAGCACCGGACAACACCTGCTCCTATCGAGATTACGACCACAGGCGGCGTTTACACCTCCGAATAACTCGGCGGATAAATCCAACCGGCAAAGTTCTGACTCAGTCTGGACCGGAAACGAAGGGACTGTATTGGGAGAAGAGTCGTCCGGTGGTTTCAGCGGCTGGGCCGGCTCCGCTAGGAATCCAGACCGACACAGATGAAACATAGAACATATTAACATCGCTTTGAAAGCGAAATCAAATGATAATTTCTTCATTTCCAATGTAAAGAAGGTTTGAACAGAAGTGGATTCGGACGAAAGGTGTGATGATTGTGTTTTTGATTCACGAACCAATCTTGATATACGAGTGTGAAGATCAGAGAAAAGATTCGTGTGTACAGAGGGTGAAGGGGAAGGAGAAAGAGATATGATAGAGAAAGGGTGTCTGAGAATTTGGCTGTTTATGGGGTGGGTGGGGGTGGTGGTGGGGGAGGGTAGGGCAGTGGGGGTAACGTCTTTTTCTCACTCATTCTTTCTCCATATTTTTCAAGTCGCAAAATGTGGGTTCTCATTTACTAACAAGTTTCTTCATTGGGATGATGATTGCTTATGAGGCTTTCTTTTCTGCACTATTTTTTCTGACTTCATTTATTAAAACACGAAAACATTCGAGGAAACTCACTGTTAGTCCATCCATTATATCCGTCATTGTTAGGTCATCCGTTATATCCGTCACTAACCATTATAGTGGTGGGTGTCACATCATCACCACAAACTACCACTAAAAGCTTGGAATACTCACCACTATATCCCTTTTATTTTTTGATTATTAAAATAAAAAATATATATTTTTTAATTAATTAAATTGTAGAGAGAGGTGGAGAAAGGTAGAGAGAGATAGAGAGAAATAGAGAGAGAAGCAAGTTTATTGGTTGTGGTGTTCCGTTCTTTCCACCACAGATGACAACGAAATAGCTCCACCACTAGCCACCACTAAAACCTTGGGATGGTGTTCACATCCGTGGTTAGTGGTCACGTAGACCACGAACCCTCTCATGATGAGCATAACAGAAGGCCTTAGCATTCTAGAAAGTGAATCAATTGATGATAAAAAGAAGAAATGGAGAAGCCAAAGGCTTTCAAGTAATCAATAGTTTCTATATTTGATAAAGAAAAAGCGCATGAAACTAATTACAATAATATGGGTATTAATGTCGCTAATTGAACAAAATATGGAAGCTATCTCTACTATGGATACTTACAAAAAGAAACCCGGAAATATAGGGAAATACACGAAACGATCATACGCTAAAACCCCCACCCCACCCAACTCACTCGCAAGTTGTGAATATATGAATCCCACCCTACTCAGACGCAAGTTAGGAATATATGACTGGAGCTTGATTTTGAAAACTAAGAAGTGAAACGACTAGGGAAGTATACCTTGGTGAAAATATTCGTAGTGTACGTAGAGACTAGAGAAAATAAACAGTTTTGTGAACTGTGATTCTATGAATAAAATCATAGTTAATTTTAATATATTTAGTTCGTTCATGGAAAACATTACTGTGAAAAATATGAATGGAGCTCCTCTTATCATACTAGAGTGACGTGGGTAAAATTTAACGAGCACCCATATAAACTAAAAGCCAACGAAACAAATCTAATTCTTGAGTTGTATCTGCTAACACCTTCATTGTTGTAACGAGCTATAAGGGGTTTTTTTCCTTACTCAACGAGTATATGAGAGAATCATCAAGAAAGACTAGCATGTGGTAGAGTATTGATCGATTAACATGTAGAGTGTCGATCGATCAATCCACCATATCAGTCAACATTTAAACACCTATCAAGACCAGAGAGAATGCATATGAGAAATGGAGACCATGAAACATTGTACCCTGAGATACCGAATAATAATTAGAATATTTTCATAATTTACAAAACATGGAGCTATTGTAAACTCATTAACCGTGTGAACTGCATAATTAAGATCTGACTGCGTAACAATGATATATACCAGAGAACCAACTAGTTGTTTACACGTAGTAAGGTCACCGAGAGGAGAACCACTTATAGGGACTAAGTGAATATTCTGCTCAACTGGTGTGGAAAGTCACTTCACTATCTGTAAGGCCCGATCGAGAACGTATATTCGAAATATATTATAGAAGTAGATTCTTTATGAGTCTGAACGTACTTCAAGGCCAAGAAAGTTGTATAGGTTGCCAATATCCTTCGTTTTGAAGGAAGAACTAAATGATGTTTTTATCTTTGCAATACTTGTAGTTTCACTCCCTTTGAATGATAATATCATCAATGTCTAGTAATAGTATAATGGTATTGGAATCTATGGTTGTTGGATTAAAGTGTCTAAGCTAGTAACTAAATTGGTATATTCTTCTAATTAGAAACAACGTCCATTTTGGGTTGCCCCCATAATTAGAACATGGTTAGAATGAAATTTAGAGAGAGAAAGGATATACATTTATTAGTTTATTATATGATTAATAAAATTTAATAAATGATTTGTTAATATATTATGATTAATATATTATTTGGAAACAAACAAATGATTTATTAATTTATATGATTAATAAATTAATGTGAAATCAGTTAGAATTAATTAATTAATAATCAAAATTAATTTGGAATTAGTTTAGGATTAGTTGGAATTAATTAAAAGTGCAAGGGGTGAATTGTAATTGTTCATAGTTGAGTAAGGAAAGACAATTCTAGAACCTACCATCAAGGGGGACGGTTTTGGGAGCAATTGCAGGGTTTCCAGAAGCCTCCTGAACGATAATAAGGAAAGGATTTGAATTGGGATTAAATCTATTATTTAATCATTCAAATCTTGCTTTGTCCCTAAGTTACCTAAACTATATATAGGGCCCCTTTGGGACCTAAAATTCGTTCATACTCTTACAAGAAGGATACTGTGGCCAAAATTCTCCTCTCTCTTCTCTCATCTTGTCTTCTAGTTCTAGGGTTTGGGTGTGATCCATTAGAGATACCATCATTTTGGTGTTAAGCTTTCCAAGACCTACACTACAATGAGATTGAAGTGATTTGTTTACTACAACAAATCAAGAGGTATGTAACTCTACACTTCGTAATTTCGAATTACACTAGGGTTATACTAGGTTTAGTTGTTCATTGTATGTTGTTATCAAGGTGTATGATACAAATCTTTTATAGGATGCATGTACCCTATTAATTGTTAATTGTTTTCTGCATTGTAGATGGTTTTGTATTATATAAAACTCATCAGTGGTATCGGAGCTTAGGCTTGTCAAACACTGATTGCACATTAGTTGAATTCAACAAAAAAAAATTCTATCAGATTGATCTCATGACGTGACAGTTAACTGTCACGACGTAAACACACTATAAATTTAGAATTTTGGGATTTCTTGCCTATTTGATTTATGTGATTGTTATTTGGTAATTATCTGCTTAGAAATCAGTTCGAATCCGATTTTTCATGCTTTGAATGATTAAATAAAATCCCTAAATATTAGGAGATATCCTTACTTGATAATTGTTTAATTATTTGATTAATTAATACTGAATTATCCCTTATGAATTTAATAATAAATTTAATTATAAGATTAATTAAAATACAATTATAAATCCATGATAATTTTAAATTGATTAATTAATTATATGATTAATATAGATAATTAATATGTAAACCTTGTATTTTGAAAAAATTTAAAATACACCTTATACTATATATATATATATATATATATATATATATATATATATATATATATATATATATATGATTAAAAGGTTAATATACTATAAGTATAAGACAAGTAAGTCAAATCATTAGTAGGCCTCATTCACGAAGCCATAATCTAAGAGGGGGTATAAGGATAATGGCCTATAAAATCTTCGTTCAATGGGTGTCCACTCTCACCCACGGCTCCCTTGTATGGTGGAGGGTCGTTAGCCGAACGATTTGATAGGACATAACTGTTGGATTAATGTCTAAGTCCATAACTATATTTGGTATGTACTTGACCCGACCCGGCATGGTCCATTTGGGTTGCACTTCACCGGCACAATTTATATGGATAGTCTTTTGAGAATAGTATATTTATGATTTATATTAATATATTATAAGTTCTAATATATTAATATGGAATCATATTATTTAATTAGTATTGATCAAGAATTAATTTAGAATTAATTAAGTGATAAAAAAGAACTAATTAAATATGGACTCTTATATATATGGAATGGGCCAAGTTCATTTAGGTTGGGCTAAGCTTTCATGGATGGTCCATGGAGCTTTTAACCCATGGATCCTATGTAAATGAAAGGTCATGGGTATTAGGGTTTACATGGATGTAACCCTAATCCTCCATAATATATAAAGGGTTCCTTGGCTCACAAAATTGACACAAGTGTGTGAAAATAAGAGTGGGCCGATTTTAGTGTGCATACATATTCTCTCAAGTTCTTCCAAGGTGTTTTGGTGATTTGTGATTCCATTTGAGGCTTCCACACTATTGGGGCTAAGCTCTTAAAGCTTGAAGACATCAAGCTACATCAAAAGGTATGTCATCTAACTAGAACTTTGTAGTATAGGTGCTTCATAATATGCTAGTTAGGATGAAACCTTGGAATAGTTAATATTTGCATGTATAATAGAGAAAACAGAGATCCAAGGTTTATAGGGTTGCATGTACACCATAAGAGTGTTAGAATGCTCAAAACCCAACAGTGGTATCAGAGCCATGGGTTGTTTTCTGTTATATTGATGCAAATGTTTTATTTTCAAGTTGGAAAAAAAGGAGAAAAACATGACGTTTGTCAAATTTTAAGATAATTACTTGTTTTGTGAAAAACGAATTATTTGTAAAATTTGAATCATTTGTTATATGAGTTGAATTAGGTCAAATTTAGTAAAAGATAAAATGATATGATTATTTTATTAGTTTTAGTAAAAACGAATTACTTGTTCACATGGATGTGTGAGTCAAGTGAAGGACTAAGGGATCGAGTACACATTCTTGTGTACTGGTCATGTCCACCACAAAGCTCGTTAAGACTATTTGATTTACTAAAGTTTAGTAAATATGGTTATATTTACAAGTTTAAGTATAATTCTGAAACATTGGAAAAGTCTCAAAGTATGGCAGAACGAATGGGAAGAATCAAATTAGGCAGAAAGATAAAAGTTTCTCAAATCTGAAAAGATGGGAGAGTACTTTAGTATCATGTTTGTGATCATCTTAATGATTTAGAAATCATATCACAATTAGTCCTCTAAAGGTCATCTTAGTGCATTCTTATGACTAAGAAGAGGAGTCATGAATTGTTGAAATGGTTAGATCAGGAAGATGAGTCATACTTTGTTCCAAAACAATTCTTAGAGTCATACTCCAAGATTGTAACTTGAGTGACATATCTTAAAGAAAGGTTTAAAACACTTGTCAAATGTAAGAGTAAAAGTGTCCTACTCTTGTACATTTGAAATTGGTAAGTTGTGATGTTTTGGATAAAACAAAGACCAACTAAGGCCAATTGTGTGAAGTGTTTGTCTTGATAAAGAATCTGCACTATCTCTTGAATATTTGGCAAGATAGTCTTATATGTCAAGAGGATAGTGGGAGTCTTAAAGATCCTAAAAAGAATTTCAAGAACTAATCAAGAATAAAACCTGAGGTTCTTCACTAGCACACGACTTGAGGTTTATAACCTATCGTGTTGACATATTCTGTGCCCATTCCAGTTAAAGTTGGCTTTGCATAGGAGTTCTGAAAGTTCTCAATTGGTTGCATAACAACTTGGAAGCAATGGCAGGCCCTGTACTGCCAGGTGGCAAGAAGTTAAGATTGCATAAGTTCAGTCCATATGAGTTTGGATTTGTCATTATCCTTGTCTTGTGACTATGGTTTTGACGATTCACATGGATAAGAACACATACACCATAAAATCTAAGGGTCATAAGGTTTCTCTCCGATTCATGAAAATGATGGTGAGGAAACACTTCCACCAAGTAGATTTGAAGCAGATGGCAAAAGGTCTAAACAATTGAGACTATGATTACGGCATCCCTTTTCATAGTTCTGAAATTGTTTAGACACACATGCATGCTATCTAAGGAAAGGTGTATGATTTTGATAAAGTTTTATCAAAGCATCTCATATCAGAAATCTGAACTTTGGTAAGAAAGTCAATAAAGTATTGATTTCTAGAAGTCCAGCTGATTTCTGAGTACATGTCAAAGCTAGTGGGAGCATAAGTGTTATGCTAATAATCATCATGTTAGTGGGAGCATGATAATTATTGTTAGTGTTGCAAGTTAGCAATGTTAATTATAGAAAACAAAAGTTTCAATTCGTGAGGCTGCAGGGATTGAAAAAGTTGTTTGCTATAATTAAGGGAGAGGATATACTTCATTTCAGTTCTAAAGGCTTACATTGAGATCTTAATCATCTTTAGTCAAGAATATATATATATATATATATATATATATATATATATATATATATATATATATATATGAATTTCATGTTGGATTGGTTCAACTTAAGGAAATTCTATATATTGTGTTCTCAAAATTCGATTATGATTACGCCATCCCTCTTCATAGTCAAATTTTGAAAACATGGCAAATAAAAATATTGTAGCAAAAGACTGGTCTAGAATCATGTCTTTATGTGAGACATCATGAATCGTGTACCATTTGCTTTGGGTACAGGATCGATTGCATGTGCTATAATATTTGTCATTTCTAAATTTTTCCAAATGCCCAGAGGCATTAAGAAGGGAAAAGGTCTAGAATTGGATATGACTAAAATGATTAAGCAATTGTCGAGGACAATCTGAGGTTTACCAAAGATTGGTTGCTCAGGGACAGTTGGAAGTATAGTGCTAATTTTGGAAGGACCATATTGACATATTCTGAAAAGAGGCATCTCTTATTCAGAAGTGATAGTCAAAATGAGAATATGGAGTTGTCTCCATAGGTGGAAGTTATCTGTGTAAGATTAGAAAACTTAATGCAAGAAGCATGTCCAAAGCAATGTACTTTGAATATGAGACTTAGTTTCCATGGAGTTGATCTCCATTGGAATACCTTATAATGACTGTTGACAAGTCTTTGTGACTTTGTGCATATTCATTACAGGAGGGTCAGTGCATATAAGTTTAAAATCTAAACAGATTTCGATAAATGATAGGAATTTGAAATTCTCACATTTTTCGATAAGGATTTGGGAGTGTG
Source organism: Lactuca virosa (assembly GCF_052849685.1). Taxonomy (NCBI): domain Eukaryota; kingdom Viridiplantae; phylum Streptophyta; class Magnoliopsida; order Asterales; family Asteraceae; genus Lactuca; species Lactuca virosa. The sequence goes on from NC_136428.1 coordinate 84,975,948, forward strand.
AAATTAGAATCATTGAAATTATGTTTAATTGGTTTATTTCACAAAGTAAGGATCATAGACAAACATAGAGTGCATACTTGGTGTATGGCAAAGCTATTGTTTAAGAAAAACATAGTGTACATGCTTGGAGCATGGGACAACTAGTGTTTTTAATTCAAGTATAAAGTTGATAAAACCGAAACAATGAATAATGAGTAATCAGTATGGTGATAAATAAAAGTGTTTATTTATATTCATAGGGTTTGATACCATATTTGATTCATTTATTCTTGTGTTTCACTTTGCATGTTTTGACTTCCAGAATAACTAAGTCGCTCTTCCTGAATGATTAAGTTATTCAAACCATCCACAGTCGGTCATATGTTGGAAGTAGATATGAATCAAGACTGTCATGGGTTGGTTTGTAGAGGTCCAAGTTGGTGGACAAAGTGGTGCTACAACACTCATGAGTGCTCATAAGTTCTGAGTATTGGATTCAACCCGCGCTCATTTGAATCACTTCATGGATTTTATCACGAGTGATCATGAGACGATAATATCTTATATTCTTAAAACCTAGAGATATGAGTTGGTTGTACATTGATTGCACGAAAACGCATTGGTAACTCGATGTTATAAAACGTGCCTTTGTGTATGATTCAACAAGTAGTAGAACAAGCCATATGAGTCGAAGTTTATCCATTCCTTTTACCTTCGGGATAAAAGCGATATCTGTGGGCCCCTCGATGATTTAGCGATGACACATGTGAGTGCTTGGCCAAGCCAGGACTGATTTGATTTGTTCAATCAGTCAGTCATCATAAATCGAAAATCGGGAAACAACAAATAGACAGAGAGAATGATTATAATCCATGTCTCAGTCCAGATGATATCTAGAATGGAGGAATATATGATCCCTTATCTAATGGACAAGTCATTGACAAAGTCAGAGTTCGACAGCGGCTTTAAGAGCTACGATTGCCAGTTAGGTTTTGAAGTCATACTCAATAATAGTTTTAGACTTATCCAAGTGGGAGACTGTTGGATTAATGTCTAAGTCCATAACTATATTTGGTATGTACTTGACCCGACCCGGCATGGTCCATTTGGGTTGCACTTCACCGGCACAATTTATATGGATAGTCTTTTGAGAATAGTATATTTATGATTTATATTAATATATTATAAGTTCTAATATATTAATATGGAATCATATTATTTAATTAGTATTGATCAAGAATTAATTTAGAATTAATTAAGTGATAAAAAAGAACTAATTAAATATGGACTCTTATATATATGGAATGGGCCAAGTTCATTTAGGTTGGACTAAGCTTTCATGGATGGTCCATGGAGCTTTTAACCCATGGATCCTATGTAAATGAAAGGTCATGGGTATTAGGGTTTACATGGATGTAACCCTAATCCTCCATAATATATAAAGGGGTCCTTGGCTCACAAAATTGACACAAGTGTGTGAAAATAAGAGTGGGCCGATTTTAGTGTGCATACATATTCTCTCAAGTTCTTCCAAGGTGGTTTGGTGATTTGTGATTCCATTTGAGGCTTCCACACTATTGGGGCTAAGCTCTTAAAGCTTGAAGACATCAAGCTACATCAAAAGGTATGTCATCTAACTAGAACTTTGTAGTATACGTGCTTCATAATATGGTAGTTAGGATGAAACTTTGGAATAGTTAATATTTGCATGTATAATAGAGAAAACATATATCCAAGGTTTATAGGGTTGCATGTACACCATAGGAGTGTTAGAATGCTCAAAACCCAACAGCATGCACGTAAAGTTTGTAACTTTACGTGCTATATCGATCCTAGGAGGTCAGCTCTATATTCTGGATTCATTAAGCCCGACTGAAATCGACTTCGTAGACTTGGACTTTCGGGGACTCGGCAAGTCACTCATACGACTCGGCGAGTCGGGTCATGGTTCCCCAACCTTTTCTGTTTCTGGTCAATCTGGTTGAGTCTAGAAGAGGACTCAACAAGATGGACGTGAATATGGACTTGAAGATTGTAGCACCCGATTCCTGGTATGTATTTTATTCAAGAATTATATGTATTTTCTCTGGGACTCGACGAGTTGATGGCCTAACTCGTCGAGTAGAGACGGGATCTGCAGGAAGTTTAAGTGACCTACTCGACGAGTCGGAGACTGACTCGGCGAGTAGGTGCTGTTTGAGTGAAACCCTAAATTTGAGGGTTTGCACCCTATTTAAACACTTTATCTCAGCCTCCATTGCCCTTATCACTCCCAGAGAGTTGTATATCGAAACCCTAGTCGTTTTTGTGTGTTCTAAGGCCATTTTGATACATTTGGTGGTTTGTGTAGCTTGGAGAAGAAGAGAGAAGCTTGAGAGTTCGAGTTGGGGCTTAAAGATTCAGGGATCTAGTTCCATTTTCAGCTCAATCATGGTAAAATGCCCCTGTCTTGGTCTTCTATGTGTTTATTCATCTTTGGACTTGGGTTTTGGGAACATTTAGGGCTTTCCAAGCCATATTCAGATTTGTGGAGTGTTATATGAGGTCTTGACTTCAGATCTGAGTCATTGGAAGGGTCTCATGGCATAAAGGTGCCGACTTTATGGCCATGAGAGCCCCATGCATCTTGTAGAACACCTTTTATGGCTTTTTGAGCCAAATACCCCATGCATGTGCACCAAGTTTGGAGCTTTACGTGTAAAATGGTCATTAGCAGGCCAGATCTATGATTTTGAAGTGTTAAGACCCATTTAAATCGACTGTATAGTAATGGTCAAGGTTGGGCTCGACGAGTCGTTCTTGGAACTCGGCAAGCCGGGGTGTTTTAACCGCCAAATCCTTTCCGTGGATGGACCAATTGTTAGGATGGAAAATCCCTTAGTTGTTTGGACGCGTAAAGGGACCTGGGAATCATAGGACTCGACGAGTGTATGAACAGACTCGGCGAGTCCAAGGCAATCTCCCAACCTTTGAAGATGAACTCGACGAGTTGTTCATACAACTCGGCGAGTCATAGACTGGATGTATTCATAGGAGGGAGATGAACTCGACGAGTTCAAGGTCGAACTCGGCGAGTCGGTTGAAGATTGTCCGATGTGTTGTTGAAGGCGAACTCGTCGGGCTCTTGCTAGACTCGACGGGTAGGGACGAGAGTAAGACATTTGGTAGTTATGGGAACTCGACGAGTTGGCGGACTAACTCGGCGAGTCGAGTCAACCAAATGTTGACTTTGACCAGGGTTTGACCTTGACTTTGACTTGGATTTGGAATGACCCTTGTAAGGGTTATGAGTATGCAATAGTAACCGCAGAAGGTTGTTGTGTAGGGATTGGGGATTTGTGACGAGTCGATTTCCGTGCCGAGGTCAGGGCAGATACTACGCGACATTGAGGTGAGTTACCTTCTAGTAGTGGTGGGTCTACGGCCACAATGTCGACCCACCAGTAGGAGTTGTATGTTAGATGATTGTCTTTGTGATATCCATCTAGGTTTGCTACTACCTGATATGTTTATGTGCTAGCATGATATGTTATATGTGATAGTGGTAGTATGAGGGGAATAGTCCCCAAGTTCGGTTGTTAGGACCGAAGGGTAGGTCGGGTACCCCAGATATGCCTGGCAGTATGATTATATTATGTTATGTGTGATAGTAGTAGTAGGGGGGTGAAATAGTCCCTGGAGTTCGGTTGTTAGGACCGAAGGGTAGGTCGGCACCCCAGAATGGCCTGACATGGGTAGGTCAGCACCCCATAATGGCTTGACATGGGTAGGTCAGCACCCCAGAATGGCTTGACAAGGGTAGGTCAGCACCCCAGAACCGCTTGACAGGGTAGGTCGGCACCCCAGAATGGTCGGACCGGGAAGGTTGGGCACCCCAGAATTGCCCGGCAGTATGTATGCTACGTGATTGTGTGGTATGTGGTATGATGGGGGAACTCACTAAGCTTTGTGCTTACGATTTACAGTTTGGTTTCAGGTACCTCTTCAGTGAAGGGGAAGGAGCCGGCGCGGTAGCGGCACATCACACACACGCATGATTTCCGCACTATGAGATTTCTTGGGATTGTACTCTGATTTTTATTACTATGGATGATATGGTTTTGAGACACGTTATTACACTTTTATAAACTGATTTGACGTTGGTGATGTTTTTGGTAAACTATTTTATGAGTTACTTAATTAAAAATGAAATTTTTGGCCTTGAAAATTAGGATGTTACAAAGATCAAAGAACTCGACGAGTTCAAGGATGAACTCGGCGAGTCCAAGGCAATGTCCCAAATTATATGAAGAAGAACTCAATGAGTTCAAGGAAGAACTCAGCGATTCAAGGACTAAACACTTCAACTTATATGAAGAAGGACTCGGCGAGTTCATGGACGAGCTCGACGAGTCAAGAGCAAAAAGGTTCTGATTCCGTATGAAGGAGAACTCGGCGAGTTCTTGAAAGACTCAACGAGTAGGATCAAAGTTCCAATATTTTGTGGATTATGGAACTCGACGAGTTGGTGGACCAACTCGGCGAGTTGAGTCAACCAGATGTTGACTTTGACAAAAAGTTGACTTTGACCAGGGTGTTGACCTTGACTTTGACTTTGACCTGAGTTGAGCCTTGAAAGGGTTAAGAGTATGAAATGGTAATTAAGGAAGGTTGTTATGTGTAGGAGTTTGATAGGAGTGATTCCAGCATCCAGGACAGTTCAGACACTTCACGACATCGAGGTGAGTTACCTTCCAATAGAAGTGGGTCTACGGCCACAATGTCGGCCCACTAGTAGGGATTGTTTGTCAGGTAGTTGTCTTTGTGATAATTACTTGGGTTTTCCACTATCTGATATGTTTTATATGCTAGTATGATATGATGTTAGGTGATAGTGGTAGTAGGGGGAATAGTCCCCATGTTACGGTTGTAAGGACCGAAGGGTAGGTCGGCCACCCCGGTATGCCTGACAGTATGATTATGTTATGTGATTATGTGGTAGTAGTAGGGGTGAAATAGTCCCCGTAACCAGATGAGAAAAACCGGAGGGGTAGGTCGGATACCCCGGTATGTCTGACAGGGGTAGGTTAGGCACCCCGGTATGCCTAGCAGGGTAGGTCGGGCACCCAGATATGTCTGGCAGTATGTTTATAATATGGTATGTGGTATGATGGGGGAACTCACTAAGCTTTGTGCTTACAGTTTCAGTTTTGTTTTCAGGTACCTCTTCTTCGAAGGGGAAGGAGCCGGCACAGGATTTCCGCATTATGAGATTCATGGGATTGTACTCTGACATTGTTACTATTTTATGATATGGTTTGAGACATGTGACTATGGTTTTATGAAATGATATGATTCGATGATGTTTTTCAGTAAACAATTTTATAAGTTATTTAATTAAAAACAAAATTTTTGGGCATGATTTTTGGGATGTAACAAAAAGATTTTCAAAATGATTTTCAAATGGTTTTCAAAATACTAAAGGAGGATGCGATGTGTACGATCAGCCAGAGCCAGTAAGTAGACCCCAAAATACCATGCTATTATTTGATATTTTGATATGTTAGAACAGCAGGCTAGTGATAGGCTAGGGATCTTCAGGAATTGCATGATTATATGATGCCTGCTAGCCTAGGGCCTTTTCTTTTATGAAAATGACATCATTACTGTAGTTGCTTAGTGTATGCATCATGGTTATATATAACTAAGATCTTATAGCCTGAGAATGTTTAGTTTGGCCTTATTTCCTGTTCTTGTTTGATGAAGGGCTTAGGGTAGGATCATATATTCGATTGTCTATAGGGTCTAGTGTTATGTATGGCTAGCATACACGAGTGCTGCAGGGTTGGTGGAAGTTTCATGGATGAGTTTTAAGGGGTCAGTCGATGAGTAGTGAGATGTTTAGTTTTTCCTATAGGAGTGAGGACTGTGCGTTCGTTTATGCTTATGGGTGTAGTTAGGGTGTTGTGATGATCCCTGAGACAAACACGGGTAGGTGTGGAAGGTAGTATGGGCTCGTACTACTGAAAGCACAGGACCCGTATGCGTAGCAAGGAAGTTACAACCCCTAGGGATTCGTTGGGAGTTGGTTCCCCGTTATTTATGTGGATTATCTGATATCTTCCTGGTGTATTTTCAGTATGGTGGTTACGAGACGATTCGAGACCGGATCCAGATTGGGAGCTGGCAGTCAGGGTGAGTCAGCATTGACAGAGGACCGTGTCAAGGAGACCATCCGTGAGGAGGTGGTTGCTATTGTTCGGGGTTAGATTCTGGAGATGTTCTGGTCTATCAAGACCGCGATGATGGAGTTCTTTGATGATCACTACGCAGCCATTGCCGAGACGGGTGCTGTTGCTGCCTCCGTAGCCGTGGCGGCTGCAGGTGCTGGGACAGTACGGGCCTTTCAGTATCGGAACTTTGATAATACGAAGCCCCCAACTTTTTATGGAGTCCAGGACCCGATTGTGGCCATGAGGTGGCTATCTGATTTGGAGGGGTGTTTCTTCACGTGTTCATGCCCTGCTGACCAGAAGGTCAGGTGCGCTCTGAACCTCCTGAGGTCCGGAGCGAAGGATGTTGGATAAGGTGTCTAAGTCCATAACTTATTTGGTATATACTTGACCCGACCCGGCATGGTCCATTTGGGTTGCACTTCACCCGAACTATTTATATGGATAATTTTATGAGAATAGTATATTTATGATTTATTAATATATTATAAGTTATAATATATTAATATGAAATTGTATTATTTAATTAGTATTGGTCTTAAATTAATTATGAATTAATTTAGTGATCAAATGGTGACTAATTAAACATGGGCTATTATATTTATATAGTGTGGGATAACACTCATTATGGTAATGGGCTAAGCTTATATGGGAGTCCATGGATGATCCATGGAGCTTTTAACCCATGGATCCTTGGAAAGGAAAAGACATGGGTTATTAGGGTTTACCCTAATCATGTGCACTATATAAACAAGCTTGTGATGCATGAAATGACACCCTAGTGTGTGTGAAGAAAGGTGGCCGATTTCTAGAGCATAGATATACTCTCTGATAAGGTTTCCAAGTTTGTGGTGATTTGTGATTTCCATTTGAGGCATTCACATTATTGGTGCTTGGCTCTCAAACTCCTAAGGAATCAATTCACAATCAAAGGTATGTAATTCATCTAGTTCTTTTATGTTTAAAAGTTCTCCATGCCATGCTAGATAAGTTATAAACCTTGGAAAACAAATTTTGCATGTATTTTAGACAAACATAGATCCAAGGTTTATTAGGGTTGCATGTACACTTAGGAAGTGTTAGAATGCTCAAAACCCAACAGTGGTATCAGATCGAGGCTTGTTTGTTGATACTTGATGCAAAATTGTGTTAAAAATCGAAATTGTTTGCTGTCTGAACAGTAGACTCGCCGAGTCCATGGGGGGACTCGACGAGTCCAAGTGAAAATTCATCCTACTCGTCGAGTAGGTTCGTGCACTCGACGAGTAGAATGAACTGACAGCAGATTTTCGACTTTTGTTGCTGGAAATGGACTAGAAACATTACCCTAAACTGTTTTGATGTTTTAAAACCTGTTTTAGTTGGTGTAATGTTTATGCTAATCCATTTACAATGGCTTATATCAAAATTCCATGATTTTATGTGTTCATATAATTCTTGAACTCTTGATGATCATGTTCATGTTCATGTTCTTATGAGTTTAGAAAAATGATAGGAATTATTTGCTGAATTGTTTATCATTAATTCTTGATCATTTATGTGTTTTAATGGAGTCCATAATTTGTCCTCAAGTTATGGATATCCAAAGGTCACTTTCTTTTAAACACACATTTAAACACATAAGTTACATAAAAATGAAGAGTCTTCATTTTTATGAACCATTAACTCATAAGTTATGAAATGAAAAGTTTCAAAACTTGCCCTCAAGTTTTGGAATTTGTAAAGTTACACACACTTTAATATACTTTAATTCCAACCCTTAGAGATTTAAAAGTTAAAATTCAACCCTTATATTATTCATAACATTAATGGTTAATTATTATATATATATATATATATATGTATAAGATTAAGTCGTTTTACCGTTAGTAGGCCTCATTCACGAAACCAGTCTATAAGGGGGTATAAGGTTGTTGCCTATAAAATGGCAACTTAATGGGTGTCCATTCTCACCCACCGCTTCCTTGATCGGTGGAGGGTCGTTAGCCGAACGGGTAGGACAATGACTTTAAATTCTCATTAAAAGTATAATGAATATTATAAAGTAACTAAACCTGTTATAAATTCCCAATCTTAGTTACTTTAGGAAAATGTGAATATGGTGCTAACCCATGAAATTCACACTTTGTACCTTACCAAGTCATTGGTGGAGCGTGTGTGGTTAACCGGCACACTAACTTGGACTAGTAAGGATCACGAAGGGTGACTTAATGTTTATCATAGATCGGTGGAGCGTGTGTGGTTAACCGGCACATTGATTAGGTGATAATATTAAGGGTACCAAGTGAATTTGCATGGTTATTCACACCTTGTTTTGTGATCCTCGGCATCCCAGTCACAAAACTTGAAGGGCACAATCGAGATTGAAACATGCCATTGAAAAGTTCAATGAATCTCAAAAGAATCTAGGAATTTCAAAACCAATCAAACCTAATAATTCATTTCGTTTTCATGGTGGAAATTGGTGAATCGTCATTCACCTACCTTCAAATATGTTATAGCTTAGATTACGGCATCCCTCTTCTAAGTTATAATATATTGTGTTGGATCCTAGCCTTAATATTACATTTGGGTGTATTATTAAGGATTCGATATATCTAATCTAAACTTGTTTTCTTCTTTTCAGATGTCTTCCAACAACAATGCTTCGGGCTCTAACCCTACTGGCTCTTTTTCCCTCATGAACCTTTGTGGGAGGGTCATCTTTGATGGTTCCAACTTCATGGATTGGATCCGGAACATCAGGATGGTCACTCGTTACGAGGACAAGGAATATGTCCTCGATAAGGAGCTAAAGGAGCTTGATGAGTCCACTGCTACTCCTGAGGAGGTCGCTGAGTATCAGGCACATGAAAGAGATGCCACCAAGGTGGCATGCATCATGATGGCCACCATGACAGCTGAACTCCAAAAGTCCTATGAGGACTATTATCCTTTTGAGATGCATCAGGATCTGATGGAAAGGTACCATCAGAGTGCTCGTCAAGAGCGGTATGAAATAATCTCCTCCATGATCACTACCCGTATGAAGGATAGCGAACCAATCACGGGCCACATGCAGAAAATGCAAAGGTTTGTGGACCGTCTGATGAAACTGAATGTGAACTTCCCTGAGGAGTTGGAAATTGATATCATTTTGCACTCCTTGCCCTCGTGTTATGATCAATTTCGTATGACATACCACATGAACAAGGAGGAAGTCACACTCAGTAAGCTTCAAGGACTTCTGAAGACTGCCGAAAGTGGTCTTAAAAATAAGTCGGTTGCTACTCCTACTCCTACTACTACCCCTGTTTTGGCTATCGGGCAAGGCAAAGGGAAGAAGAGGAAGCACCCTTCGAAGGGTACCAAGGGAAAGTCCCTTGAAGGCTCCTCATCTGGAACCAAAGGTGGTTCTATCACTCCTTCTGCCATCCCTAAGGATGCTGATTGCTTCTACTGTCAAAATAAGGGGCACTGGAAGCGAAACTGCCCAAAGTACTTGCAGGATGTCAAGGATGGGAAAGTGAAATCATCCCATGCAGGTATTTACACTATATTGTCTAATAACTCACCATATTCTAATTCTTGGGTTCTTGATACAGGTTGTGGTATTCACATCTGTTGTGACTTGCAGGGCCTAAGAAGAAGTGAGGATGTGGAGCACGGAAAGATAAACTTAATCATGGGGAACAAGAAGGTTACACCTGTTACCAAGATTGGAGTTTATACTTTGTTGCTAGATAGTGGGTTAAAGTTAGATTTGAATAAATGTGTGTACTCGTCAGAAATGGCGAGGAATATTATTTCTTTTCATGCTTTGTACAAACAAGGTTTTACCTTTTCTTTTGATAATGAAGTTGGTAGTATTAATGCTTTCTTTAATAATGTTCTTTATTTTAAAGCATTACCTTGTGATGGTGTGTATGAAGCTGTATCGGTTGTAGATAATTTAGGAAATAATGTATTATGTATTGATTCTTCTACTAGTTTGGATAAAGCATCTTTGTGGCATTGTCGTCTTGGACATGTAAGCAAGAAACGCATAGGCCAGCTCCAAAAGGATGGAGTCTTGGAGTCGTTCGACCTCAAGACGGATGATAGTTGTGAGTCTTGTCTACTTGGAAAAATGACAAAATCACCCTTCACTGGTACTTATGCAAGGGGTGAGGGTTTGTTGGACCTTATACATACTGATGTATGTGGACCATTCAAAACCGCCACAAGGGATGCTAATCGCTATTATGTGACTTTTATTGATGATTTTAGTAGATATGGTTATGTCTACTTAATCAAACATAAGTCAGAAACTTTTGAAAAGTTTAAAGAGTTTAAACAGGAAGTAGAAAATCAATTGGGCAGGAACATTAAGATGCTTCGATCCGATCGAGGTGGTGAGTATCTTAGTACTGAGTTCCTCGACTATCTTAAGGAGTGTGGGATTGTCTCACAATTGACACCTCCCAGGACACCACAGCTGAATGGTGTAGCTGAGAGGCGTAATCGAACTTTGTTGGACATGGTTCGCTCTATGATGAGTCGAGCTTCGCTACCAATCTCTTTTTGGGGGTATGCCTTAGAGACTGCCGCCCACATCCTTAATCTAGTCCCTACAAAGAAGGTTGCCAAAACACCTCATGAAATGTGGACTGGGAAAGTTCCCAATTTGGATCATATCAAGATTTGGGGTTGCGAGGCTTTCGTGAGGCGCGAGACTCATGACAAGCTCGAACCTCGAAGTGAAAGGTGTATTTTCATCGGTTACCCACAAAAATCCTTTGGTTATCTCTTCTACAGACCCAGTGAGAATGTGGTCTTTGTGGCTAGGAGAGGGGTCTTCCGAGAGAGAGAATTTATAAACCAAGGAGACAGTAGGAGGCAAATTGACCTTGAAGAAATTCAAGAGTCAATCGGTGAAGGAACCTCAGACACTAGCAATCAACCTGAGGAGGAAACTCCTGGTGATCCAGCTGACGAGACTGTACCTCCGAGGCGTTCCACAAGGGTTAGGAACACACCTGAGTTTTATTATGGATTTCATATTACTACGGAAGGTGATACATTTATCAGTGACAATACACTGGTAAATCTGGATGAACCTAACAGTGTTAAGGAAGCCATGGCAGGCCTGGAGTCTGCTAAATGGAAGGAGGCTATGGACAGCGAGATACAGTCCATGTATGACAATCAAGTTTGGAACTTGGTTGACAATGTACCAGGCCGTAAGACAGTCGGGTGCAAATGGATCTTCAAGAAGAAGACCGACATGGATGGGAAGGTGCACACTTATAAGGCTCGACTGGTTGCGAAGGGTTTTACTCAGACTCAGGGTATTGATTATGATGAAACCTTTTCACCAGTAGCAAAGATTAAGTCTATTAGAGTTATGCTAGCCATTGCTGCATTTCATGATTATGAAATATGGCAAATAGATGTCAAAACCGCTTTCCTTAACGGAAAGTTGGCTGTGGATGTTTACATGAATCAGCCAGAGGGTTTTGTCAGTGCAGAGTACCCCAATAGAGTGTGCAAGCTTGAGAAATCCATTTATGGATTGAAACAAGCATCTCGAAGTTGGAATCTTTGTTTCGATGAGAAGGTCAAAGAGTTTGGTTTCTCAAGAAGTGAAGATGAGTCCTGTGTATATGTCAGAGATAGTGGGAGTGTAGTTAGCTTTTTGGTACTGTATGTGGATGACATACTGCTCATAGGAAATGACATCCCAACCTTGCAAGAGGTTAAGTCCTGGCTTGGGAAGTGCTTTGCTATGAAGGACCTTGGAGAAGCTGCCTATATCCTAGGGATAAGGATATTAAGAGAAAGGGGTAAAAGACTAATTGGACTTAGTCAGAGTATCTACTTGGATAAGGTGTTGAAGAGGTTCAACATGCAGAATTTCAAGAAAGGAGAATTACCGATCCAAAGCAATGCCAAACTGAGCAAGGCTCAGAGCCCGAGTACAGAAGATGAGATAGCTGAGATGAGTCGATTACCTTATGCTTCCGTTGTTGGCTCGATCATGTATGCTATGACTTGTACCCGTCCTGATGTGGCCTTCGTTTTGAGCATGGTCAGCAGATATCAGGGGAACCCTGGCAAGGCTCATTGGACTGCGGTAAAGAATATTCTCAAGTACCTGCGGAGGACTAAGGATTGGATCCTTACCCTTGGTGGGAGTGATGACTTGAGAGTAGTAGGGTATAGTGATGCTAGTTTTCAGACTGATAGGGATAACTTCCGCTCTCAGTCAGGCTGGGTCTTTACCCTAAATGGAGGGGCAATCACTTGGAAGAGTTCCAAACAGGAGACTGTAGCTGATTCGACTTGTGAATCAGAGTACATAACAGCGAGTGAAATGGCAAAGGAGGCGATATGGCTGAGGAACTTCATCGGAGACCTTGGAGTTGTACCAGCTATTAAGGAGCCTATGGAGATTTTCTGTGACAGCAATAGTGCGGTTGCCTTAGCGAAGGAACCAAGAGATCATGGCAGATCCCGACACATTGACAGAAAATATCACTTCATAAGACACACGATAGAAGAAGGACTCCTCGTGGCAAAGAGGGTATCGTCAGATGAGAATCCTGCGGATCCCCTTACGAAGGGACTTACGAGGGTTAAGCATTTACAGAATGCGAGACGCATCGGGCTGAGAGACGATATTAGTTTTACAGATTAGATAGTTATTACTGAAACTTGTAAAATGTAATCGACGTTTGATGATGAATAAAAGTTCTGATTTATTTATGAGTAAGGTGTTACTATCATTGTCAATTATTTACTATTGTTTCAGCTTTGCATGTTTTGACTTCCAGAATAATAAATTTATTCAAATTCTCCACAGTCGATCATATGTCGGAAGTAGGTATGAATCAAGACTATCATGAATTGGGATTGTAGATGACTAAAGGTGTTTAGCCATAGCAATGGTTGCTATAACATTCATGAGTACTCATAAGTTATGAGTATTGGAATAAATCCACGCTCACTTGTATCACTTCATGGAATTTATCTCGAGTGATCGTGAGACGGTAATATCATATAGGTCTTCAAACCTAGAGATATGAGTTGTTACCTATGAGTTGGTTGTGCATTGATTGCACGTAAACGCATCAGTAACTTGATGTTATAAAACGTGCCTTTGTGTGCAATTCAATAAGTAGTAGAACAAGCATATGAGTCGAAGTTTATCTGTTCCTTCTAGAAATAGAAGCGATATCTGGGCCCCTCGATGATTTTGTTTTGACCTATGTACTGGGCCCGGTCAGAACTAAATTGATGTGTTCGATTAAGTTCTTTGTCAAACAAATCGGAAATCGGGAAACAAACTGCTGGAAAATAAGTAAGACATTGTTCCATGTATTTGTCCGGCTGATATCATGAGAGCAGAGGATTATGTGATCACTTATCTAAAATGGCGCTTCATAGTTCAACAGAGTTTTCGAGAGCTACGATTGCCGGTTGGTTCCTGAAGTCATATAGGCAAATATAGTTATTAGACTTATCCAAGTGGGAGACTGTTGGATAAGGTGTCTAAGTCCATAACTTATTTGGTATATACTTGACCCGACCCGGCATGGTCCATTTGGGTTGCACTTCACCCGAACTATTTATATGGATAATTTTATGAGAATAGTATATTTATGATTTATTAATATTATAAGTTATAATATATTAATATGAAATTGTATTATTTAATTAGTATTGGTCTTAAATTAATTATGAATTAATTTAGTGATCAAATGGTGACTAATTAAACATGGGCTATTATATTTATATAGTGTGGGCTAACACTCATTATGGTAATGGGCTAAGCTTATATGGGAGTCCATGGATGATCCATGGAGCTTTTAACCCATGGATCCTTGGAAAGGAAAGACATGGGTTATTAGGGTTTACCCTAAACATGTGCACTATATAAACAAGCTTGTGATGCATGAAATGACACCCTAGTGTGTGTGAAGAAAGGTGGCCGATTTCTAGAGCATATATATATATATATATATATATATATATATATATATATATATATATACTCTCTCATAAGTTTTCCAAGTTTGTGGTGATTTGTGATTTCCATTTGAGGCATTCACATTATTGGTGCTTGGCTCTCAAACTCCTAAGGAATCAATTCACAATCAAAGGTATGTAATTCATCTAGTTCTTTTATGTTTAAAAGTTCCCCATGCCATGCTAGATAAGTTATAAACCTTGGAAAACAAATTTTGCATGTATTTTAGACAAACATAGATCCAAGGTTTATTAGGGTTGCATGTACACTTAGGAAGTGTTAGAATGCTCAAAACCCAACAAAGGATTGGTGGAGACTTGTTACAGGATCGTACTCAGATGAGCAGAGGGTTGCGGTATCATGGGATCAGTTCAGGGAGATGTTTCGCACTCGCTACATTCCTCGGGTCGAGTGGGAGAGGTTGGTTCGGGAGTTTTTAGACCTGAGGCAGGCATCGGAGTCGGTGACAGAGATCACCCGGATGTTTACTGAGAGGGCGATGTTTTACCCTGAGTTTGCTTCAGAGCAGGCTCAGATGACCCGTTATCTGAGCATGCTTAAGACGGACATCAGACAGTTTGTTTCTACTCAGCGGTGCGATACTTTGCTGGACTTACAAGAGGCCGCCAGGCGGCATCAGCTTGAGATTGAGTTACAGTTGAGAGAGCAAAGGCAGGCCCCGGCGCAGTCGCTGTTGGGTTTTGAGCACTATAACACTCCTATGGTGCACATGTAACCCTAAATTCTTTGGATCTATGTTTTCTCTATTATACATGCATATTTTCAATTTTCCAAAGCATTCTCCTAACTAGCATACAAATTTTCAAATGAACAATACAATTAGTTATATGACTTACCTCTTAGAAGGACTTGTAGTTCTTGACCTTTGAAAGCTTGAGCACCTCAAGTGTGATGCCTCTAATGGTTCACAAACACCAATATGCAAGAGGAGGCTTGAGAGAATAAGTTGCTTAGCACAAAATCAATACACACTCTCCAAGAATGTTGTGTCACACTTGTGTAACGGATTTTGGCCATGAGGGGTTTATTTATAGTGTGGCAAATGCTAGGGTTACACTTTGTAAACCATAATGACCTTTCATATTACTTAGGATCCATGGGTTAACCTCCATGGATTATCTCATTGGTTTAGCCCATCCTAAATAATCATGGATCTTTAGCCCACACTATTAGAATCATTGATTTACACAATCAATCCCCATGTATTTAATTAGTCTCTTTTGATCACAAAATTAATTCCAAATTAGTTATTGATCAATACTAATTAAATAATATGATTTGATATTAATATATTATACTTGTAATATATTAATAAATCATAAATAACCTTATTCTCAAAAGTCCATCCTATCAAATTGCACTGGTGAAGGCAACCCAAAACGACCATGCTACAATCAGGTCAAGTACATCCCAATTATAGTTATGAGCTTAGACACCAAATCCAACAGTCGCAGCCGGCGCCGAAGCGGTTCAAGGCCGTCGATTTTAGGTCTGGAGGTCAGCGCGAGCACACTTGTGGGAAGTGCGGGAAGGTTCATGTTGGAGCATGTCGATCTAGTAGTGGGTACCATAAATGTGGCAAGGAGGGGCACTATGTGAGGGACTGCCGCCAGTCCGTGTAAGGGTAAATAGAGTTGTAATTAGTCGAAGGGTTTCATGTCTTCGAATGTACTGAGTCTTCGTATCTTATGTAATCTATTTTACTAGGGCATTGTATTCGAAGCTTAACACATAGTCCTTAGTATATTTTTTGTACGCTTTCCTCTCCTATAAATAGGAGTGTTTTCTAGAGTCATAAAAAAAAGAGTATTTACAGAATTTACATTTGTACTCTGTAAAACTTGAGAGCGTAATAGAGCTGAAACAAGATCATATTTACATCGGTGTTCAAATCTCGCAATCCTACTTTGATCATTAAACTCTGATTCATTTCATACTCGATTCATTGTTTCATCAATTGGTATCAGAGCTGGAATCATATCTCTGATCCGATTTTCATATTTTCAAAAGTTTTTAAATCAACTTTTTGGTTTAAGAAATTCCGCACTTTTTGAAAGTGAAAAATTCATTGGATCTAAGTCTGTGATTCGATTCTGCACTTAAATCATTGAATCGCGTGTTCTACTAGTGATTCTGATTTGAATCATATAGTTTTGTTGTCAAATTCTCAAAGTTTCTTCAAAAATTCTCAAGGATTTATTCCGTACATCAATGGCGTCTTTCAATCTAAATTCCATGACTTCATTTTCTCATCTTCTAGGATCATCCACCAAAATTCCTATGCTAATCCCTGAGTATTACGATCAATGGGCTGATCGTATGCAGGATTATCTCAACGAATTGGATGAAGAACTGTGGAATTGCATTTCTGGCAATCTCAATCCACCAATGAATGTTCAACCAATTGGATCATCTTCTGGAAGTTCCGAAGTTGAGAATCAGTCTGATCGTCTGAAAAAGCTAGAGAAGAGATACATAAGAGAGCTAAGAGGTGCTTTGCCTCCAGTTGTTTACAACTATGTGAGGAGTTGTACAACTGCAAAGGTGATCTGAAACATTCTCAAGGAGAAATTTCAGGGGAGTGAGAAAACAAAAGTTAACTCAGTGAAGCAATTCTTAGTGGAACTGAAGGACTTCAGACATAAAGATGGTGAAACGATTGAAGTTTACTATGACCGTCTAAATGAATTAATCTATCGATGCAATCGATATGGTATCACCAGATCAGCCATGGAGTTCAATTTAATTTTTGTTATGGGTCTTCGTAAGGAGTGGCGTAGTGTGAGCATGCTGGTTAAGAATCAACAGAGCTTTGATACGTCAACTTTGAATGACTTGTACAATCAGCTGAAGTCTCATGAAAGCGAAGTGAACGAAATTGCTGAAGAATCGAAGGCAAGTTTGGGAGGTCCACTAGCTTTGGTTTCGAAGATCTCTGAAAGGGAAGCTGAGAAAGATGTTTCAGATGAAGACGAAGGGTTCATCATAAATTCAGATGATGAGGGGATTGCTTTCTATTCAAACAATCGTGTGAAAAAGTTCTTTAAAAATCCATTCAATCCGAAGGCAAAGTCATCTGAGACAAAAGAGAATTTTATGAGTAAAAGTGTTGGGGATGAGAAGAAAAAGGAAGAGAAGAAAGATACGAAGTTTGTTGAGGGAAAAACAGAGAAGAAGTTAAAGGGAGATGCTGGGATTGATTGTCATTATTGCAACGGGGCTAATCATTTAGCTAATGATTGCATGCTGAGGAAGAAAGATGAGAAAAAGAATAAGACGAAGGATGAAGCGTACTATGTGGAAAAGTTGGAGGAGGTGCGTGCGAAGGCAAATAATCTTTCATTAGTTGCTCGTGGTGAACAAGAAGAAGATGGAACTTATCAAATTTGGTCATCAGGATCAGATGATGAGGAGATGCGAAATCCAACCCATGGAGCAATGTTTGCAAAGATGGAAGAAGAATCAGCTGAGGAGGCATACGAAGTTCATGGGAGATGCTTCGTATCAAAAGCCGCTGACAAATCTCCGATGACCACAAAGGTACGTAATATTCTTGAATCTTTCAATATTCCAATACATGCTTATAATTCTGAATCAGTATCTTTTGATGAAACTGTTACTTATTTTGATTCAATTGTGGTATCTGCTAGCAATGAGGCTAAGAAGCTGTCTATGCAGTTGCTAGAGACACAGAAGAAACTAGATTCGAAAATTACTAAGATAGATTGTTTAGAACTTCAAATAACTAATATCATGGTTGATAGGGATAACTTGTCTAGTGAATCTAAACTGTTGTTAGCTCAGAGGAACATTTACTGTAATTCGGCTAAAAGATTGTATGGGAAATTAACTGAACTACATCATTCGTGCGAAATCAGTAAAGAACAACATAGAAAATTGTTGCCATTTTTAGCTTATGAAGGAGCTACGGTAGATAACATTTCGTATGATTGTGAAAAAGAAATAGTTGATTTTAACAAAGTTCCGAATGATAAGTATAGATATGGAATACTCAAAGTAGATGAATGTCTTGATTCAACTGAATTGGTTAAAATTGTAAATGATACTTTGACTAAGTCGGAACAAATTTACATCTTGAAAAAGACTGAGAATTCAACATCGGATTCTCAATCTAATTTTGCTGATATTGAGGATAATTCTGACAATATTAGTGAAATCAGTGATATTGAGGATGTTGATTGTTCTTAGTTGTCTATTATAAATGTTGCATCATCATTTAAAGGAAAAGAAAAAGGTAAGGATTTGTTGGTTGAGATTGACACTGATCAACCCTCAACTTCGAAAGTTTGTGATGAGGACTTTGTGGAAGTCAGAGACAGCCAAACAGATGATAGTGATGATGAGAAAGAAGAGAAACAAACGAAGAAAAAGGTAGTTACAAAGGAAAAAGAAATTCCTCGTATAGTTGTTGAACAAGTGTATGGAGATACACAAAAGTTCGAAAAAGTGCTGACTGAACAAGGTGCTCATTACCTAGAAGCGAATACGGTGGTTTACCCGATCTTCAAGTGTACTGATGATGTTGTTTTTCCAAACCAAGTCTTCGTAACTACTGGAACTGTTGAAAATATCAAACCCGAATTAAAGAAGTTAGTTGAGGAGGATAATTCAAAAACAACTGATGAAGGCTTTTTCGCAAATCAAAACACAATTGAAAACAACTTAACAAAGAATTCGTATGTGTTTCAACGACAAAAACCACAAAGCCAATGGGTTGAAAAATCAAAAATTGAAAAAGAGAATACAAAACATGTTGAAAAGGAAAATGAAAAAGTTGTCAAACTAAACTCTAAGGAATTTAAAGATCAAATTGACAAATTTTCGAAGGAAAACAACATTTCAAAACGACAAGCAAGAAAGAAATTTTTTTAGCAAAATGTTGAGTCTCAAAAGATTTCTGAATCACAATCAACCAAAAATGTTTTCAAAGCTAAAAATTCCTCTTTTTCAACAAAAACCCAACATTCATCTCAATCAACTCATACAAGGTCTGAAGTGAATAAGCAACCAAAGTTTTCGAAAGTTTCTGACACTAACAAATTAAGAGTATTTTCAAATAAATATAATTCAAATTAACAAGTCTTTCAACATCAACATTTTAAATCAACTCTTGATACATCATATGATCATTCTTCTCTAACAATTCCCAAAGTTAATTTTGTTCCTCAAAAACCAAATTTTCCTAATCATACGAAGAAACAAACACTAAAGGCTTCGCATGAAAAAGGCATAACTTCAAGGAAAAATTTAGATCACTGGCTCGAAGGACGAGGAAAAGTTTATCACTCCAAAAAATACTCAGAAAAACAAATCAACGAAGCTTATGAAAAGTATGTCAATACTTCTTCGAATGGAAGTTCATCCTCAAAAGATTCGAACATCCTCAAAAGATTCGAACATCTCCAATAAAAATATTTTGATTCTTACTTCTTTTTAGTATTTTGTTGCAGATTATCATGATGATACAGAGGGGACTTTGCATGCAGTATTAGGGTCAGGTAAATTTTTTCGTATGAATTGATCACTATTTTTCGCATTTTGAACTAGTTAAGTTGTCCCTAGAAGCATGTTGCTGCATGTTGTCCAAAAGCCTCCAATGACTCAATGTGTGTGTACGAAAGCCTTAATGAAATTCTTCATATGAAAATTTCTTCCCAATCAGGCTTGTATTCACATTAGTCTCCTGAGCTACCTGACTCTTCTCATATGAGTAAAGAGTTTACTGTTTTGTCCAAATATAACAGAGGTACACTTCGTGTCTTCACCAATCTTTTTCATCTAAAATTTCTTTCACAATCACACACAAAGACATATGTCCGAGAGGTCTCTGATCAAACCAATCGAGACTTAGACATATCAACAATCTGTGTTAATGATCTTACATCATGAGACCGTGATGAAAGTGAAACCCAGATTTCTTGCAAATTAAGGAATTGACGGGGAACTATGTTACAGATTTTACAAAACATTTGTTTCAGTACCTAGTTTCAAAACTCCAAATCATATTTATTTCATATGAGTGATCTTGATCAAACATTCGAAACCCACGATGTTTGTTACCCAACAAGATCCAGCACAAATTTTTCCATGAATATGATTTTCGTGTGAGTTTACTTCGAATTCCAAAGTTACTTTAAACATTTTTCAAAACACACTTGTCACTGACTACACTGGTCAAACAAGTAATTTCTGTTACAATTACTCACCTTATGTTAAGGCTGATATGTAACGAAATTTATTAAGCCACCTATGTAGCCTTACAAAAGATGCCCTTCGAAACTTCTCTACAAGTTTTCGATTGTAATTCACGGGAACATACACAAGCTGTTGATCATCTCTCTTGATGATTAACGAAGCAACCTTTGCCCGGGGTTTAACTGCATTCGTGTCAAATTAAATTTTTGACATCACAAAATCCCAAAATTTTTATTTCATTGTTTCTTGTCTAACTTTCTTTGGAACACTGCACTCACGAAATCCTTGAGGTTCTGAGTAATACCAACTCAGGCTGATGATTTCGAACTTCTGGCGTATGACTTCGCTTTTCAACCCAAAAGTGAAAGAGCCTTGCTTCCATACGAAGAGTCATAACGGTTACAAATCCTCTTGGGGATAACAATACAGGCTGTCTGCATATGACGTATGGTATTTTGTCTGGTTCTCAAGGAGATGTGACAGTTCCTTTTTGACACATGGCTACTTTTATGCAGTAATGGTCCGATTTTCAAGGTGCCACATCGGATCTCATTAAATGCATCCCGCTTCAAATTCAAAAATCAGGGTTACATATAAAAGGGGATTCAAGGGTTACTTTTCAATTTACGCGATCAAAACAAACAACTTTCTAAATTCTCTGTTCATCATCATCCTTAAACCCTAACAATGGCGACTTCTGCTCCTGTCGATTCTCATACCACTGAAGATGCCTCTTCATTACCATTAATGAAGATTCAAGCAACAAACTACTATCTGGAGGGTGAAGTTTCTCAGTAACCGGAAGAACTGAAGATGCTAATCGTTGCTTTAAAGAATTCTGTCCTGTCAAAGGCGATGTTTAATTCTTTCTCGGTTCCATTATCCTGGCTTTCACAAGCAGGATCAACTGCAACCTACAACAAAGCCTCTGATACGATCACTTTTCATCTTGTGAATGACAAAAAGGTCAGGTTATCCAAGAAAATTTTCTGTCAAATTCTTGATATCCCGAATACGCCTCCATATATTGCTGTTACTTTTCCCCAAATTGTTCACATGTTCAATGAGATGGGTTATCAGCCACCATTGTCCAAGATAAGTGATTTTAAAAAGTCTGGTCTTCCACGACTCTGGAATTTCTTGTTTGGAATCTTTCTAAGGTGTTTAACTGGGCGTTCTGCTGGTCTCGATAAAGGAAGGATGGAAGTGTATGCCATGGTAGCTGGTATATATTATGATCTTCAAGTAGATTATTCTACTCAACTATGGAAGGAATTTCAAAAAGGAGTAGAACACACGAATGCCACTCACGGTATTTCGTGTGCACGATACTGGAGTCTGATTTTGCAACATTTTTACAATAAGGAAGGAATTTTGGTGCCAAATGATGAAGAAAGAGCAGTTTTCCAACCATACCACTATCCGAAGGATGTCATTGATAATGCTGATATTTTTCCATCAGTTGCTAGAATTCCAGATGCTATGCTTAAAAGAGTTGATCCTTCGAACTCTGTCTTGGTGGCATATTTGCAGACCATCGATTCTACAATTGAAACTGGCAAACTCTTGGATATCGATGAAACAAAATCCAAGAAGTCGAAGAATACTGAAATTGAATCAAAATCTTTGAAATCTCCGAAGAAGAAGCCTGTGGTTGTTGAAGTATCTGTTGCTGAGACCCAAGTGATTGAGCCTATCATTGCAGAAACTCAAGAGAATGTCAATATTCCTTCGAAGACTGGAATATTTCGAAGGATCAAAATGAAGTCTACCCATAAACGCAAGTCTCCTACACCACAAATGATTCGAAAACCCCAAATTACACATCAATGTGTGTTAATTAGAGAGGTGCCAGCACCGGTTTCTCCAGTGTCCAAGAAACGAATGGCTGAGGATATGGCCAAAAGGTTGTCAAAGAAAAGGAAGGAGAAGACCCAAAAGCTGGTGATTTCTACTGAGTCGACTGACGATGATCATGAACGAATTTCTGAAACTCATGAACCAACTATTCATGATCAGATTTCGACTCCTGAGCAAACACACATTGTACCACCCGAAGATTCGGTTACCAAGTCAGTTTCTGAGGCGGTTCGAACTTCAGACATCCCTGCACACGTATCTGATATGGATGCAAATGTTCATATGGGTGAAGACAGTTCGAAAAATGCAGCTTCAGGTCATACTACCTCTACTTTTGAACATATTGTTTCGTTACCATTATCCACTATTCCTCTCACATCAACCACACATTCCCCAACATTCAAACATATTCTTGATCAACCTTTCACTTCCATCTTTTCTTCACAATCTACTGATCCGCCAAAACCTACTTCACCTGTCGATGATACAATGATGCTGGAGGATGAAACTGATAATGAAGGTTTTGGAGGAACTTTTGAAGATCTAAAGTTTAATGAAGAAGAAGAAAATTTTCCAGATCATATGTTGATGACATTGAAGCAGTACAAAATTTTGAATACGAAGTTGAATGCTATCATTCAATCTCAAGCTGATTTTGGGGGAGGTTCATCAGTATCAAGTCTGAAAGTTGATACTATGTTAAAGATGATGGAATCACGGATAATCAGCAAAGTCTCTGGAATGGTGAAAGATTCTGAGTCTGTTATTTTGGAGAAAGTTAACTACACTGATCAGAATAACGAACTTCGTGTTAAATCTCAACGATCTGATTTTTTGGGTGAGGTCAAGGATCTGAAAAGCACAACAAAAGAACAGCATGTTCTTTTTGTTCAAGAAGTTAAGAAGGTACGCGAAGATGTCAACATGCAAATTCGTGAACTTCGTGAAGACATGCAGAGAGAAGTTCAAAGTGTTCAACATGGTTATAATTTAATCCATCAGAAGGTTGACATTATTTGTGACGCTGTCACCAAATATGTCAAAATGTACGAAAGCATGAGTCCTCAACTTACTCATCTTTCTGAATTGGAGAACAAGAATTTTGGTGAGTTGCTTGTTTTGTTAAAAGAGTTGAAGGAGTTGTCTGTGAAACCAGTATTCACTTCGGTTATCACTCCAGAATTTTTATCTCAAAAATTCATCCAGTTCGAAGCTATTCTTCACAAACAATTATCTCCTCTTACTCGCATTTCAAGTCTTCTTCCAACAGTATCAGATGCCCCACCTGCTTTCACAGGGGTGCAAGGGGGAGAAAAGATAGATGAATCTAAGAAGACTGGCGAAGAAGTAAAGGCGAGTAAAGAAGATTTGAAGGTGGTGGGAAAAGTGTTTCCTTCGAAGATCCCAACTACAAAGCCTGTTATTGTATCTGCTGGTTCAGTTACTTTAACTGTGGTTACAACAGTTCCGATGACCAGATCAGTAATTAAAGGTGTTGTGATTGGAGAAGCTGCTGGAAGTGCTTCGAAATCAAAGATTGTGGTGGGAGAGTCTGAGTCTAAAGATAAAGGTAAAGCCAAAATCATAGAAAAGACTAAGGAAGAAAAGAAGGTTGAAGTGGATGCGGAGTTGGAAAAGATGAGGCGTATTCAAAGTGTTATGGCTCTTCGTGCACAAGACCCAGTGGGTATGGAAAAAGGAGATCCTTCGAAGCAATACAAATATGAAACAATTGAGGCAAAAGTCATGTTTGATCATATGTATTCATTCGAAAAGGTGCCAAAACAGAGTTATGTGGTTACAAACACTGATACAAGTCAGCTTGACTTTCCTGTAAATGAAATGATGTTCATCATGCCTCAGTTTAAAGCAGAAATTATGTGTAAAGACAAAGAAGAAGGGAAGAAGATAAAAATTCGTTTTCATTCAGTGTTGGCGAAAGCACCTGAAGAAGTCTGGTCACTGTTAAAAATCAAGAAAGTTATAAGCATCAAAAGAGACATGGTTTTCGAAAATGTTATTCAGAATCTCAAATACACAGTGATCAGATCAGATGGAAAAGTTTATGAGTTTACCATTGCTGATTTTCTGATAATGAACTCGTATGATCTTATACAAGTTGCATTAATCCTGAAAGATCCCCTCAAACTGGAAGGAGGACGTGGAGGAGACCGCGTTCCTAAAGATCCCCTCAAACTGGATTTTATATTTTTATATGGTTTTTATATATAATGAACCTCACTTAACTTCCATTCTGAATTACATCATACAATTATCCTTTAAACATAACATTAAATTTTGTTTGTGAACACGAATAATGACGATGCTCATTAGCCTTAGTCATTAGATGTGATTTTATTACAAATAAATTAATTCAAATTGTATTAAATCTCTAATGATGCACATAGTCAAAAACAAATAATTAGTTAAAAGAATGAGTCGATCTAACTCCAAGTCACGCAAAGCAGATGCTTAACCCATAGAACCTCCCGACTCCTGAGACTTTTGTTAATATAATTAAATTGTTATTTTAATATTACTATTTTTATAATTATATCTACAATATCAAAAATATATAATAAATATAAAAATAAATATATCATTGTTACTATATAGTATACATAGAATTTTTTTTTTCTTTTTATCACATTTGATGATGGAAAGACCTGTTTCAAAAATTACTAGCCCTTTACCATTGGGAACTGGGAAAGTTAAAAAGCTCGAACAAATCTCAAGACAAAAGACAAGTAGTCCTTGGGGAAAAGAAGGCATCTCTAAAATTTTAACTTCTTTTTGCAGTCTTATGTGAGTGTTCACTACCTCTCGTCGCCACCTTTCATTTCCCTTGCAAACTTGTAATGGATAAAATCAGTTCGGAATAACAAATTCATCCATTTTATCGATCATCTTTTCAAAATTAAAAAATAATATCAAAATGTTTACTTGTCATTGAAACCTTTATAGTCTGTTTAATGCGACAGAAAAAGAATCACAAACGATTTTGTTCAAAGTAGTGAAATTGAGCATTATATTGTATTGTATTGCCATTTTCGTAGTTGAAGGAATGATTTAAGTGAATCATAAAATTTATATTTATGTATAATTAAAAAAATAAATTAATAAATAAAAAAATGATATCTACAGAAATCAACTTATATCGTTAAAGAAATTATATATAAACATATTCATGTCGTTAAAAATTATATGTATTTCAAATTTATAAAAAAAAATCATTAAGTATTAGAAAAGTGTTTATAAAAATAAAATTAAATACCATGAAATATTATAGTATATTATAAAAAAAAGTAGTTTTCTTTTTTCTTTTTATGATTTTGTAAAAAACAAAACATAATTTGATTCAAGTTTTGAATTTCTTAAACATTAGTATTAAAAGTTATTAAATACGAGTACTTTTTAATTATAACATATGATATTATTTATTTTTAAGAAAAAGAAAGAAAATACACATCTCTTCCAATCAAATGAAATTCAATTCAAAAAAAAAAAAAAAAAAATCAATTTTCGTATGTAATGTTCTACTGCATTTTTTGTACCAAAAAAATGATTTTTTATATCATTATGTCATAATCTTATCGTTCCTTTCAATTTTTGATTATTGAATACGGTGTTGTTAAAATCGATATCTTGATCATATCGTAATATCATATGATCCTACAACGATATATATCACTATACGTTTTTTTGTAGTATGATTGAACCTATGTTGTAGAATATATACAAGATTGTTCAATGAGTTTGATAAATAAACATCAAATATCGCATAAAGCCTTGTATAACATCGTCACAGGTAACAGCTTGATGAGTTGTTATTTCTTTATCTCATTGTTTGTTGGCAAATAAAATATAAAAACAAACTAGCAAGAACGTTAGAAAAATTACAAGGTAACTACAAAGGGATATTTGTTTCTTTTTTATAGTTGATTTTTTGAACGGCTAAAAAATTAAAGTATTTACTATAATTTACATTTTTTACTGTTGATAAATAGAAGTTTTTTATATATGGCTTTATTGCGCCCGGTAAAAGTTCGTTAGGAAAATAATATAAACTAGGGTTTGGACCGTCCGCGCGTTGCTGCGGAAGCTCCGGTATTTTAAAAAACGCAGTTTGACACCATATATATCATAGAGACGATTAAATCATATAAAGTGGAGCACAAAAATATCAAAATAAAATATGGATACAAACAATTGGCTTGAAAGTGTATCTTTAAGAAATTAATAAAAAAAGAATTATTAAAAAATTATATAAGGGGCCAAAATATAACTTTAAAATATAATAAGGGATCAAATTGTAATGTATAAAATACTAATAATTTAACTTTAAATTTATAAGGATTGAAAATTGTTAAATAAAAATTAATTAAGGGGAAAAAATTTAAATATATATAAAATTTAAAATTATAAGGATAGAAATTGTTACATCAAAATTAGTTTAGGGATACAAAATATAAAAACAAATAAAAGTAAAAGAAGGAAAATGAAAAAAGAATTAAAAGTAGAAAGACTTACTTTATTTTTGCTTACGTGGAATGAATAGTAAACCTCCTCACAAACCAATTTTGATAATATATATATATATATATATATATATATATATATATATATATATATATATATATATATATATATATATATATATATATATAATACATCAAAATTAGTTTAGGGATATAAAATATAAAAACAAATAAAAGTAAAGGAAGGAAAATGAAAAAAGAATTTAAAATAGGAAGACTTACTTTATTTTTGCTTACGTGGAATGAATAGTAAACCTCCTCACAAACCAATTTTGGTATTAATATATATATATATATATATATATATATATATATATATATATATATATATATATATATATATATATATATAAAAATTAGTTTAGGGATACAAAATATAAAAACAAATAAAAGTAAAGGAAGGAAAATGAAAAAAGAATTAAAAGTAGGAAGACTTACTTTATTTTTACTTACGTGGAATGAATAGTAAACCTCCTCAAAAATCAATTTTGGTAATTAATATATATATATATATATATATATATATATATATATATATATATATATATAATACATCAAAATTAGTTTAGGGATACAAAATATAAAAATAAATAAAAGTAAAGGAAGGAAAAATGAAAAAAGAATTGAAAGTATGAAGACTTACTTTATTTTTGCTTACCTGGAATGAATAGTAAACCTCCTCACAAACCAATTTTGGTAATTATATATATATATATATATATATATATATATATATATATATATATATATATATATATATATATATATATATAATATAACAAAAGTAAGAAAATAAAGTTTCGATCCAAAAAATTATGTATGGAGAAGACGGACGAAAATAATAGTGAAAAATATATCTTAAGGAAATTAATAAAAAAGAAGACAAAAAATAATGTAAGTGACTAAAAAAATTTATGTATGGAGAAGACGGACGAAAATAATAGTGAAAAATATATCTTAAGGAAATTAATAAAAAAGAAGACAAAAAATAATGTAAGTGACTAAAACCATAACTTTAGTAAAAATATAAATATAGTAAGGAACCTAAGTAGTAACTTATTAAATACTAATAGTTTTATTTTATAATTACCAATGATGAAAAGTGTTCAATTAAAATTACTTCAGGAAAAGAAAGGTAAATATAAAGATTTGCTATTGTTAGAAACAAAATCTTTATTTTCAAAAGAAGACTTATTTTAGAACTTGTACCGTATTATTTCTATATAATAACTTAATCTGAATATAGTTATTTGTGCTTTGGAAATAGTCAAAACCAAATGAATAGTAATACCCCTCACAAACCAATTTTGGTAATTAATATATATATATATATATATATATATATATATATATATATATATATATATAATTTACCACAGAATAAAAAATAACATCAGTGCATCATATATAGTTAGATTTAGAAGTTTATATATTAAATTAAACTTATCATTCATTTCTAAACATTATATAAGATGGAGATGTATTTTTTTTAATTTTAAATATACTATTATTTCAATTTGGTGAAATTTTTTGATTTCAATTTAGATTTTGGGTAACATGATTTTGACAACCTTGTTGCATACCAAATACTACTTACTGTTTAATAATAGATCCTTGATTATTATTTCATAGCATATGAATTACATTTTCATATATTATTAGTATCCTTTTACTTAAAGTTGTCATTGTAAATAATTTTAAAAAAATGACATCCGGAAAGAAATCCTTTTATAAATCAAATAACATATTTACATCATCTCTCTAATATTTTTCTAAGCTATTTTGTGTTAAACTAAATCTTAAATTTTTTTTATAAATATTAAGCAATTATTTGTAAGGATCACCATATAATAGTTCAAGCACGAGTCTTTTATTATGGATCGCTTCGGGAGTAGATTGGCGGGCTAGAAAGCGAAATGCCTTTCCTTTGGTGGGGGACTTACCCTGATAAATTTCGTCCTCGGTTCGATGGGTAGTTATTTGATGTCCATATTTCATGTCTCGGTCACAGTGCTGAATTCTTTAGAAAGGATGAGAGCTTTTTTCTTTTGGGGAGCTGATTTGGATGATCGTCGTATGCATTGGATTCAGTAGGATAGAGTCCTTGTTGCGAGAGATGATGCGGGTTTGGGAGTGGGTAGTCTTTTTGCCTATAACAGGGCTTTACTACTATGGTGGCGGTGACGTTGGCATTTTTTTTTCGTTACCTTGATTTGTTATGGATTAGGGTGGTGAAAGTCTTGTATGGGATGGATGGACATTCTTCTCCATTGATTCCGAGGAGATCTTGGTCGGGCTCTTGGAATGGTATTACATGGATGTTAGCTAATCTTAAGGATCGTGGTTTCAATTTTCATGTCATTTGTCCTATTAGGATAGGGTACGAGGCGTACACCTCTTTTTGGCATGATATCTGGCTAGGAGATACTCCGCTTGTTGTTTCTTTTCATAGAGTGATCGCTAGATAATTACCGTAACCATATTGTTAGAGATCGTTTTTCGATTGGTTGAAGTATGGATAATTTGAGACGGTCTCCTAGAGGTGGTATTGAGTAGACTCAGTGGGATACTTTCTTGTTGTTGTTGTTGCAGGGAGTTCGGCTTAGATCTATCCCAGATAGATTAGGGTGGACTTTAGACGCTTCTGATATTTTTTTCAGTCTTCTCAGCTCGTATTTCTCTTGAAAGTGGGTTAATTACTTCGGGTAATATGGTTACTAGATGGAATAATTGGGTTCACATTAAACTCAATATTCTCATTTGGAGGGTGAAACTCCATAATATTCCTACGAGAGAGAGATTATCCTTCAGAGGTATTATGGTGCCTTCAATTATGTGTCCGGTTTGCTCTTGTGTAGTGGAGACCATAGATCATCTTTTTACATCGGAGTTGATTGATATTTGGAGCCGTATTTCTATTTGGTGGGGGTTTAGTCTTCATGCTTAGATTTCGGTGCAATCGATTATTTCTTTTTCTGATAGCGTCACATTGAGAAGGGGCCGCCAGAAGGTGTTTGATGCAGTCATCTTGACTACGTTTTGGTGTATTTGGAAGGTTCGAAATTCCATTATGTTTGGAACGGTTATCCCTAAAAAGTCTTTTTATTCGATGACGCCGTAAATAAAACTTTCTTCTGGGTTTCTAATAGATTTAGCAACGCTAAGTTAAGTTGGACTGCTTGGCTCCATATATAACCCAACTTTAGCTTTTATTATAATGTAACTAGGCGACTACCTGCGCATTGCATAAAATACAATA
Organism: Lactuca virosa; assembly: GCF_052849685.1. Lineage (NCBI taxonomy): Eukaryota > Viridiplantae > Streptophyta > Magnoliopsida > Asterales > Asteraceae > Lactuca > Lactuca virosa. The sequence goes on from NC_136428.1 coordinate 85,006,023, forward strand.
ATATATTTGAAATTTTTACAAATATTTTTTTTAAATATATCAATGACATTGTTGTTAGCTCGTATATAATAAATCTTATAATAAGTTGGTATAAACATTGTTTGTATTGAATTATATGATAATGTAGACATCTTTTAAAATTCTATAATTCCAATTGTCTCAATGGCGTCTACCTGCGGGTTACTCATGAATAAAATTAAATATAATATATGTTTTAATGTTATTTATAGTTGTTGTTATGATTAATTAATTTTAAAACGTTTATTTGCTTAAGATTTTAATTTAGATCGTTGTAATTATTTAAAACATCAAACATTGTTTTTATTTCTAAAGGTAACAATATAATTTTTGTATATAATGTTACGTTTAACTATTGTTGTTGTAACTTATTTAAAATAACGTATTTGGAAACTCTTAATTATTTTAATTATTTAGAAATTTAACTTTTTTAAAATTTATTTGATGAATATTGTTAGTTTCTTTGGTTGTAATTATTTCAAACAACAAACATTTTTTTTAAGATAACATTATAATTTTTTTATATAATATTATTTTTAACTATTTTTATTGTAAGTTATTTTTAAACTACTTATTTGAAAATTGTTAATGATTATAAAAAATAGTTTCATGGTTTTTTTTTTTTTGTTAATTTAGGATTACAATTTAGGTTCAACACTATAATTTATAACTTTTAACTATTTATAAAATAGTCACTCGATTTTTTTTCAAGTTTAACTTAAATTTTGATTTAAGTTAACAGTTTAACATTATATTGAAATTAATAATTTAACTATTTTACATAAAATCATAAATTATACAAAAGTTGTAACTTTAAAATGACAATTGCTCACATACGACAACATATTTAAACTAATAAGTTAAAGAATTTTCTAATATGTGCCCTAAAAGCATATATAAGAAGCATTAATTGAAGTATTAATTACAAGAAATATTACTATAATTAAATGTGATAAACATTAACTATGTGTAATATTATCATAATTAAATGTAAAATACATGTTAAAAAGTTATAGCCATAATTTTATAAATAGAAGTAAATATGATATTTTAATATTTTAGTTTAGTTAATTTATGATTAGAATTTAGGTTTTACATTAATTTAACATTATTAACCAATTTATAATACTTATCGAAAGAAATTGAAAAGTCATGAATGTTTCAATTGCATGTGGTGCAAGTAAAAATGTATATTTTATAAGTATATATAGATAGATATAAATAGATTGTTTATTTCTAGCTTCCTGCTAGTGTTTTAATAAAATTTAGCCGTTTCAAAAAAATTAATTCAAGCATAAGCTGTGTATAATGCAGAAATGCATAAAATATAAGGAGCATGAAATGGTGATGTTTTAACAATTACATTGCATCTTTAAAAATGGCTTATTTCATTTTATTCAATCATGCACATAGATAATGTAATAAGAAATTTTAATGGTAAATGACATATTAATATTTAATTAAGATGTTGTGACTTATAAAATTGAGAAAATATTGGAAGCGTATCGTAGAAATGGTACAACAACAAATATACAAATGTAGATACATTGTCCAAGTGACCATTATCTTCCAATCATATCACGTTAATGGTGCATAATCAAACAAAATATGAATATAAGTAAACAAAGACATATATGGCCATTAGTATAATATTATTAAACGGTTTATTATTCACACGACATAATAAAATAAAATTAGTTGATCAAAGTGTGTATGAATAATGGCCAAATAATTGAACAAAAGCTAATATAAAGTGAACAAGACAAAGGAAAGCGACTTTACCTTCCCTTCAACCACTTCAAAAAAATAGAAGTGGGCTACACCAAGACTTTAACAATTTATTTACGTTCTATTGTGTTTGATTTGCACAAACATAAAAGCATAATCATCATATATGGTCAAATAGTTTATGTTACAACGACATAATTGTGTCCTAATGGAGACCATGTAGTTTTAAAATTTCCACATCTGTTAGATTTTTTTTGTAGCTTTAATTCAGTAAGAGAACGTCTAGACACTTCGTGAATTTAAAATTTGGTACAACTTTTAAGTTATTAAATCTTACTGTTCTAAAAAACAAACCATTAGAATATGACATGATAAGACAAAATTGCAAGAATGGTCCTTGTGGTATGTCCAAAAATGTTACTTTGGGTCAAACATGTTTGGACTAGCACCAATAGTTTAAAAGTTTTCATTTTGCTGCGATTTTGGTCCATAATAGTTTAAAAAATCTAAAAAATGACGGATTTGCCATTTTCCATTTATTTTTTTCTTTTTCTTTTTGTTATTTAATTATTTTCTAACTAAATAAATATAAAAAATAAAAGAAAATATTTCTCTCTCTCTCTCTCTCTCTCTCTCTCTCTCTCTCTCTCTCTCTCTCTCTCTCTCTCTCTCTCTCTCTCTCTCTCTCTCCATCATCATTTTTGTTTCTATTCCAAAGAAACTGATATCTAAAAAGCATGTTTATGGTGTTTTAATTTTTGTCAAGAAACATAAATCCATCATCCTTCTATGTCGTAGAAACAAAAATCATGAAACCCATTAAATAATAAAACCTTAACCCTCAAACACATTACATTTTCAGAACCAAATCAAATTCAGAAACCCATTTGATAAGAGGTTTGTTTTTGTCAAGAAAAACCTGCAAATTAAATCCAAACACACAAAAAAAGATTGAATTCAAAAAAAGGTTTCCAATTAAGCACTGATATCCGAGTACCTCCTCTACAATCAAACCCAAAATTGATTATTCTGAAGATCTGAAATTTAGGGATGAAGAGAGTGGTATAATATTCTGAAGACCCAAAATCAATTACCTACTCTATAATCAAACCCAACAGAAGGGAAAAAATGTGTTTCAGACAATCGAAAAAGGATTAAGCTTCTTTAGCTCTTCATTTATTGCGGATTACAATAAAGAACACAATATGATCTGGCTTAGACTTACGATGAATGTATGGGGAACGGTGGTGATTCTTATGTCCACAAGTCGACGATGACAACAAGGGGCAGGCGGTGGTCGAGAGATGTAACCCAAATCGACGTTGCTAGGGTTTCCAGGGGTGGTGTCGTTGTCGGAATCGATGTTGGGTTACAATGACACATTCTTCTCGTCGGAGAAGACGAAACGATATGGGTCTATCCACCGACTTCGTCTTCCTCTACCAAAACAACCACCACCCTAGCTCCTATCTATAAACCATTGGAGGCTACCGACCACCACCTTCACAGCCCCTTACAGCCTCCCTCGGTCGTGTAGCACCACCAAACACACATCCATTCACCCCCTGCTCCTAAAAATCGATCCCAGGTGTCTTCCCCTCGATTTCTAGCTGTTAAACGCCCCCTTTGAAAACCCTAGCCTCCAAGAAACCCTAACTTTCAGATCTTGATCTCGTTTTTCTCGTCGTCGGCTGTGGAGGTTCAAATGAAGGACATCAACGATCGAAGCGAGTGTTTGGGGTGGTGCTACCTGACCGGTGGGAGGCGGAGGGGCAGCGTAGGCCGACGACAGCCGCCGATTTATTCTTCTTTGGCCAGTGGTAAGCAAGAAATGAGAGAGAGAAAGAGAGAGAGAAAGAGAGAGGGGAGAAGATAGATAGAGAGAGAGAGAAAAAAAATATTTTCTTTTATTTTTATATTTTTTTAGTTAGAAAATAATTAAATAACAAAAAGAAAAGCAAAAAACAAGTGGAAAAGGGAAAATCCGTCATTTTTAGATTTTTAAAACCGTTTTGGACCAAAACTGCAGCAAAATGAAAACTTTTGGACTATTAATGCTAGTCGGCTAGTCCAAACCTGTTTTGCCCAAAGTAACATTTTTGGACATACAAGGGCAGAGAGAGAGAGAGAGAGAGAGAGAGAGAGAGAGAGAGAGAGAGAGAGAGAGAGAGAGAGAGAGAGAGAGAGAGAGAGAGAGACTTTTTTTTTCTTTTTCTTTTTTTTCTGTAATAAAAAAAATGAAAAGGGGAAAATACCAAGAGCAAATCCGTCATTATAAAAAGTTTTAAAATTTTTGGACCAAACTCGCAACAAAACGAAACTATTGGACCATCCTTGCAAGCCAAACCCATTTTGGACCAAACTTGCTAGTTTTGACATACCACAAGGACCATTCTTGCAATTTTGTCATTAGACTATTAGGTGATCAATGACAATATGTACTTGGATATTAAAAATAGGAGTAATAACGGTTATGATCAACTAACTATTTTGAAAAAAAATAAAGGAAGTAATTAATCTCAGACGTGACAAAACATGACACTACACGACAATCCGACACGAAATTAGCGAGTTTGGGTAAAAAAAATTTGACACGTTTAAATAAACAAGTTGACACAATACGACAACGAAAATTAAACGGGTTGAGTTAGGGTCAAGCAGATGCGGAGCTAAATGGTTCATTGGGGGTCCCGAGCCACTACTTCGTTTCAGCTCGTCAATGCAATTTTTTTTCTATAAAGGTGCAACGACTATATAAATAAGTGCAACTACTATTTTATTGGTGCCATTACTACTGAAAGATCTTGCCTCCGCTATTGGGTTCAAGACTTTCAACTTGAAGATGACCCATTTAATTATATATCACTTTTTATAAATTCCATATTTTTATAAATATATTATATATTATAGGCTTGTAGTAGGCCAAACTCAAGAATTAAAATTAAAATTCAAACTGTCAAGGTCTAATCTCTTAAACCTTGAATGAACAACAACAATGGAGGCTGATAACAAATTTCAGTCAAGTCTGGATAAAAATCAGTTAAGTCTTGAATGATGAAAAACAATCAATTAAGTATTCAGTGCAATGTATTAAAAAAAGTAAAGAAAATGAACAAGGAGAATGATGGATGGGAGAATGACATATGTGAATCTTGATTAATAAAAGGCACGCAGATTACATGGTCGATACTCCTATTTATATTACTTAGGAGTACAATGGACATAAGAGACAATAAAGTAAAATACGAACTACAGATCAACCGCCTGACAACACATTGCGGTTGATCTTGTCTCCTACAACTATTACATTAATCAAGACAAAAAGGAACAAGGCAAAATAGTACTAGTCTTCAATTCTTCTGACAATCTCTAAACTTCGGAAGCACAACAATCTCATAATCTTCATTACTTCGGATAGCCCACATTCACGGATAGCAATAATCCCATATAGCTTAAATGATCACTTTCTTGAACTAACAATCTTCTCCTAAGTGATCTTTGTCTATCTAGCTCTTTAGTCAGACAACTTCTGTGACAACCCGAAATTTCTATCTTGTACAGTTATTCAAATAAATCAAGGTCAGACTCATTTTTGCTATCTTCTAGCATTGTTTAGAGTCAATTAGAGTGTTCTAAGCCTAGTACCTTCAAAGTTAGGGTTTAGAATTGGGTTCCACAAGTTCACCACTTCCCAAAATGGCCAAACACTCCAACATGAGATTAATAACTATCAAACAAGTGGATTTTTTTACATTTCAAACTGTGTTATCAAACAAACTGCTTCAAATCGTTTTATAAACTCTTTTACATGTTAAATTCTTTCTATTAAACTCTTTTAAAACTTATATTATCAAAATCATGTCTATATGTATATAGCTATATAAGTAGGATTGAAAGGACTTAGGACTGGTAACTCGCCTTATTTCCTGTTCCTTGTTTGGTTGTGGACTTAGGGTGATCGGTTGTTTGTCCGAAGGTCGTTTGAATATTAGTTATATATTATGTATATGTGTATAGATATAAAAGTTCCTACATCAGTTCAATACCTTTGGGTAGAAAAGGTATACAAACATGTTCATTCATACAAACAACATTGCTAGTAAATTGTAATAGGTATAGTTTAGGAAGTCACTAATACTATTACTAGAACAATGAAACATATAAGAGTCAGTTCATACATGAGTCAGTTCAAACATACTATAAAGAGAAACAGATAGAGCATGCTATAACGAGAGACAATACTCACTATAAAGAGAAACAATACATACTATAACGAGAAACAATACATACTACACACTATACACTAGAGAACATACTACATACTAGACAGAGAGAACATTCACTACACTAAAATATTCTATGCAAACACAAGAATACTATAACAATAATGTGAGATACTACTTCATGGTTCGGCAACATACTGCCGCGTCACGTTTTGTACCCAGAGTCTCCTGGATGGAGAGCGTGAATTTGTGTATAGATCTATACGAGACTGACCCTCCTACACCTTGCTGCTAGCTACAGTGGGACCTGCAAGTCTACGGGTGACGAATGTCATATCATTTCGACGTCTCGAACGTCGTGTTATACTAGTCGATCAAGTATGGTTACAAACATATCACATTTTACCTTAATTAAACTAACAAGTTTAAGGTAGTTAGTACATTGGTAGTTACTTAGACAAAACTACAACACATCTTTATTTTTCCCATTTCATTCACATTATGATCTTCTCACTTAAACGGTAATGAAAACTATATTTTGGTAATGATAGTCATACTTTGGGAAAATGCACACTTTTACAAAAGAACAAACATAAAGAACAGTTGGGTCTTGGTAGAAGACTGCTTTAGTAGAAAATATAGGATTTTCTAGGAAGTTTACAAACATTTACATCAAATACTTACAAACTTTTACATCAAACATTTACAAGCACATTCTTCAAACTTATACAAACAATGACACTAAATTACTTATGAACTCACCAGCTTTAATGCTGATCTACACTTTCAAAATAACTTGTATTCTCAGGTCACCGGTAGACAGGTACCGATGACCAGGTTTTGAGAAGACGGAGCTTTCAAGACTCGTCTTTATTTTGATTATTCATTTTTGGTGTCTTATAAGCTACATAACACACTTGTATTAAAATTATATTATTAATGCAATGGATGATGTTGTTGCTTGTTTTACTATTATGCATTGTTGTGATACTGTACATGACGTCCTCCGCCCCAGAACGTTTCCGCCGTTCTGGTTTGGGGGTGTGACAGATTGGTATCAGAGCATTGTTTATAGTGAATTGAGTATATCAACCCATAAAAGATATACAACTATAAACACAACGGGACTAAAATACTCTGACCAAGAGTTTATACTTTTAAATAATAAAATATTTAACCAAAGTATACATACCTGCATTCATACTAAAATCAGTGTCACTAGGACAGAACAAAAGTATTACGATTGTTGGACAACACGAGTAGGCTTGGGGACATATAATCAGATCTGGGAGTGATATAGCCTGATTAACTATATCTTTCCGAGAAGTGATTAGCATGTGCCTAGGAATGGTTGTGATGTTGCAACAAGTCTAAAAACTTACCAACACTACTACAATGGAAACATTAGAATAGAACATAAACTTAAAATACTATAGGAGTATTTTGTGTTACTACAAATTACTTATGTGCAAACTAAAAAGGTCCTTATTAGTATGCCAATAGTTACGGAGTGGATACGCTAAGGTTATATGTGACTAGGGTGTTATAGACTTTGAATCTGTGATCTTTGCTTTACTTCCTGTTCCTTGTTTGGTTGTGGGCTTAGAGTTATGGTCACTTATTCGAAGGTCTATCCTGTTTTGGTCACATATGACTGGTATGCACTACGCAAATGTTGGAGTAACTGGTAAGGATCATCTTATAATTATCTTAATTAGTACGTCTATTAATTATTTCTTTACCCCCATTCTCGCACATATAACATGGCCGGATTCCATCCCCACGGCGACCCGTACTTCCCCAAACAAAATAACGGAGGATGGCTCGATGATGAGCCATAAGAGAATCATCCAATCCCTTTGGATGATGAATTCACAGAGAACTTCCCAGAAGATTCTGACTCCGAGCAAGAAGTCAATGACCTACCTCTGGTGGCTCAAAACCCAAATCCTAACCCTCATCCGACTTTTCAAGGCCCGACACCTCTGTGGGTGGAAAACTTGGAAACATGGAGCCAAGAGCAAGGTTAACCCATTCCATACAATGGAGACCGAAGCTTCTATAACCTGAGTGATGGAGGCTCAGCGGACAGAATCCTGCCTATTCTGGTCCGCAGAGTTTCTCGTAATGAGATTCAGGGTAGGACAACCCTCAACCGAATCGCGGAAGTTGACGCCAATTCAGGAGTCAATACTGTCTGCATTCGTCGGTTGGAAGATGCTCGTGAGAGAGCTGAAAGGGACAATGAGTCTCTACTGCAAGTACTAGCTGAGACTAGGGCTGAAGTCATAGAGCATCGCGTGCGCCAGCGAGTGTACGAGCGACGCCTTCTTGACATGGAGCGACAGCTGGCTGACTTAAGGGTTCGCCCAAGGGGTTCCCGTCGCCAGTAGGGAATGCTCTGCTCAAATTTCCTTTTGCCTAAGGATTAGCCTTCTTATCTATGCTCTAAGTAGAACTTCTCCCTGTAATTTCCTGTTAATTTAAGACCTTGAACTTTCGGTAGATAGGTCTTTATTCTGTCAAAATTTTCTTATCTTGGTTTGATGTAAGACCTACTCCTAGGTCATTTTTCCCGAACTTGTTACATCTGTAATACCAGTACTATTGACAGATATCTAATCTCATGGAAATTAATATCCAAATGCTTTCATCTTTCTAGTACTAGATCTCTATTCAATCATACTTTCATTTGTGTTGTTGGGCTATGGAGAGCTAGTCCATGATTCACTCTTATCATTCTCTCTATTAAATTCTTACCAATATCTTCATCTTTGCGATCTTATAACTACAAGATGCCTCCACTGATGAAGCTATGAATCGAGTATGAAATGAATTAGAGTTAAATGATCAAAGTAGGATTGCGAGATTTGAACACAGATGTAAATATGATCTTGTTTCAGCTCTATTACGCTCTCAAGTTTTACAGAGTACAAATGACAATCCTGTAAAGACTCCTGTTCATGACTCTAGTAAACACTCCTATTTATAGGAGAGGAAAGCATACAAAAAATATACTAAGGACTATGCGTTAAGCTTCGAATACAATGCCCTAGTAAAATAGATTACATAAGATACGAAGACTCAGTACATTCGAAGACATGAAACCCTTCGACTAATTACAACTCTATTTACCCTTACAATGTCCCCCTTTGTAATCAAAGTCGAAGGCTTCAACTTGTAAGCAGTGGAATTGAATACATCATCACTCTTCGTATCTTTGTGTACCATGCAATGACCTTCTTAATCTCCTTCTTGTCTCCTTCATTATTCTTCCTGCATTAGTTCATATGAACAATTAAGTTCGTATACTGAGAAGTTGCATATCGCTCCACTTCGCACGTTTGGAACAAGAACCGCTTTGCTCTACCAGCCTTATCTTTTCCAGCGAAGACAATCCCCAATGGATTTAAGCAGATTTCACCATCTTCATATTTCTTCAGATCTACTTGTTTCTTCGTAGGTGCCATTGGTGCAGTAATTTCAATACCTTTTGCAGTAGCCAATTCCACATCAGTTTGAGCAAGACACTCAAAATAATTTTCAATAAAGATCTTGATGTGTTTGACTCCAAGTTGGAAAACATCTGGCTTTGTTTCTTGTAGAAAGGAGAATGACTTGTCTTTCAGGATTAATGCAACTTGTATAAGATCATACAAGTTCATTATCGGAAAATCAGCAATGGTAAACTCATAAACTTTTCCATTTGATCTGATCACTGTGTATTTGAGATTCTGAATAACATTTTCGAAAACCATGTCTCTTTTGATGCTTATAACTTTCTTGATTTTTAACAGTGACCAGACTTCTTCAGGTGCTTTCGCCAACACTGAATGAAAACGAATTTTTATCTTCTTCCCTTCTTCTTTGTCTTTACACATAATTTCTGCTTTAAACTGAGGCATGATGAACATCATTTCATTTACAGGAAAGTCAAGCTGACTTGTATCAGTGTTTGTAACCACATAACTCTGTTTTGGCACCTTTTCGAATGAATACATATGATCAAACATGACTTTTGCCTCAATTGTTTCATATTTGTATTGCTTCGAAGGATCTCCTTTTTCCATACCCACTGGGTCTTGTGCACGAAGAGCCATAACACTTTGAATACGCCTCATCTTTTCCAACTCCGCATCCACTTCAACCTTCTTTTCTTCCTTAGTCTTTTCTATGATTTTGGCTTTACCTTTATCTTTAGACTCAGACTCTCCCACCACAATCTTTGATTTCGAAGCACTTCCAGCAGCTTCTCCAATCACAACACCTTTAATTACTGATCTGGTCATCGGAACTGTTGTAACCACAGTTAAAGTAACTGAACCAGCAGATACAATAACAGGCTTTGTAGTTGGGATCTTCGAAGGAAACACTTTTCCCACCACCTTCAAATCTTCTTTACTCGCCTTTACTTCTTCGCCAGTCTTCTTAGATTCATCTATCTTTTCTCCCCCTTGCACCCCTGTGAAAGCAGGTGGGGCATCTGATACTGTTGGAAGAAGACTTGAAATGCGAGTAAGAGGAGATAATTGTTTGTGAAGAATAGCTTCGAACTGGATGAATTTTTGAGATAAAAATTCTGGAGTGATAACCGAAGTGAATACTGGTTTCACAGACAACTCCTTCAACTCTTTTAACAAAACAAGCAACTCACCAAAATTCTTGTTCTCCAATTCAGAAAGATGAGTAAGTTGAGGACTCATGCTTTCGTACATTTTGACATATTTGGTGACAGCGTCACAAATAATGTCAACCTTCTGATGGATTAAATTATAACCATGTTGAACACTTTGAACTTCTCTCTGCATGTCTTCACGAAGTTCACGAATTTGCATGTTGACATCTTCGCGTACCTTCTTAACTTCTTGAACAAAAAGAACATGCTGTTCTTTTGTTGTGCTTTTCAGATCCTTGACCTCACCCAAAAAATCAGATCGTTGAGATTTAACACGAAGTTCGTTATTCTGATCAGTGTAGTTAACTTTCTCCAAAATAACAGACTCAGAATCTTTCACCATTCCAGAGACTTTGCTGATTATCCGTGATTCCATCATCTTTAACATAGTATCAACTTTCAGACTTGATACTGATGAACCTCCCCCAAAATCAGCTTGAGATTGAATGATAGCATTCAACTTCGTATTCAAAATTTTGTACTGCTTCAATGTCATCAACATATGATCTGGAAAATTTTCTTCTTCTTCATTAAACTTTAGATCTTCAAAAGTTCCTCCAAAACCTTCGTTATCAGTTTCATCCTCCAGCATCATTGTATCATCGACAGGTGAAGTAGGTTTTGGCGGATCAGTAGATTGTGAAGAAAAGATGGAAGTGAAAGGTTGATCAAGAATATGTTTGAATGTTGGGGAATGTGTGGTTGATGTGAGAGGAATAGTGGATAATGGTAACGAAACAATATGTTCAAAAGTAGAGGTAGTATGACCTGAAGCTGCATTTTTCGAACTGTCTTCACCCATATGAACATTTGCATCCATATCAGATACGTGTGCAGGGATGTCTGAAGTTCGAACCGCCTCAGAAACTGACTTGGTAACCGAATCTTCGGGTGGTACAATATGTGTTTGCTCAGGAGTCGAAATCTGATCATGAATAGTTGGTTCATGAGTTTCAGAAATTCGTTCATGATCATCGTCAGTCGACTCAGTAGAAATCACCAGCTTTTGGGTCTTCTCCTTCCTTTTCTTTGACAACCTTTTGGCCATATCCTCAGCCATTCGTTTCTTGGACACTGGAGAAACCGGTGCTGGCACCTCTCTAATTAACACACATTGATGTGTAATTTGGGGTTTTCGAATCATTTGTGGTGTAGGAGACTTGCGTTTATGGGTAGACTTCATTTTGATCCTTCGAAATATTCCAGTCTTCGAAGGAATATTGACATTCTCTTGAGTTTCTGCAATGATAGGCTCAATCACTTGGGTCTCAGCAACAGATACTTCAACAACCACAGGCTTCTTCTTCGGAGATTTCAAAGATTTTGATTCAATTTCAGTATTCTTCGACTTCTTGGATTTTGTTTCATCGATATCCAAGAGTTTGCCAGTTTCAATTGTAGAATCGATGGTCTGCAAATATGCCACCAAGACAGAGTTCGAAGGATCAACTCTTTTAAGCATAGCATCTGGAATTCTAGCAACTGATGGAAAAATATCAGCATTATCAATGACATCCTTCGGATAGTGGTATGGTTGGAAAACTGCTCTTTCTTCATCATTTGGCACCAAAATTCCTTCCTTATTGTAAAAATGTTGCAAAATCAGACTCCAGTATCGTGCACACGAAATACCGTGAGTGGCATTCGTGTGTTCTACTCCTTTTTGAAATTCCTTCCATAGTTGAGTAGAATAATCTACTTGAAGATCATAATATATACCAGCTACCATGGCATACACTTCCATCCTTCCTTTATCGAGACCAGCAGAACGCCCAGTTAAACACCTTAGAAAGATTCCAAACAAGAAATTCCAGAGTCGTGGAAGACCAGACTTTTTAAAATCACTTATCTTGGACAATGGTGGCTGATAACCCATCTCATTGAACATGTGAACAATTTGGGGAAAAGTAACAGCAATATATGGAGGCGTATTCGGGATATCAAGAATTTGACAGAAAATTTTCTTGGATAACCTGACCTTTTTGTCATTCACAAGATGAAAAGTGATCGTATCAGAGGCTTTGTTGTAGGTTGCAGTTGATCCTGCTTGTGAAAGCCAGGATAATGGAACCGAGAAAGAATTAAACATCGCCTTTGACAGGACAGAATTCTTTAAAGCAACGATTAGCATCTTCAGTTCTTCCGGTTACTGAGAAACTTCACCCTCCAGATAGTAGTTTGTTGCTTGAATCTTCATTAATGGTAATGAAGAGGCATCTTCAGTGGTATGAGAATCGACAGGAGCAGAAGTCGCCATTGTTAGGGTTTAAGGATGATGATGAACAGAGAATTTAGAAAGTTGTTTGTTTTGATCGCGTAAATTGAAAAGTAACCCTTGAATCCCCTTTTATATGTAACCCTGATTTTTGAATTTGAAGCGGGATGCATTTAATGAGATCCGATGTGGCACCTTGAAAATCGGACCATTACTGCATAAAAGTAGCCATGTGTCAAAAAGGAACTGTCACATCTCCTTGAGAACCAGACAAAATACCATATGTCATATGCAGACAGCCTGTATTGTTATCCCCAAGAGGATTTGTAACCGTTATGACTCTTCGTATGGAAGCAAGGCTCTTTCACTTTTGGGTTGAAAAGCGAAGTCATACGCCAGAAGTTCGAAATCATCAGCCTGAGTTGGTATTACTCAGAACCTCAAGGATTTCGTGAGTGCAGTGTTCCAAAGAAAGTTAGACAAGAAACAATGAAATAAAAATTTTGGGATTTTGTGATGTCAAAAATTTAATTTGACACGAATGCAGTTAAACCCCGGGCAAAGGTTGCTTCGTTAATCATCAAGAGAGATGATCAACAGCTTGTGTATGTTCCCGTGAATTACAATCGAAAACTTGTAGAGAAGTTTCGAAGGGCATCTTTTGTAAGGCTACATAGGTGGCTTAATAAATTTCGTTACATATCAGCCTTAACATAAGGTGAGTAATTGTAACAGAAATTACTTGTTTGACCAGTGTAGTCAGTGACAAGTGTGTTTTGAAAAATGTTTAAAGTAACTTTGGAATTCGAAGTAAACTCACACGAAAATCATATTCATGGAAAAATTTGTGCTGGATCTTGTTGGGTAACAAACATCGTGGGTTTCGAATGTTTGATCAAGATCACTCATATGAAATAAATATGATTTGGAGTTTTGAAACTAGGTACTGAAACAAATGTTTTGTAAAATCTGTAACATAGTTCCCCGTCAATTCCTTAATTTGCAAGAAATCTGGGTTTCACTTTCATCACGGTCTCATGATGTAAGATCATTAACACAGATTGTTGATATGTCTAAGTCTCGATTGGTTTGATCAGAGACCTCTCGGACATATGTCTTTGTGTGTGATTGTGAAAGAAATTTTAGATGAAAAAGATTGGTGAAGACACGAAGTGTACCTCTGTTATATTTGGACAAAACAGTAAACTCTTTACTCATATGAGAAGAGTCAGGTAGCTCAGGAGACTAATGTGAATACAAGCCTGATTGGGAAGAAATTTTCATATGAAGAATTTCATTAAGGCTTTCGTACACACACATTGAGTCATTGGAGGCTTTTGGACAACATGCAGCAGCATGCTTCTAGGGACAACTTAACTAGTTCAAAATGCGAAAAATATTGATCAATTCATACGAAAAAATTTACCTGACCCTAATACTGCATGCAAAGTCCCCTCTGTATCATCATGATAATCTGCAACAAAATACTAAAAAGAAGTAAGAATCAAAATATTTTTATTGTTTTGATTTTTCGAAAATAAAGACAGAACAAGCTAAAATCTTTTTGGATTTTTGAATTTTCGAGAATGAAATGACAGAACAAAAACAAATGAAAATCTTTTTGGATTTTTGAATTTTCGAAAATTTAAATGACAAAACAAAATAAAATCTTTTTGGATTTTTGAAGTTTCAAAAATTTAAATGACAAAACAAAAGAAAATCTTTTTGGAATGTTGATTTTTCGAAAATAAGAAAATATTGTACTTGCTGCAAAAACACGAAATTTTATCATCCCCTGAAAAGTGATTAATATACGAATTCGAAGAGGTCGAAGCGTTGACTATAAACAGTAACCACTGAATCAACCCTTAAAATAAGTAACAAACATGCGAATTCGAAGGGGTCGAAGCGTTGACTATGAACAGTAACCGCTGAATGCTGAATGACTTTGCGTTATCTTTTATTCAGCGCCTCTGATTCATGCTTTGTCACCCATCATTCTTCTTTTTCGCATGGAACTGAATTTCCATCGATCATTCCAAGTCCTTCTATAATTCGCACAAGAGATTTTTCATCTAATGCCTTCGTGAAAATATCAACTAACTGATCAGTTGTTTTCACAAAATGTACTTCAATATTTCCATCCTCCACGTGATCCTTGATGAAGTGGTAACGAAGAGCTATATGTTTAGTCTTCGAATGCTGCACATGATTATGACAAATTCTTATTGCACTTTGAGAATCACAATATAATGGAATCTTTTTCATATTAATTGCATAATCACGTAATTGACTTTGAATCCATATTATTTGTGAAGTGCAAGCAGCAGCAGCCACATATTCTGCTTCAGCTGTTGAGATTGATACACATGTTTGCTTTTTCGATTGCCAGCTCACTAATTTGCCATCAAGTAATTGACATCCACCACTTGTACTTTTTCGATCAAGATTACAACCACCCAAGTCTGCATCCGAATATGCTTGTACAAAGAACCCAGTTTTCGAAGGATACCACAATCCTAACGAAATTGTTCCTTTAAGATACCGAAAGATATTTTTCACAGCAATGAGATGTGGTTCTCGTGGATTAGACTGATACCTAGCACAATTACACACAGAAAACACGATGTCAGGTCTACTTGCTGTAAGATAAAGTAATGAACCAATCATGCTCCTATATAAAGTTATGTCAACTGCAGGTTTATCTAATGATGGTGTTAACTTTATGCCCGTTGCCATTGGAACTCGTAACTTTGTGCTATTCGTCAATCCAAATTTTTCGAGCAGATTCTTCGTATATTTTTCTTGATTGATGAAAATCCCTTCTCTGTTTTGACGAATATTCAATCCAAGAAAATTATTGATTTTGCCCATCATGCTCATTTCGAACTTACTTTTCATCAAATCTTCGAATTCTTTAGACAAAGCAGGGTCAGTTGAGCCAAAAATAATATCATCAACATAAATTTGAACAAACATTAGATGATTCCCAACTTTCTTTCGAAATAATTTGGGGTCAACAGATCCTTGTTTAAATTCAGATTGTTTCAAAAACGAAGTAAGAGTGACATACCATGCTCTTGGTGCTTGTTTTAAACCATAAACTGCCTTATCTAAAATATAAACATGATGTGGATATTCTTCGTTAATAAAACATGGGGGTTGTTCCACATAAACAGTATCTTCAAGCTCTCCATTTAAAAATGCACACTTCACATTCATTTGATAAACATCAAAATCTTTATGAGCTGCATAAGCCAGAAATATTCGAACAGCCTCGAGTCTTGCGACAGGGGCAAAAGCTTTTTCATAGTCGATTCCTTCTTGTTGTGAATATCCTTTAACAACAAGTCTGGCTTTGTTTTGAACAATGTTTCCATCTTTGTCAGTTTTATTTTTGAAAATCCATTTTAACCCGACAATCGAAACATTTTCAGGTTTAGGAATTAATCTCCAAACCTTGTTTCGTTCGAATTCAGACAATTCGGATTGCATTGCAACAACCCAATCTTAGTGTTCCATTGCAACCTTAATTGTTTTTGGTTCAATTTTAGATATGAAAACATTGAACATGCAAAATTCTTGATGAGTATTCAATACCTCATTCTTTGCACGTATTTGAGCTCTTGTTAAAACTCCCTCTTGTGGATTCCCAATTACTTGATCCTTCGGATGATCTCTTGTCTATTTTTCCATTGGTGGATATGCTGGATCAAATTCCAAAGGTGCATCTTCGTATATATCATCATTCTCAGAACCTGCAATCGAACAAACATCATCAAAATCATTATTATTTTCAATATTTTCTATATGCTCCCCCTCAACATCAACATTCAATTTTTCTTTCTCCCCCTCGAAAGAATGCACTTCCTCATTTAAAGTATGCGAATCCAAGTGCTCCCCCTCCAATGGATTATTTTGCATACTTTCGCCTTCTTGAGGAATTGATGTTGAGTCATCAGTAAACTTCGCAAATTCTGGTATGTGATTATCAGGAGCATGAATTTCAGCATCGACTGCATGTTCTGAAATTCCAAAAATCAAATCATAATCAATATCATCTATTTGTAAAGATTCAATTTCAACTTGTGTTTCTTGTAAAATTGGATGAATTGTAAATTTATGCTTATTTTGTTTAACATAGTAATCATCGAATGTGAGATTGAAAGTTTCTTCCACTTCATCAGCTTTTGCTTGAAATTTCGAAAGATGATCCTTGAGATTCATAATAAAGCACCTACATCCGAAAACATGAAAGAATTTCACATTAGGTTTACGATTATTCAGAATTTCGTATGGTGTAATATTAAAACGCCTGTGTATGAAAGATCTGTTCTGAGTAAAACATGCAGTGGATATTGCCTCAGCCCAAAGATATTGAGGTAAATTCGCATATGCCAACATGGTTCTTGCTGCTTCGCATAGTGAGCGATTCCTTCGTTCTACAACACCATTTTGTTGTGGTGTGTAAGGAGATGAAAAATTATGCGAAATCCCTTTGTCCACCAAAAATGAATCAAGAACATTGTTCTTAAATTCAGTTCCATGATCACTCTTGATCTTTCGAACAATCTTCTTTAATGTCGTTTCCATCTTTTTGATAATATCAATCATGATTTGTGCAACTTCGGATTTAAGCCTGAGAAAATAAACCCACGTAAATCTGGAAAAATCATCAACAATAACTAAAATGTACCGTTTCTTGTTGAGAGTTGAAACAGTCGAAGGACTACACAAATCAATATGTAAAAGCTCCAGAGGTGCAACAATTTTCGAATCTATCGTTATCGGATGACCTTGTTTATGTTGCTTGCCAACTTCACAAGCTGCACATAAAGAATCATTATCAAATTTAAGTACAGGTAAACCTCTTACCAGATCTTGTACCACCAGTTTATTGATGTTTCGAAAGTTGAGATGTGAAAGTCTTCGATGCCATAGCCAGCTTAAATCAGATGTGGCTTTCGAAAGAAGGTATACAGCAGGTTTGCCTACAATAGGATTGATGTCCAGAGTGAACATGTCACATTTCCTTTTGGATTTCAGTAACACTTCGTTTGTGTTGACATTCGAAATAATACTTCCTTCTTCGTTAAAGAGAACTTGATTGTCATTGCCCACAACAAGTTGAAAAACACTTATCAAGTTATGTTGGAGACCTTCAACATATGCAACACGATTCACTGTGAATTGTCCATTTGTGATCTTCCCATATCCTTTGACTTGACATTTTTTATTGTTCCCAAATTTTACTACTCCAGCATTTTTGAGACTACGAAAATCTCGTAAATTTTCCTTCTTCCCAGTCATGTGACGAGAGCAACCACTATCAATGTACCACTTGTTATCATATTGCTCGTCACATAGTACCTACAATCAGTGGAAAAATTTAGGTACCCAAGACTTTTTGGGTCCTTGGAAATTAGATTGCAACATGGAATTAAATGAAGAATTTTTGACCCAGTTACAAACTTTAGTTTTGAGACTATCAATAATGTCCACATCATCATTTGTAGGAACCGAAACATAAGATTTTGTTGGTTTCGGATGTTCACTGACTTTACCCTTCGCATTTTGAGTTTGAGACGAAACTGTCTTCGCTTTTGTGACTGGTCTCCAAGCTTTGATGGAGATGTTCGAATCTTTTGAGGATGAACTTCCATTCGAAGAAGTATTGACATACTTTTCATAAGCTTTGTTGATTTGTTTTTCTGAGTATTTGTTGGATTGATAAACTTTTCCTCGTCCTTCGAGCGAGTGATCTATATTTTTCCTTGAAGTTATGCCTTTTTCATGCGAAGCCTTTAGTGTTTGTTTCTTCGTATGATTAGGAAAATTTGGCTTTTGAGGAACAAAATTAACTTTGGGATTTGTTAGAGAAGAATGATCATATGATGTATCAAGAGTTGATTTAAAATGTTGATGTTGAAAGACTTGTTGATTTTAATTAGATTTATTTGAAAATGCTCTTGATTTGTTAGTGTCAGAAACTTTCGAAAATTTTGGTTGCTTATTCACTTCAGACCTTGTATGAGTTGATTGAGATGAATG
This sequence comes from Lactuca virosa, assembly GCF_052849685.1. Taxonomy (NCBI): domain Eukaryota; kingdom Viridiplantae; phylum Streptophyta; class Magnoliopsida; order Asterales; family Asteraceae; genus Lactuca; species Lactuca virosa. The sequence goes on from NC_136428.1 coordinate 85,024,933, forward strand.
TTGGGTTTTTGTTGAAAAAGAGGAATTTTTAGCTTTGAAAACATTTTTGGTTGATTGTGATTCAGATATCTTTTGAGACTCAACATTTTGCCAAAAAATTTTCTTTCTTGCTTGTCGTTTTGAAATGTTGTTTTCCTTCGAAAATTTGTCAATTTGATCTTTAAATTCCTTAGAGTTTAGTTTGACAACTTTTTCATTTTCCTTTTCAACATGTTTTGTATTCTCTTTTTCAATTTTTGATTTTTCAACCCATTGGCTTTGTGGTTTTTGTTGTTGAAACACATACAAATTCTTTGTTAAGTTGTTTTCAATTGTGTTTTGATTTGCGAAAAAGCCTTCATCAGTTGTTTTTTAATTATCCTCCTCAACTAACTTCTTTAATTTAGGTTTGATATTTTCAACACTTCCAGTAGTTACGAAGACTTGGTTTGGAAAAACAACAACATCAGTACACTTGAAGATCGGGTAAACCACCGTATTCGCTTCTAGGTAATGAGCACCTTGTTCAGTCAGCACTTTTTCGAACTTTTGTGTATATCCATACACTTGTTCAACAACTATACGAGGAATTTCTTTTTCCTTTGTAACTACCTTTTTCTTCTTTTGTTTCTATTCTTTCTCATCATCACTATCATCTGTTTGGCTGTCTCTGACTTCCACAAAGTCGTCATCACAAACTTTCGAAGTTGAAGGTTGATCAGTGTCAATATCAACCAACAAATCCTTACCTTTTTCTTTTCCTTTAAATGATGATGCAACATTTATAATAGACAACTGAGAACAATCAACATCCTCAATATCACTGATTTCACTAATATTGTCAGAATTATCCTCAATATCAGCAAAATTAGATTGAGAATCAGATGTTGAATTCTCAGTCTTTTTCAAGATGTAAATTTGTTCAGACTTAGTCAAAGTATCATTTACAATTTTAACCAATTCAGTTGAATCAAGACATTCATCTACTTTGACTATTCCATATCTATACTTATCATTCGGAACTTTGTTAAAATCAACTATTTCTTTTTCACAATCATACGAAATGTTATCTACCGTAGCTCTTTCATAAGCTAAAAATGGAAGCAATTTTCTATGTTGTTCTTTACTAATTTCGCACGAATGATGTAGTTCAGTTAATTTCCCATACAATCTTTTTGCCGAATTACAGTAAATGTTCCTCTGAGCTAACAACAGTTTAGATTCACTAGACAAGTTATCCCTATCAACCATGATATTAGTTATTTGAAGTTCTAAACAATCTATCTTAGTAATTTTCGAATCTAGTTTCTTCTGTGTCTCTAGCAACTGCATAGACATCTTCTTAGCCTCATTGCTAGCAGATACCACAATTGAATCAAAATAAGTAACAGTTTCATCGAAAGATACTAATTCAGAATTATAAGCATGTACTGGAATATTGAAAGATTGAAGAATATTACGTACCTTCGTGGTCATCGGAGATTTATCAGCGGCTTTTGATACGAAGCATCTCCCATGAAGTTCGTATGCCTCCTCAGCTGATTCTTCTTCCATCTTTGCAAACATTGTTCCATGGGCTGGATTTCGCATCTCCTCATCATCTGATCCTGATGACCAAATTTGATAAGTTCCATCTTCTTTTTGTTCACCACGAGCAACTAATGACAGATTCTTTGCCTTCGCACACACCTCCTCCAACTTTTCCACATAGTACGCTTCATCCTTCGTCTTATTCTTTTTCTCATCTTTCTTCCTCAGCATGCAATCATTAGCTAAATGATTAGCCCCGTTGCAATAATGACAATCAATCCCAGCATCTCCCTTTAACTTCTTCTCTGTTTTTCCCTCAACAAACTTCGTATCTTTCTTCTCTTCCTTTTTCTTCTCATCCCCAGCACTTTTACTCAGAAAATTCCCTTTTGTCTCAGATGACTTTGCCTTCGGATTGAATGGCTTTTTGAAGAACTTTTTCACACGATTGTTTGAATAGAAATCAATCGCCTCATCATCTGAATTCATGATGAACCCTTCGTCTTCATCTGAAACATCTTTCTCAGCTTCCCTTTCAGAGATCTTCGAAACCAAAGCTAGTGGACCTCCTAAACTTGCCTTCAATTCTTCAGCAATTTCGTTCACTTCGCTTTCATGAGACTTCAGCTGATTGTACAAGTCATTCAAAGTTGACGTATCAAAGCTCTGTTGATTCTTAACCATCATGCTCACACTACGCCACTCCTTACGAAGACCCATAACAAAAATTAAATTGAACTCCATGGCTGATCTGGTGATACCATATCGATTGCATCGATAGATTAATTCATTTAGACGATCATAGTAAACTTCAATCGTTTCACCATCTTTCTGTCTGAAGTCCTTCATTTCCACTAAGCATTGCTTCACTGAGTTAACTTTTGTTTTCTCACTCCCCTGAAATTTCTCCTTGAGAATGTTCCAGATCTCCTTTGCAGTTGTACAACTCCTTACATAGTTGTAAACAACTGGAGGCAAAGCACCTCTTAGCTCTCTTATGCATCTCTTCTCTAGCTTTTTCAGACGATCAGACTGATTCTCAACTTCGGAACTTCCAGAAGATGATCCAATTGGTTGAACATTCATTGGTGGATTGAGATTGCCAGAAATGCAATTCCACAGTTCTTCATCCAATCCATTGAGATAATCCTGCATACGATCAGCCCATTGATCGTAATACTCAGGGATTAGCATAGGAATTTTGGTGGATGATCCTAGAAGATGAGAAAATGAAGTCATGGAATTTAGATTGAAAGACACCATTGGTGTACGGAATAAATCCTTGAGAATTTTTGAAGAAACTTTGAGAATTTGACAACAAACTATATGATTCAAATCAGAATCACTAGTAGAACACTCGATTCAATGATTCAAGTGCAGAATCGAATCACAGACTTAGATCCAATGAATTTTTCACTTTCAAAAAGTGCGGAATTTCTTAAACCAAAAAGTTGATTTAAAAACTTTTGAAAATATGAAAATCAGATCAGAGATATGATTCCTGCTCTGATACCAATTGATGAAGCTATGAATCGAGTATGAAATGAATCAGAGTTAAATGATCAAAGTAGGATTGCGAGATTTGAACACAGATGTAAATATGATCTTGTTTCAGCTCTATTACGCTCTCAAGTTTTACAGAGTACAAATGACAATCCTGTAAAGACTCCTGTTCATGACTCTAGTAAACACTCCTATTTATAGGAGATGAAAGCGTACAAAAAATATACTAAGGACTATGCGTTAAGCTTCGAATACAATGCCCTAGTAAAATAGATTACATAAGATACGAAGACTCAGTACATTCGAAGACATGAAACCCTTCGACTAATTACAACTCTATTTACCCTTACATCCACGTCGATCAGCTAGGCACACTACTTCAATAACTCCGAATCAAACTCCACCTCCTCCTCCTCAATACAACCCAGCAGTTATCCAAGCTGCGGTGAATGCGGCTGTTATGGCAGCTTTAGCTCAATTCACTTCGACCGGTACTAGTGGGAGTGGAACTAATGTGCCTCCCACTATTGTCGAAGCTCCAGTGCGCTCTAGAGAGTGCTCGTACAAGGACTTCACCAGCTACAAACCCAGGGCCTTCAATGTAACTGGCGGAATCATTGCCCTCTCGCAATGGTTCGAGAAAACAGAGTCGATCTTCGAGATCTGTTCCTGTCTGGAAGGGAGCAAGGTAAAATTTGCCGCCTGTACCTTCGCGGACCAAGCTCTGACGTGGTGGAATAGCCATGTCAAGTCACTATCTCTAATAGTGGCAAATGCTATCGGCTGGGAAGCTCTTAAGGAGGTCATGATCGAAGAGTACTGCCCGAGGGACGAAGTTCAAATGTTGGAGCAGGAACTCTGGAGCCTAACCATGAAGGGCTCCGACATAGTCTCCTACACTGCCAGATTCAGCGATCTGGTAGCACTATGTCCGGGAATGGTCCTTTCTGAAGAAAAGAAGGTGGAAAGTTATATCTGGGGGTTGGTGCCTCCATTTCAGGGGAATGTACTAGCTTCAAACCCCGCTACCTTCGATAGTGCCAAGCGATTGGCACAGCGGCTCATTGACCATGGGGTCCGTACCCCGTCAACAACAACAACCCTAGCCATTTCAGAACCCTCCAAAGCCGCTGATAACAAGCGGAAGTTCTGGGATGACAAGAAGAAGAACGTTGCGCAGAAAGCTGCCAAAAAGCAGCAGGTCGTAGCGGTTCATGCTGCGATAGCACCTGCTGCTGCTGCGCCGGTGAAGCAGTACGCGGGGAGCTTGCCGAAGTGCAACAAATGCAGCTTCCACCACAATGGACGCTGCCGGGAAATGCAGTGCTCTAACTGCAACAGGAAGGGACACACTGCCCGTTTCTGCAAATCTCCGGCAAGGCCAATCACCCAGGTCCCCGACACTGGTGTGGGCCAGGCTTGCTACGGTTGTGGTGAGGTGGGACACTACAAAAGGAACTGCCCGAAGGCAGGGAATGCCGACGGAGTGGGAAGGGTTTTGGCTATAGGCCACGAGGAAGCAGTTGCCGACCCCACAGTGGTCACTGGTACGTTTCTCCTTGATAACTCTTATGCATGCATTCTGTTTGATAGTGGAGCGGAGAGGAGTTTTGTGAACCAGAAATTTGCTCACTTGCTTAAGCATAAATCTCATGCACTTAAAGAGCCGTTCACTGTAGAAATGGCTAACGGGAAGACAGAGAGTACTAGCTGCATATACATAGGATGTACACTAACACTAGATAGCCATTCATTTCCAATCGACCTCATGACGATCTCAATTAAAAGTTTTGACGTCATTATCAGCATGGATTGGTTGAGTTCTCATCGTGCCGACATTATGTGTTACGAAAAGGCTGTTCGCCTTAATCTTCCGTCTAGCGAAACTCTAGTTATCTACAGCGACAAACCCGACATGAACCTTCGTATCATATCGAGTATTCAAGCCCAGAAGTACTTGCGAAAGGAATGTCGCGCATTCCTTGCTCATGTTGTCGATGTGAGCCAAGAGACGAAAGACATAAAGAACATTCTAGTAGTACGCGAATTTCCCGACATCTTTCCAGAAGAACTCCCAGGATTACCTCCGCAACGTCAAGTCGAGTTCAGAATCGACTTAGTTCCAGGGGCTACCCCAGTAGCCAAATCGCCCTATCGTCTAGCACCAGCCGAGATGCAGGAACTATCTAGTCAACTTAATGAACTGCTCAGCAAGGGCTTCATTAGGCCAAGCTTCTCACCCTGGGGAGCACCAGTCTTGTTCGTCAAGAAGAAAGACGGATCGTTCCGTATGTGCATCGACTACAGAGAACTTAACAAACTAACCGTCAAAAATCATTACCCTCTGCCTCACATTGACGATTTGTTTGACCAAATTCAAGGGGCGAACTTCTTTTGAAAGATAGACCTGAGGTCCGGGTATCACCAATTACGAGTGCTTGGGGAGGATGTTCCGAAGACAGCCTTCCGAACTCATTATGGACACTACGAGTTTGTGAATAGGGTGTGCCGTCCTTACTTGGATCAGTTCGTCATTGTCTTCATCGATGACATACTTATCTACTCTCGTAGTAAGGAGGAGCATAGTCAACATCTATGTCAAGTCTTAGAAACACTACGATCAGAGAAGCTTTATGCGAAGTTCTCGAAATGCGAATTTTGGATCCGAAGATTCGAATTCTTGGGGCATGTGGTTAGCGAAGAGGGAATACACGTGGACCCTTCCAAAATCAAAGCCATTGAGAACTGGTCAGCACCGAAGACGCCTACAGAAATTCGTCAATTTCTAGGCCTCGCTGGCTACTATCGCAGGTTCATTCAGAACTTCTCGCGGATTGCGAAACCGCTTACAACATTGACCCAGAAGGGCGTGGCCTTTGAGTGGGAAGAGAAGCAAGAGAAAGCGTTCCAAGCGCTAAAGCAAGCCTTATGCACCGCACCGATACTATCCCTCCCAGAAGGGATAGAAGACTTCGTGGTCTATTGTGATGCATCCAATCAAGGGCTCGGCTGTGTTCTGATGCAACGAGGTAAGGTCATCGCCTATGCCTCAAGACAGCTGAAGACGCACGAGGTCAATTACACCACACATGATCTTCAGTTAGGAGCAGTAGTGTTTGCTCTGAAGATCTGGAGACACTACCTATATGGTACGAAAATCACTATCTTTATAGACCACAAAAGCCTACAACACATATTCGACCAGAAGGAGCTCAACCTGAGACAACGAGGGTGGGTCGAGCTACTCAGTGATTACGAATGCGAAATTTGTTATCATCTCGGCAAGGCCAACGTAGTAGCTGACGCCCTGAGTCGGAAGGAATACTCTGGTCGTAGAGTCAAATCATTGACTATAACTATCCATTCACACTTGTCCACACAAATTAAGGAGGCTCAACTCGAAGCTTTGAAACCTGAAAATGTGGCGGGTGAATCCCTGAGAGGGATGGATAAGAACTTGGAAGTCAAGGGTGGCGGAGCCTTATATCTCATGGATCGGATCTGGACACCGAAACACGGTGGCTTCAGAGACTTGGTCATGACAGAAGCGCACAACACTCGATATTCCGTCCACCCAGGTTCAGATAAGATGTATCTGGATCTTAAAAAGTTATACTGGTGGCCTAACATGAAAGTAGAGATTGCTACCTTCGTGAGTAAATGCCTTACTTGCGCCAAGGTTAAGGTCGAATACCAGAAACCATCAGGTTTACTTCAGCAACCGGAGATACCTAAATGGAAGTGGGAGCGGATCACGATGGACTTCATAACTAAGTTGCCCAAGACAACGGGTGGTCTCGATACCAGTTGGGTGATCGTAGACAGGCTAACAAAGTCCGCACACTTCCTGCCTATCAAAGAGACTGACAAGATGGAGAAGCTACCAAGAACACACCTTAGGGAGATCGTACGACTGCATGGTGTTCCCATATCTATTATCTCTGATAAAGATAGTCGATTCACTTCGAGGTTCTGGCAGTCGCTACAAAGTTCCCTAGGAACTAGGCTGGACATGAGTACAGCCTACCATCCACAAACCGACGGATAAAGTGAGAGGGCTATTCAAACTTTAGAAGATATGTTGCGAGCCTGCGTGATAGACTTTGGGAAGGCATGGGATACTCATTTACCCCTTGTCGAGTTTTCCTACAACAATAGTTGTCACAGGAGCATAAAGGCTGCTCCATTTGAAGCCCTCTATGGCCGTAAGTGCAGATCCCCTCTGTGCTGGGCTGAGGTGGGCTGTGACAACCCGAAACTTTTTCCGTTTCCATTATGCAATTTCCGTTAATAAAATTTGAATTTTATTAATCTTCCGTCGAACCTTTGATTTAGAAAATCATCTGGTATTATATAATTAAACTTATATATGCAAGTCGGAACCAAAACCGTGCGAAACTCGAATTATCCTCGAAAACATCATGTTCACGGCCTGACTGGAGTTCAAGGCCGTAAACCTGTTTACGGCCGTAAACTCGTTTGCGGCCAGTGTCGGGTGGACCCCACCCACCGACCACAAAACCTCTATAAATATGAGACCCCACCCTCATTTGAACACCTTTAACCGGAACTCTCTCCTTCTCTCTCTAAATCTCGTGACCGTAAACACCTAGAAGTCCTTCAATCTTCGAGAAAACATCGAGAAACACCGTTTAGAGTTATTTCGGGGCATCTGAAACACATTTCTCTTCGAAATCAACACCCTTTTTCTTGAGTTTACGGCCCATCTTCAAAGACCGTAAACCCGTTTACGGCCCATCTTCAAAGACCGTAAACCCAGTTCACGGTCGTAAACTCTTCACAGCCGCAAACTCTTCCTAAGTGATGAAAGCTCGTTTTCTCGATTCAAGCAGGTTCCGGTAACATTCCTTAACCGAAAGCAAGTGTTTTTGTAACACTTTATCTAACGAAATCTCTAATTTAGATACATATACATATTTATTGATATTAGGATTCCGATAAGTGCCACGTAAAATAACCCGAGGATCTTCGTTTCCAGTGGACGTTTTCGCACAACCATAGTGAGTTCATACCCCTACATTTCTGTGTTTTTAACGTTTTCAGGGGGGATACAAGCCAAATTCAAAGTATTTTATTAAGTTTTAAACTTATTTAATACAACTCAACGATTTCCATGTTTAATAACTTACTCGGATATTTTATCCCTTTTGTAATATGTTGAGCATAAGGGAAACTGTTATTTTGGAAATCTAACTTCATAGCTTTCAGAAAGGTTTTACAAAACATTTTCCATAACAACACTAGTAAACTATAATGGGTATAGTTTGGGATAACCCTCTAGGCAGTTTCTACCAAATCATATTTCATGGATGAATATATATATATATATATATATATATATATATATATATAAACTATGGCCGATTTAGTTTATGTTATATGTTTCTCAGAAGTATAAAGTACATTTATTCAAGGATAATTACTGTTTTATACTGTTTCTAGCTTGTAAACAAGATTATACAGAATTGTGAGGTGCTACTTCAATACTGTACTCTTAGGTGTACAGTGGTAAATCCTTTTAGTATAACCAGAGTCTCCTGGAGGGAGAGCGTGAGATTTGTGAATAGATCTATTCGGGACTGACAATCCCACACCTGAACTGCTAGCTACAGTTAGGCGGGCACGCCTGGGGTGAACAAATGTCATTTAGCTTAACGCCTGAAGAACGTTATAAAGGTCTCTAGGTCATATCAAGTATGGTTATACGACTCGCAAAATAAGTATAAACTAACTTTGGTTTACGGACTCTACTCTTCATTTGTTTTATTTTTAATAATAAAACTACCTTCATATATACACTGATAGTAATAAGGGATTTCTAAACTTACATCTCTACCTCTAGGACGGATAGCTTGTTTTCAGGGAAAATATGGGATTTTCCTGGGATAACACTGGCATTTCTAAAACTAATGATTTATCTTCTACTAATCGATACTCTTTCAACACTACTTTTCATAAGAAAATATGGGATTTTCTTGAAGAACACTTTTCAAAAGAATCAAAGAACCTCTTCCACCAAAACTAAATGCCTATGAACTCACCAGCTTTATGCTGATATTCTTTCAAAACTGCTTGTATTCTTAGGAAATCAGTAGACAGGTACCTGCTGGATTTTGAGAAGCTGGAGCAATAAGAGTCTTATGTTTATATTTTACATACTATTTGATGTAATCCAAACAAGTTTCAAACTGATGTAAACCTTTTCATATATGTATTCACTGTAATGGTTGTGTTGCTATGATTGCTATTATATATTGGTTGTGATGCTATACATGACGTCCTCCACCCCGAAACGATTCCGCCATTCTGGTTTCGGGGTGTGACAGATTGGTATCAGAGCCCTTGTTTATAGCGAACTAAGTATACCGAACCTTACATGGTATACAATTATAAACACTAAGGGGCCTAAGTACTCTAAACTAAAAGTATATTTTCGAAATATAGAGTATTTTGTAACAAGTATACTAGTATGCATACATAACAGAACCAGAGTCATTGATAGAGCGAAACAAAAGTATTTGGATGCTGGGACACTGCGGTTAAACCTTGGCAGTTATGTAATTATGTCTACGGTCAATATAGCCTGATCAACTATATTCATTCGAGACATGATCAACATGTGCTTGGGAGTGACTGTGGTGTTTCAGCAAGCCTAAAACTTACCAAGAACAAAAACATCCGACATAAAATACTATAGGAGTATTTTAGCTAGAGCCAAATTCAGTATACAGATTCATTCCAAGTGTTGATACCACTTTCTTCTTAAACGATAACTTACTTGCATTAGTAACCTTTCTGTGCTTATCGCTCGGTAGCATACTTTTATTATCAGGATGAGATATATCTTGTTTTATATATCTCGAGGACTTATCATCCTCTTCTTCCTGATTGTTTCTAGGACAAGATGCCTCCCCGACCAAGACCCATCATAAGAAACGACGACACTCCACCACCACCACCCCCTAAGTTCGACCCCGTCATGTTCTAGGCAGCAGTTACCGCCACTGTAACCGCAACAATGACACAAGTGAACTCTGGTGGGGCTGGAGGTGGAACCGACCCCCAACGGCAAGACGGAAGTCAGGGACATCAAAAGGAGTGTTCCTACAAGGACTTCACGACCGCAAAACCCAAGTCCTTCGACGGAAATGGAGGCGTTATCGCTCTAACTCGATGGTTCGAGAAGATCGAATCCATCTTCGAAATTTGCGTCTGTTCCGAAGCCAACAAGGTGAAGTTCGCCGCCTGCACCTTCACCGACAGAGCCTTGACCTGGTGGAATGGTCGAGTCAAAACCCTAACCCTGCCAGTGGTTAATGCCATGGGTTGGGAAAGACCAAAGGAACTCATGCTTGCGGAATACTGCCCGAGGGGCGAAGTGCAAAAGTTGGAGCACGAACTCTGGAACGTGAAGATGAAGGGTTCCGACATCGCTACCTACACCGCTAGATTCTGTGATCTGGCTCTCCTCTGTCCGGGAATGGTCACCCCGGAAAGCAAGAAAATCGAGAGGTACATCTGGGGACTGACACAACCAACCAAAGGAAATGTCTTGGTTGCTAGACCGTCTACCTTTGAGAGCGCCAAGGATCTGGCACAGACTCTGATCGATCTGGATGAGGCATCAGCGGTCGCCAAGCCACAAAAGGAGAGTGGCGAAAAGAAGAAGAAATTTTGGAACAAACGCAAGGTCCAGTCTCCCCAGGAGTCCTCCAAGAAGCAACAAACAGTGGCAGTCCATGCTGCTACTACTCCTACTGCTGCTCCCACTGCTGTTCCAACCACCCAAGCTCCTACCGGTGGTTATGCTGGAAATCTACCTCTGTGCAACAAGTGTAACTTTCATCATCACGGACCCTGCCGTGAATTGAAATGCAACAACTGAGGAAAGAAGGGACACACGGCTCGATACTGCAAGTCACCTGTTCAAACAACCAACCAGGCTCCTGGAGCGGGTGCCAGCCAAGCCTGCTATGGCTGTGGAGAGGTTGGGCACTTCAAAAGAAACTGTCCCAAAGCATCAACAGCGGGCAACACCGGGAGGGTACTAGCTATGGGCCAGGAGGAAGCGGTCGCTGATCCTACCGTTGTTACGTTTACGTTCCTCCTTGACAACTCTTATGCATGCATTCTTTTCGATTCTGGTGCGGAGAGGAGTTTTGTTGGTCATGCATTCAAGCATATATGTAAATCCCAACCTCTAACCGAAACATTTACCGTCGAGATGGCTAACGGAAAGAAAGAAAGCACCAACGACATATTCGTAGGTTGTACCCTTACTCTAAACGATCATTCCTTCCCCATCGATCTTATGCCAGTCTCTATAAAAAGCTTTGATGTTATCATTGGTATCGATTGGTTGAGCCCCAATCATGCTAATATTCTTTGTTACGAAAAAGCCATACGTCTCAATCTACCCTCGGGCGAAACTTTCATAGTTTACGGTGATAAACTCAGCTCAAACCTCCGTATCATTTCCTGCATCCAAGCCCAAAAATATCTGCGAAATGAATGCCATGCATTCCTAGCCCATGTCGTTAACGAAAAGCAGGAAGTTAAAGACCTCGAGAGTCTTCCCGAAGTCTGCAACTTTCCTGATGTCTTCCCCGAAGATCTCCCAGGAATTCCTCCCGAGCGTCAAGTCGAGTTTCGTATCGATTTAATCCCCGGAGCTACTCCCGTAGCTAAATCTCCTTATCGTTTAGCGCCAGCGGAAATGCAAGAATTATCCAGCCACCTCAATGAGCTGATTAGCAAAGGATTCATAAGACCGAGTTCCTCACCCTGGGGAGCTCCGATCTTCTTCGTGAAAAAGAAAGACGGATCTTTCCGGATGTGCATCGACTACCGAGAACTGAATAAGCTGACCATCAAGAATCGTTATCCCCTACCCATAATCGATGACCTCTTCGACCAACTTCAGGGAGCCAGTTATTTCTCCAAGATAGACCTAATATCAGGGTACCATCAATTACGAGTTTATGAGAATGATGTTCCCAAGACAGCATTCTGAACTCGTTACGGACACTACGAGTTTGTAGTAATGCCCTTTGGTCTAACCAACGCACCGGCAGTATTCATGGACCTGATGAATCGGGTGTGCCGCCCTTTTCTAGACAAGTTCGTGATCGTGTTTATTGACGACATACTTGTTTATTCGCGGAGCGAGGATGATCATAAACAACACTTGAGGCAGGTGCTGGAAACATTAAGGACGGAGAAGCTATACGCCAAATTTTCAAAGTGTGAGATCTGGATCAGGAAGGTAACTTTCCTTGGTCACGTGGTTAGCGAGGAAGGCATAAACGTGGACCCTTCCAAAATCAAAGCGATCGAGAATTGGTCGGCACCAAAGACACCCACAGAAATCCGGTAATTCTTGGGTCTCGCTGGCTATTATCGAAGATTTATCCAAAACTTCTCCAAAATCGCTAAGCCTTTAACCACCCTGACACAGAAAGGTGTAACCTTTAGTTGGGGAGAAAAGCAAGACACTGCGTTTCAAACATTGAAGCAGGCCCTATGCAGCGCACCTATCTTGTCCCTGCCCGAAGAGACGGAAGACTTCGTTGTCTACTGTGATACATCCAATCAGGGCCTAGGCTGTGTGCTCATGCAACGAGGAAAGGTTATCGCCTATGCCTCGAGGCAATTGAAAACACACGAAGTCAATTACACAACTCACGATCTAGAGTTGGGAGCAGTGGTCTTCGCGTTAAAGATCTGGAGGCACTATCTCTACGGAACCAAGTGCACTATCTTCACCGACCATAAGAGCTTGCAGCATATCTTTGATCAGAAGGAGCTAAACATGAGACAACAGCGATAGGTAGAGCTACTCAGTGACTACGAGTGCGAAATTCGCTACCATCCCGACAAGGCCAATGTGGTAGCAGATGCCCTCAGCCGAAAGGAGTATTCACGGCGAAAGGTGAAAGCATTAACAATGACCATTCATTCCCATCTATCCGCGCAAATCAGAGAGGCTCAACTGGAAGCCTTGAAACCATAGAAAGTGGCGGATGAAGCATTGCGGGGAATGGATAAGAACTTAGAGGTCAAGGGAGACGGAGTGTACTATTTCATGAACCAGATCTGGACCCCAAAGTTCGACAGGTACAGAGAGGTTATCATGAATGAGGCTCACAAGACGAAATACTCCGTTCACCCAGGTTCAGATAAGATGTATCTGGATCTCAAACAGCTCTATTGGTGGCCAAACATGAAAGCGGAAATTGCAACCTTCGTGGGTAAGTGCTTGACTTGCGCCAAGGTAAAGGTGGAGTATCAAAAGCCCTCAGGTTTACTTCAGCAGCCAGAAATACCTGAGTGGAAGTGGGAAAGGATAACAATGGATTTTATAACTAAGCTACCCAGATCTCCGAGTGGGCACGACGCCATCTGGGTAATTGTCGATCGGTTGACAAAATCCGCCCACTTCCTTCCAATCAAAGAAAACTTCAAGATGGAGAGACTCACACGAATCTACATTCAAGAGATAGTTCGCCTTCATGGGGTACCTGTATCTATTATCTCCGACCGAGATAGCAGGTTCACCTCGAGATTTTGGCAATCGCTACAGAAGGCTCTTGGAACTAAGCTGGATATGAGCACGGCTTATCATCCACAGACAGATGGCCAGAGTGAGAGAACAATTCAAACATTGGAAGATATGTTGAGAGCCTGCGTCATAGATTTCGGCATGTCATGGGACATTCATTTACCCTTGGTCGAATCGTCCTACAACAACAGCTACCATACCAGCATCAAGGCTGCGCCATTTGAAGCCCTCTATGGCCGTAAGTGCAGATCCCCTCTGTGCTGGGCTGAAGTGGGTGACACGCAGCTAGCCAAGGGTCAAGTCCCTGACAACACTCTCACTGGTCCTAAGATCATCCGAGAGACAACTGAATAGATCGTACAAATCCGAGAACGATTAAAAGCTTCAAGAGATAGATAAAAGAGCTACGCCGATAAGAGACGAAAACCCTTGGAATTCCAGGTTGGTGACCATGTTCTTTTGAAGGTCTCACCCTGGAAAGGCATGATACGCTTCGGAAAGCGTGGAAAGCCGAAACCAAGATACATCAGACCATTCGAGATCCTCGCTAGGATCGGTTCCGTAGCATACAAACTCCAGTTACCTCGAGAACTTAGCAACGTACATCCTGTCTTTCACGTCTCGAACCTAAAGAAGTGTTTGTACGATGAGACACTTGTCATTCCCCTCGATGAGATCGAACTCGACGAAAGTCTACACTTCATGGAAGAACCCGTGGAAATCATGGACCGGGAAGTCAAACGAACGAAACAAAGTCGCATCCCGATAGTGAAGGTTCGCTGGAATGCCAAACGGGGACCTGAATTCACTTGGGAGCGTGAGGATTCAATGAAACAGAAGTACCCTCATCTTTTTCCAAGTCCATAATTTGTATCTCTATTCTTGAATTTCGGGACGAAATTCCCTCTAACGGGGGGATGATGTGACAACCCGAAACTTTTTTCCGTTTCCATTATGCAATTTCCGTTAATAAAATTTGAATTTTATTAATCTTCCGTCGAAACTTTGATTTAGAAAATCATCTGGTATTATATAATTAAACTTATATATGCAAGTCGGAACCAAAACCGCATGAAACTCGAATTATGCTCGAAAACATCATGTTCACGGCGTGACTGGAGTTCACGACCGTAAACCTGTTTACGGCCGTAAACCCGTTTGCGGCCAGCGTCGGGTGGACCCCACCCACCGACCACAAAACCTCTATAAATATGAGACCCCACCCTCATTTGAACACCTTTGACCGGAAACTCTCTCTTTCTCTCTCTAAAGCTCTTGACCGTAAACACCTAGAAGTCCTTTAATCTTTGAGAAAACACCGTTTAGAGTTATTTCGGGGCATATGGAACACATTTCTCTTCGAAATCAACACCCTTGTTCTTGAGTTTACGGCCCATCTTCAAAGACCATAAACCCGTTTACGGCCCATCTTCAAAGACCGTAAACCCAGTTCACGGTCGTAAACTCTTCACGGCCGCAAACTCTTTCTAAGTGGTGAAAGCTCGTTTCTTCATTCAAGCAGGTTCCGGTAACATTCCTTAACCGAAAGCAAGTGTTTTTCTAACACTTTATCTAACGAAATCGCTAATTTAGATACATATACATATTTATTGATATTAGGATTCCGTTAAGTGCCACGTACAACAACCCGAGGATCTTCGTTTCCAGTGGACGTTTTCGCACAACCACAGTGAGTTCATACCCCTACATTTCCGTGTTTTTAACATTTTCAGGGGGGATACAAGCCAAACGCAAAGTATTTTATTAATTTTTAAACTTATTTAATACAACTCAACGATTTCCATGTTTAATAACTTACTCGGATATTTTATCCCTTTTGTAATATGTTGAGCATAAGGGAAACTGTTATTTTGGAAATCTAACTTCATAGCTTTCAGAAAGGTTTTACAAAACATTTTCCATAACAACACTAGTAAACTATAATGGGTATAGTTTGGGATAACCCTCTAGGCAGTTTCTACCAAATCATATTTCATGGATGAATATATATAAACTATGGTCGATTTAGTTTATGTTATATGTTTTCTCAGAAGTATAAAGTACATTTATTCAAGGATAATTACTGTTTTATACTGTTTCTAGCTTGTAAACAAGATTATACAGAATTGTGAGGCGCTATTTCAATACTGTACTCTTAGGTGTACAGTGATAAATCCTTTTAGTATAACCAGAGTCTCCTGGAGGGAGAGCGTGAGATTTGTGAATAGATCTATTCGGGACTGAGAATCCCACACCTGAACTGCTAGCTACAGTTAGGCGGGCACGCCTGGGGTGAACAAATGTCATTTAGCTTAACGCCTGAAGAACGTTATAAAGGTCTCTAGGTCATATCAAGTATGGTTATACGACTCGCAAAATAAGTATAAACTAACTTTGGTTTACGGACTCTACTCTTCATTTGTTTTATTTTTAATAATAAAACTACCTTCATATATACACTGATAGTAATAAGGGATTTCTTAACCAAGATTATTTAATCTTAACCAAGTTGTAGAATATGTCGAAAACGACTTTTCGAAAAAAGATTATTTAGAGGCACTAAGTGTCGAAAAAGACTTTTCGAAAAAAGATTATTTAATCTTAACCAAGTTGTAGAATATGTCTCAAGGGTTCCGTACATATAAAGAACGCCGGAATCCGAGTTATAACGAAGAAGTTATGGCGCGTCGACGTTTTACGGGAAAACCGGCACGACACCGGGAGACGTAAATAGTTAATTTATGATAGAGGACTTTTTAGCCTGAGTGATCTAAACAAAAGTTGTAGTATTCGTTAAACCGAGAACATACCAAAAAAGAACGCCCAAATCTGACTTCGTATTAGGAAGTTATGAATTTTCTAAGATTTGGCATAGCAGTGCACGACCCAAAACTCGAAATTTAGTTCGAACGGTTTTTGTCTTACGCGACCTAAATGAGAGTTGAAGGTCTCATTAATAGGAACTCAACGGTAAAAAGACAGACGAAAACGGAGTCCGTATGAAGGAGATACAAATTTTTCGCGGTCATTTAACAGTCTAATCTCCTCCTACTGTTAAATTTAAGATCGGTCGCGAATTAGCTGATGGAGTCTAAATGAAAGTTGTAGATCTTGTTTTTACCTACGCGTGGAAAAAAAGAACGTTGAAAACGGAGCTCGTATGCGAGAGTTACGGGGTTTAGAAGTCGGCAGGGTGCTGCTGCAAAAGGGGTGACGTGGCTGAATATGGGCCAAGGCTTTCTCCCCAAGAAAAGCCATCAGGTGATGACACATGGCACCGACTCGGCGAGTCAGTGGACCGACTCGGTGAGTCCATCAGGAATTCAGCCTATAAATAGAGGTGTCGGGCATTGCCATTTCTTCACACCTCTCAAGCCTTCTTTCTCTCTCTAGACTCTCTCTCTCTAGCCCCCCTTAAGCCTCCTAAACCCTAGGGAAACCCCCTAGCAACCGAAGGAAGCCCCGAGGCTCCCGGAGTCTCGAGAAAAAGGGTCTTTTGGTTCGGAAACGCTACTCCAAGCGAAGCCCGATTTTCTATAAAACCAGCTGTAAGTGAGCTACGCCTACGCTATTTTTAATATAACATTTATTTAATTATAGTAATGTTATTAGGGCCTCGTAATAATTATTTGGGCTATTATTATGAGTTATATAGTGTTGTTTAATGCTTATATAATAATAATAATAGATAGACTATTAATTAGTCTCGGTGAATATTGAGCTAAACCCTAGTGGTAATGATACTAGGTTTTGTCGAGGGAAATTGTTTTAAGAAGTAACGAAGCGCTGTCCGAATTCAGAATCACCACCTAATCAGGTGAGTGCATAGTTACTTTCATGTTACACATAGATATGAAGTATTATATATATATATATATATATATATATATATATATATATATATATATATATATATATATATATATATATATTACGTGCTATGTGTGCATATTATCTGTATACTTGCTATCTATGTTGAATGAACAATTTTATACAAGTTTTAAATGATTTAAACTGTATATGTATTTATATCTACATAATATGTTGGGTAAAACATGGGTAGATGAAATATGAGTTGGATGATGAGTTGAGAGGTGATATAGACCATGAGGTAAGGGTGAGAGGTGGACGATGTGAGAAGCCTTTTTCCCAAATGATGTCCCCGTCATCTAGCAGAGTATGGATGAGAACCACAGACTATTCTAGACAGTCCAGTGGAACACTAGCAGGCTCGCAACCTGTAGGTGTTGTGAACGATGTGTTCACTCGATGTACTCTAAACCCTGGCGATCATGCAGACTTGGTGCCTAAACCTTGGCGATCATGCAGACTTGGTGCCAAAACCCTGGCGACTATGCGGACTTAGTGCCTGTTGTATAAACCCTGGCGATCATGCAGACTTGGTGCCTAAACCTTGGCGATCATGCAGACTTGGTGCCAAAACCCTGGCGACTATGCGGACTTAGTGCATGTTGTATAAATCCTGGCGACTATGCAGACTTAGTGCCTAAACCCCGGTGACGATGGACTTCGTGCCGATTCCTTAGGATGATCCTTAGAAATGAATAAATGAGGAATAATTGATTCTTAGGGTAGATCCTTAAGAGTAAAGAAGATAATGGGGATGGGTATTTGGGTTGATTGTTTGATGTTTAAACATAATAATTATATTATTGTGGGTTGAAAACCCTATGTACTCACCAGGTTTCCCAACCTGACCCACTCAGTTTATTTGTATCACAGGTGTCGATATGAAGTTACATTACACTGAGAGATTGAAAAGAGATGTAGATCACTAGTGTAAATGAATGTAAGTTCTGTTTATGCTTATGTTTCTGTATTGACGATGAGATCCCAAATGTTTTGAAAATGAATAAAAATACATTTCTTCGGAAATGCTTTGATAACATATTTATCATGTTTTACTGGGAACAAATTCCGCAACATTTTTATTAAAAGAAGTACTCTGATTTTTATAAAGCATAAACAAAATCGGTCTTTTCTGGCCGTGAAAATGGGGATGTCACAGTTGGTATCAGAGCATTAGTTTAAGCGAATTAGGAATATGGATTTATTTCTAGACTTAAACTTAGAATGCTAAGCAATGATTGTGAGGAGTGTGTCTAATAAAATTTAAGTAATACACCTGAATAGACACAGACACTAGCTTATTTAGGGAAAATACCTAACATGCTTTTATGTGCTAAATGATTTATGATATGCATTATATGATCGGATCTATGGTCTGTTGCCAACCGGATCTGGAAACTTTATGTGTTCAGATTTCTAAACGTTTAAATACGGTATTAGAACTGGCATGTAACTTTTCGGAGTAATAGGGAGATTTATACGTCTATCGTAAATAAAACTTTCCTATCTTAAATTCTCGCCTCGGTACACCAAATGTCTGCTTTGGTGTACAAAACGTGATGGTGAAGACAGACTAGGAAATATTCGAGGAAGATGACAACCTGAGCCGAAGAATGTGATGGGTCATGCATCGGTCGTTGCGCCTGCACCCGAACGTATCATAATGGCAGAAGTTCAGGAAGTGATGCGAACCATGATAGACTGATAAAATAGAGGAAATAATAAGGCTTACGATAGTGAATGATACATATCAGAAGATATCGTAAGTGAGGTATCTTGCCTTTAGAATGCGTCTAATAAATAATACGTATAGTACATGAGAAGTACACTTTCGATTGGCAGAAAGAAAGAATTTTTGGTATAATCCATAAAGTTATCCCATGGTCTGGAATTTCCAATACCAACCGAGTTGAAGCAGAATTGATGATTGAAGATGTGCATGGAAGAAGTCCTAGTAGAGTCTAGGGAAAAAAAATTATGATTATTTGGACACACTTGTATGTGTTAAATTGTTTTGTGATTTTAGGACTTGGGTACTGCGAGACAATACTTGGGACGAGTATGAGTAGGTGTGAAAGGTAGTAGATGCATATGCTACCAGAAGCACAAGACTCGCACTTGGATCAGGGAAAGTCACAAGGTTACCAAGAAGCTAGTAATTGATTCCCTTTTTTTTCAAGTATGTCGTTACCATCATTTCGGTAATGACTAAGAAGATGATTGTTATTCCGATCCTAGTGGTCATATCAAATTGAGTCCGACTACGATGAGTATGTTACGTGGTTCAGAAAACCAAGTTCGATGTAGCATCTGACTTAAGCCGGAAGATTGAAATAAAAGATAATCAAAGCGATCAGTAGAGCTATCATGATAGTTGCTTGTAGCTAGAAATGCTACCTTTTAAGATGTGATCAGAACATGAAGGAAAGTATATTCGATTCCGGAATTTGACTCTAAGAGACCTGAGTCTGAGTGTTGCAACATACGATGATAGGTCATTAGAATATGACACATCGGTCCATTGTAGTAATGAAATAAACTTATCTTAAGTTTGTTAAGAAGAAGAAGGAGTCTCTGATAAAGAGCGAGGTTGTGACATGAAGGTCATGATTAAAGGTCTAACATGAGACAGATACGGGAGCGAGATGGAGCGCCACCTGCAGTCAAGGAGTCCAAGAGTTAGATACTCATTCGAAGGAACAAAGAAGTTGAGATTATTACCTAGGATGAAGAGATAACGTATGGAGTCATTATACTGCCCTGTTTTGTTGATGATTCCGGGACGTAATCATCCTAAGGGGGAGATAATTGTAACGCCCGCAGATCCAGGCTAGTCAATTTAGAGGCAATAAGTGTCGAAAACGACTTTTTGAAAAAAGATTATTTAATCTTAACCAAGTTGTAGAATATGTCTCAAGGGTTCCGTACATATAAAGAACGCCGAAATCCGAGTTATAACGAAGAAGTTATGACCCGTCGACGTTTTACGGGAAAACCGGCACGACACCGGGAGACGTAAATAGTTAATTTATGATAGAGGACTTTTTAGCCTGAGTGATCTAAACAAAAGTTGTAGTATACGTTAAACCGAGAACATACAAAAAAAGAACGCCCAAATCTGACTTCGTATGAGGAAGTTATGAATTTTCTAAGATTTGGCATAGCAGTGCACGACCCGAAACTCGAAATTTAGTTCGAGCGGTTTTTGTCTTACGCGACCTAAATGAGAGTTGAAGGTCTCATTAATAGGAACTCAACGGTAAAAAGACAGACGAAAACGGAGTCCGTATGAAGGAGATACAAATTTTTCGTGGTCATTTAACAGTCTAATCTCCTCCTACTGTTAAATTTAAGATCGGTCGCGAATTAGCCGATGGAGTCTAAATGAAAGTTGTAGATCTTGTTTTTACCTACGCGTGGAAAAAAAGAACGTTGAAAACGGAGCTCGTATGCGAGAGTTACGGGGTTTAGAAGTCGGCAGGGTGCTGCTGCAAAAGGGGTGACGTGGCTGAATATGGGCCAAGGCTTTCTCCCCAAGAAAAGCCATCAGGTGATGACACATGGCACCGACTCGGCGAGTCAGTGGACCGACTCGGTGAGTCCATCAGGAATTCAGCCTATAAATAGAGGTGTCGGGCATTGCCATTTCTTCACACCTCTCAAGCCTTCTTTCTCTCTCTAGACTCTCTCTCTAGCCCCCCTTAAGCCTCCTAAACCCTAGGGAAACCCCCTAGCACCCGAAGGAAGCCCCGAGGCTCCCGGAGTCCCGAGAAAAAGGGTCTTTTGGTTCGGAAACGCTGCTCCAAGCGAAGCCCGGTTTTCTATAAAACCAGCTGTAAGTGAGCTACACCTACGCTATTTTTAATATAGCATTTATTTAATTATAGTAATGTTATTAGGGCCTCGTAATAATTATTTGGGCTATTATTATGAGTTATATAGTGTTGTTTAATGCTTATATAATAATAATAATAGATAAACTATTAATTAGTCTCGGTGAATATTGAGCTAAACCCTAGTGGTAATGATACTAGGTTTTGTCGAGGGAAATTGTTTTAAGAAGTAACGAAGCGCTGTCCGAATTCAGAATCACCACCTAATCAGGTGAGTGCATAGTTACTTTCATCTTACACATAGATATGAAGTATTATATATATATATATATATATATATATATATATATATATATATATATATATATATATTACATGCTATGTGTGCATATTATCTGTATACTTGCTATCTATGCTGAATGAACAATTTTATACAAGTTTTAAATGATTTAAACTGTATATGTATTTATATCTACATAATATGTTGGGTAAAACATGGGTAGATGAAATATGAGTTGGATGATGAGTTGAGAGGTGATATAGACCATGAGGTAAGGGTGGGAGGTGGACGATGTGAGAAGCCTTTTTCCCAAATGATGTCCCCGTCATCTAGCAGAGTATGGATGAGAACCACAGACTATTCTAGACAGTCCAGTGGAACACTAGCAGGCTCGCAACCTGTAGGTGTTGTGAACGATGTGTTCACCCGGTGTACTCTAAACCCTGGCGATCATGCAGACTTGGTGCCTAAACCTTGGCGATCATGCAGACTTGGTGCCAAAACCCTGACGACTATGCGGGCTTAGTGCCTGTTGTATAAACCCTGGCGATCATGCAGACTTGGTGCCTAAACCTTGGCGATCATGCAGACTTGGTGCCAAAACCCTGGCGACTATGCGGACTTAGTGCCTGTTGTATAAATCCTGGCGACTATGCAGACTTAGTGCCTAAACCCCGGTGACGATGGACTTCGTGCCGATTCCTTAGGATGATCCTTAGGAATGAATAAACGAGGAATAATTGATTCTTAGGGTAGATCCTTAAGAGTAAAGAAGATAATGGGGATGGGTATTTGGGTTGATTGTTTGATGTTTAAACATAATAATTATATTATTGTGGGTTGAAAACCCTATGTACTCACCAGGTTTCCCAACCTGACCCACTCAGTTTATTTATATCACAGGTGTCGATATGAAGTTACATTACACTGAGATATTGAAAAGAGATGTAGATCACTAGTGTAAATGAATGTAAGTTCTGTTTATGCTTATGTTTCTGTATTGACGATGACATCCCAAATGTTTTAAAAATGAATAAAAATACATTTCTTCGGAAATGCTTTGATAACGTATTTATCATGTTTTACTGGGAACAAATTCCGCAACATTTTTATTAAAAGAAGTACTCTGATTTTTATAAAGCATAAACAAAATCGGTCTTTTCTGGCCGTGAAAATGGGGATGTCACAGACAGAGAAGATCGTTCAGATTCGTGAACGATAGAAAGCCTCTAGAGATCGATATAAAAGCTACGCAGACAAGAGAA
This sequence comes from Lactuca virosa, assembly GCF_052849685.1. NCBI lineage: Eukaryota > Viridiplantae > Streptophyta > Magnoliopsida > Asterales > Asteraceae > Lactuca > Lactuca virosa. The sequence continues at coordinate 85,047,775 of NC_136428.1, forward strand.
GGAAACCGTTGGAAGTCCAGGTAGGCGACCATGTTCTATTGAAGGTCTCACCCTGGAAGGGATTGATACGCTTTGGTAAGCGTGGAAAGCTAAATCCAAGATACGTAGGGCCTTTCGAGATTCTCGCTAGAATCGGCCCTGTAGCTTACAAACTCAAACTACCTTGCAAACCCAGTAACGTACATTCTACTTTCCACGTCTCGAACTTGAAAAAGTGTCTGTCCGACGATACTCTTGTAATCTCACTCGACGAGATCGAGATCAACGAGAGCCTCAACTTCGTGGAAGAACCTGTAGAGATCATGGACCGAGAGATCAAGTAAATGAAACAAAGCCGGATCCCGATAGTGAAGGTTCGCTTGAATGCCAAGCGAGGACCTGAATTCACTTGGGAACGCGAGGATCAGTTGAAACTGAAATATCCTCATCTTTTCGCTTAGTTGTTTGTAATAGCTTAATTGTTTAAACTCTAATTTTGAGACGAAATTCTCTCTAACAGGGGGGGGGGGATGATGTGACAACCCAAAATTTCTATCTTGTACAGTTATTCAAATAAATCAAGGCCAAACTCATTTTTTCTATCTTCTAGCATTGTTTAGAGTCAGTTAGAGTGTTCTAAGCCTAGTACCTTCAAAGTTAGGGTTTAGAATTGGGTTCCACAAGTTCATCACTTCCCAAAATGGCCAAACACTCCAACATGAGGAGTGTACGGCCGTACACTTGGGTGTGCGGCCGTACACCCCCCCCTCTGGCCGTACACTCTCATGTATAAATGAGAGACTTAGCCTTCATTTAGCTCTTTTCACACTCCTAAGACAAGAACTCGTTTCTCTCTCAACTACCATCCGATTTTCATCTAGATCTTCAAGATTGTAAGTGTTTCTTCCCTTGAATTGTTGATTCCTTTCACTATCTTGTAAGGGTCATTGATTTCATCCATGAAATCAGTTCATTTAGTAGATCTTCAAGTGTTCTTCAGTTTCACCAAGAACACCTACTAAGTTCTTGGACCTCAAAACACCCCTAAAGGCTTCTATATCGTAAGTACTCCTTCCTATGCTTGTTACTTACTAGATATACTCCTTAGAAACTGTCCAAACCATGATCATCAAGGAGTGTACGGCCGTACACACCTCATGTGGCCATACACCCCTTTGTTTAGTGCATATTGGCCTCAAACTCATGTTCTATGCTAGCACAAGATCAAGAACACTTAGGGGATGCAAGTTAGAGCCTTGGAATACACTTTTTGACCATTTCTTCAAGGAGTGTACGGCCGTACACTCCATGGCCGTACACACCAGGCCGTACACCCAAGTGGCCGTACACCTGGTGGCCGTACACACACTAGTGTGGCCGTACACCCATTTTATGCAACCCTTTGTACTTCTAACACTTCAATCTAAGTGTTTCCTAAGTGCTAGGGTGTTTTCCCTAAATGATTAGTTGTATAAACACTAATTATATACATATATGTGTCATTATATGCTTATTAGGATCCGTTGTGATCAAGTCTTCACTTGACACTTAGCATCCTACAAAGCGATCTTTCATTCGTATCACTCACTGCAGGTGAGTTCATACCCCTTAACTTATCTTTTAAATGATTTTAAATGCTTTTATGGGAGGAATACAAGTAGAACTATTATAGTTATTATATCAATCAAATGTGATTAATAACTATCAAACTAGTGGATTTTCTTACATTTCAAACTGTGTTATCAAACAAACTGCTTCAAATCGTTTTATAAACTCTTTTACATGTTAAATTCTTTCTATTAAACTCTTTTAAAACTTATATTGTCAAAATCATGTCTATATGTATATAGCTATATAAGTAGGATTGAAAGGACTTAGGACTGGTAACTCACCTTATTTCCTGTTCCTTGTTTGGTTGTGGACTTAGGGTAATCGGTTGTTTGTCCGAAGGTCGTTTGAATCTTAGTTATATATTATGTATATGTGTATAGATATAAAAGTTCCTACATCAGTTCAATACCTTTTGGTAGAAAAGGTATACAAACATGTTCATTCATACAAACAACATTGCTAGTAAACTGTAATAGGTATAGTTTAGGAAGTCACTAATACTATTACTAGAACAATGAAACATACAAGAGTCAGTTCATACATGAGTCAGTTCAAACATACTATAAAGAGAAACAGATAGAGCATGCTATAACGAGAGACAATACTCACTATAAAGAGAAACAATACATACTATAACGAGAAACAATACATACTGCACACTATACACTAGAGAACATACTACATACTAGACAGAGAGAACATTCACTACACTAGAATATTCTATGCAAACACACGAATACTATAACAATAATGTGAGATACTACTTCATGGTTCGGCAACATACTGCTGCGTCACGTTTTGTACCCAGAGTCTCCTGGATGGAGAGCGTGAATTTGTGTATAGATCTATACGGGACTGACCCTCCTACACCTTGCTGCTAGCTACAGTGGGACCTGCAGGTCTACGGGTGACGAATGTCATATCATTTCGACGTCTCGAACGTCGTGTTATACTAGTCGATCTGGTATGGTTACAATCATATCACATTTTACCTTAATTAAACTAACAAGTTTAAGGTAGTTAGTACATTGGTAGTTACTTAGATAAAACTACAGTACATCTTTATTTTTCCCATTTCATTCACATTGTGATCTTCTCACATAAACGGTAATGAAAACTATATTTTGGTAATGGTAGTCATACTTTGGGAAAATGCACACTTTTACAAAAGAACAAACATAAAGAACAGTTGGGTCTTGGTAGAAGACTGCTTTAGTAGAAAATATAGGATTTTCTAGGAAGTTTACAAACATTTACATCAAATACTTACAAACTTTTACATCAAACATTTACAAGCACATTCTTAAAACTTATACAAACAATGACACTAAATTACTTATGAACTCACCAGCTTTAATGATGATCTATGCTTTCAAAATAACTTGTATTCTCAGGTCACCAATAGACAGGTACCGATGACCAGGTTTTGAGAAGACGGAGCTTTCAAGACTCGTCTTTATTTTGATTATTCATTTTTGGTGTCTTATAAGCTACAGAACACACTTGTATTAAAATTATATTATTAATGCAAAGGATGATGTTGTTGCTTGTTTTACTATTATGCATTGTTGTGATACTGTACATGATGTCCTCCGCCCCCGAACGTTTCCGCCGTTCTGGTTTGGGGGTGTGACAACTTCATTAAATAAACAGATAGGCTTTTTGTAGCCATTCTCGGACTTCGATCCACCAGGAGATTTGTTCGACGAACTCTCGTTTTATATGTTCGGGCGCTTGGGACTTGGTAGTTCTTGAGATAAATCTTTTCAGGATGTGAGAATGCACTATGTGTTTTTGTCTCACTTGAAAGAACTCCTTTTATCCGAGTCTTTCTTCTTATAAACGTAACCAAGCTCTAGATCTGCGATAGGGCCAACATCGAGAAGTTCAATCCCTTCTAAATCATCATTCTAAGGAGGAAGAAAGTTTTTGTTTTGAACAAGGGGGCCAACTCCACGTAGGTATGAGCAAAATCAGCAATATAGTCTCATATCAACATTAGGGCTGTTTGATATGCACCTATGGTGAGATTGGAATCACGCTTCTGTTGAAAATGAGCTGAAAGAACTAGCACATCGTTAGGATTGATCATTGGAAAGTTTGCGTCTGAGCTCTGTAGCTTCTTCCGAGTGTTCTGATAGATGTAATAGTAATGGAGTTTACATTTGAGCTCAAATTTGTTCAACACTTTGAATCCATTACCTTCAATCTATGAAATTCTCCTATTCGACCACGCCTCTTTGATATGTAGAGCATTGAAGGCATATAACATCTTAAGACGAGCCCTTTCAGTTTGGATTTGAATATCTATGTCATCAGATGGATGGAGGCTAAGGGACTTCTTATAAAATATTCTATGTGGTGACAGTGGAAGATCAAGTTGTTCGGCATCTGAAGTTGGAATTGCATATCTCACAAAAGGAACATATTGGAAGTCGTAGAGATGTGCATCAGGATAAAATGGAGATATGATCTTGAGTGGATTCATATTATCCTTAATGGATTGAAGAAGAAGACTTTCCTTAATTGCTCGGTCTATTTGTTCTCGAGACTAGTCCTCAGTCTGTTGCAGCGACTTCATTCGACTGAATCAACCACTTTTGCTTTGTCGCAGTCCTTGATCGGAACTCCTGAAGTAGATGTTTCAATAATTTTTTGAGCGTTAGGAGTCACGATAACCTCAAAAATTGGTATGACCAATTCCGGAGGAGGCAATCCATCGTCTATCTGTATTGTGATCCTTCATCGATTTTCTCAATTCGAGGACTAGGAATCACTCGGAATGCATCAAATTTGAGTTGTATTTTCACTTTGGTGATCTCCATGATTTGCTTCAAAGAATCAACAAAAGTGGATGGCCATGTAACTCATTTGGATTTTTCTTCTTTGAAAACAATCTTTCCGAGAGAAGGTTGTTCTCGTTCGCTTGGGACCGCAAGTTGATCTTTCATCAATACATCTTCCTCTTCAGACGTTTCATCTCGAAGCTAAAAGGCTGAGTTCCACTTCCATCCTTCTCCACCTTTCGCAGCAGAAGGCCCAACTTTCAGTGCAAACTCCAATTTTTCCTTAAGATCACAAAATTTCTCAAACACCTTCTGATTGCTCACATTGAAATTCTTTGTGAGATTGTCATAAGCATTTTCCATCGGAGCCTGAGCTTTGAGGGTTTCCAGGACATTTCTCAAATATCCTGAGAACCTCATCGAATTTGTAATTCGGTATGTCCACAAAGTGTTGGGCAAATCGAATCACTTTAATCAATACTTGTTGCATGATGAGGTTCATTCTGCCGTTCGCTTGAATCTTTCTTTCCAACATTTGAAATTTATTTTTATGTTAAACATGGGTCTACTGAATGAGGTCATTAGTGGGTTTGACAAGTTCATCATGAACTATGTGCATCTTTTGAATTATTTCCTCGTGATGCTTTATGAGCTCGTAATAACGTTGCTCATATTCTTCCATTGTATGCTTTAAGCGTAGGGGGATGAGGGTATTGAGCTATTTTTCTCGGTCGAGAATGGATGGAGTGATATACTTGAACTCGGAATGAATTTGATAACCAAATCCATTTTATAGTCAAGATCTTCGACCTGAGCATTAACCGAATCAACTTTAGAATCAAACTTCTCAACATTGTCTTTCATCTCTAGAAGATAAAATGGGTCGGCAACAAGCTCTTCCGAGGATCAAGTGTCTGAACTAGATCCTTCAGTGGAATCATTATTAGGACTATCATCACAACCATCACAATTATTACCACCATCATTAATGTCCATCTCATCCGACGATAATTGTAAGTCGGACGCAACCTAAGGTTGTGAAGATGAAGGCTATAGGAATTTGATCGAATCAAGTGGCTTTGGAACACTAGTGATTGTTGTATCATCATCTACAAACATTATCTCCACACATACACTATCTTCTTCATCGATTGGTGGATCCTCTGAAACTGTTAGGGTGCAATGTTATACATGCATTGACTTGAGAAGACCAACTTGCATATTGGATTGAAGCCTTGTGACATGAGAGAGAGAGAGAGACTTGTTAGCACCTCTATATATAGTGGGTTGTATACCACTAGTAGAGTGTGCTTGAGAGATGTAGTTCATTGTGATTAGTGATTGGGATATTTATGTAGAACTAGATCTAGGTCCCTTTTGTACTCATTACTATGATCGAATACATCTTTTAGCACCCAAATCACCATGTTCATTGTGTTTTTACAATTCCGCATGTCAAATCAAATGATCATAATTCACTACATTTGGTATCAGAGTGGGTCTTTGAAGATCATGGCGATTTTTGAAGAAACGATTCTCGGTTTGGCAACATAAAACACAAAGTGAACAATTTTTGGTGAGTCTCTCAATGATCTCTCAATCTCTTGGTTTCATTTCATTGGATCTATTTGCTTTTCGTTCTAAATTTTGATGATCCAATTATCTTTTGATCTAGCTTAAATTTGACTTGCTATTATTCATTTGATCCAAAAGCCTAAAGTATTTTGATCTTATATTGTTCATTGGAATTTAATTCGAAATCCATATCCTATGATATTCATTGGATTCAAATATTTGAGCCCAAACAATCGATCAGATACTGTTCATTTAAGCCCAAAAGCAACATTTTACATTTTTTAAGTAAAATCATGTGATCATTTACTGTTCATGATTAATTATCGATTAAATGATCCACAATTTCTTCATCGTACAAATCTTATTTATTCATTCAAGTCGGTTTCAAAATTGATATTGATTTCATTGATTGTTTGGTTTGGAGTCGAAATTGCTTTCAACTGATATAGTCAAAATTGACTGTGAGTATTTCGAGTCGAAATTATTTTCGACTGGTTTAGACAAAATTGTAAAATAGAAACCACTTTGGGTTCGAATGGGTTGATTGAAGTCGAACTCACATGTGCTAGAGTCAAATTCGACTATGACTGATATATATGAGTTGTTCGATTCGATGGAGCATTGAAAGATTAAATTCGAATCGACACGGCAAGCACATAGAAGCGAAAATTAGTTAGCTCGGAGTCGAAATCAGTTTCGACTGGTGTTGTATCAAATCGAGTCGACATTGAACGCCTTGGAGTCGAAAGATTCTTACTTGAAATCGAATCGAATTTACAGGAGATGGGATCAAAAGAGAATTAATTTGGGATCGAAATGAAAGGTAGTAGTTCGAGCTGTATGGTGTTGATCTAGACTCGTTCAAGTCGAAATCTTCTTCGACTGTTGATCGTTATGATTGTTCGCATCTGGTATTGAGTTGGGGTCGAACAAGCATCGCTTGGGGTCGAATGTGTTTTAATTGAAGTCAAAGTCAAATTTGACTGGTGATGTTCTTCATTCGCATCTGGAAATAGAACTGGGTGAAGAAAATAATACTTTGCATTCGAATCCTCACACTTTCAGTATGTTGTCAGTTTCTACCCTATTTCGAATTGGAGTCAAATTCTGTGAAGTGGAAGATTTTTCAAATTCAGTCCTTGCAGTTGATGCGAATTGTCACTTTATGCCCAGTTTCGCATTTGGAGTAAAGTTTCGATTTTGAAGTTGTTTTGACGCAACGGGTCCCTGCGTATTTTCGAATTTGACAGTTATTACCCTGGATTTTCATTTTCGAGTAAAAGGCGGTCCTGGAAGTGAAGAATTCGAAAGTTTGTGTTATTTTTTGGATTTTCTAGGATTTCTGCAAAAATTTTATGCCATGTGTCAAGGGGGAGGATTGTATTGCATATTCCACATTAAGCGCTTTCTCATTCCCATATGGGTTTTATAATCATTTTTCGATTATAAAAAGGGGGAGAGATTTGAATATGAGAATTTGAAAGTTTTGAATTTTTCATGTTAGGTGAATTTGAAGACCGATGTGACCTTGAGAAAGAGAAGTTTATGAAGTGTTTCGATTTGGAAATTCTGAAGTGATTTGGGTTTTTCCTGGTTCATGAAGGGTTTGGACATAATGAAGATTTTTGGGGTGTGTTTTTATGCTCAAATTTGGGTAATTGATTTGTGGAGATTTGGATACTCCAACTTACCTTTTGATGCTCGGATTGTAATGTCTCACACTCTAGAACCCAGATTGGAAAATCTTTGAAGAATTGAAGATTTGATGCTCATTTCTACGTTTTCCACGCTTGAGGTTTCGTTCTTGAAGTTGCTCTTTTTAGAAGATTGAAGCTGAGTCATCTATTCCTAACTTTGAGAGGGAGATTGTTAGGGTGCAAAGTTATACATGGATTGACTTTTTAAGAGATTGACTTGAAAAGACCCACTTGCATATGTGATTGAAGCCTTGTAACATGAGAGAAATAGAGAGATAGAGAGAGAGAGAGAAAGAGAGAGGGAGCGAGAGAGAGAGAGAGAGAGAGAGAGAGAGACTTGTTAGTACCTCTATATATAGTGGGTTGCATACCACTAGTAGAGTGTGCTTGAGATATGTAGTTCATTGTGATTAGTGATCGAGATATTTATGTAGAACCATAGCTAGGTTCCTTTTTGTAATCATTACTATGATCGAGTACATCTTTTAGCACCCAAATCACCATGTTCATTGTGTTCTTACAATTTCGCATGTCAAATCAAATGCTCATAATTCACTACAGAAACTTTGGTTGGTTTAAGCACATCTCCTTGAGGCTTTTCTGCATCATTAGGTGGATCTTCCTAAATAGGCTATTGGTCGGGAACGTCACCTTTAGCTTTAAATTTCCGAGGAGGCTCATCTTAAATAGGAGTTTTTTTGGGAACATCTACACTCGGTTTCTTGACTGCATCGACCGATGGATAATCCAAGGGCTTGGGAACATCATCAACAATGTTTGTAAGAAGAGGCTCGTATCAGATAGAGGTTGTAGGCACATCTACACTCTTTATCTTGACATCACCATTCGAGGGATCATCCAAAGGCTTGGGAACATCATCGGAGGTCTGAACTGTGAACTTCTGGTTTGCATCATTAAGAATGGAGTCAACATCACCGCTTAGAAATTGGTAGTCTCTAAAATTTTTTATAGATGCACGATGCCTTTTTCTGAGAAAGAAATTGGTGATATTTTCCACAGACTTTACAGGATAGAGAGATTGAAGCCTGTTAACAAAAGAATCCCAGGAAACATTAGTATTACCTGAACGTCCTTTATTTGTGGCAGATATTGGTTCGGTTGAGGCAACCGAAGTGGGATGGACTGCCCCAAATTCAGTTTGATAAGGATTTCCAACAGAGGCCAAAACTCATACTTGTGAAGAAGGAAATGGTTTGATAACGAATCAAGAGTGTGTTCTAGGGGCTGCAAGGAGCTATGTTCAATACCGACACCACCCCGTTTGGATGGTGGGGGTAGATCATGTGATGACTCCGCATGTGTGTGTATGTGATGATGAGACTCCGAAAGGTACTTCAGATGAATGGATGGGGGGAGGGGGTAGGTTGAGATCCAGAGTCTGGTTGGACACCGATATATGATTCCTTTTGCGAGGAACCACCAATTTTGGATCTCTTTTTGGCCTTAAATTTGGAAGGAGAATGATGTCGTTTCTTGGCATTCATATTGATTTTGCTACCTGATGATTTCAGTTTCTTCACTTCTGAGGGAAGAACATTTGAGGTTGGGGCAGGAATTAGTGGGTTAACTAATTCCAAAACCTCGATATGTTGTGACTTCAACATAGAATAGAAAGGAAGAGCGTCCAACATATGTTGAGGCACACGTCGAATGGGTCCAAAAGATGTCTGATTCAGAAGTCTATAAGGTTTAACAATTTTAAAATTACAGTATACCTCAGGAGGATCCATTTGAAGAGGAACTGGTTCACGCCGTTCTTTGTATATTTGTTGAAGAGTCAAGGCCTAGAACCTTGGACAAGGAATCTCGTTGGATTTCCGACGAGCAGTGAACTTCCGAAAATCACTCCACAATACTTCAGGAAGATCGATGGCATTGGCATTTCATGTGAAGATGTTGTAGACGAGGTACTACCAGTCTTTTCTCATGGAGTATGAACCTCCATTTTTGCCAGAGAGACCTTTCATGATGATGTGCATCAAGATGGTCCAAATTCCAAGCACATAAGATTTATTGAATTCTTTAGACTTCAATTCCCCTTTAAATCCAATTTGGTTAAGAAATCTTGAAATTCTTCAACGGAAGGTTCAACAACTGTAAGACCTTCACGACTAAGGAAACTCCAACTTCCCTAAGGAAAACTTCCTTTGTGACATGAAGAATCCTATCATCTGTTAGATAAGTTTCAAGAACATCTCCTTTAAATTTCACACGTTCAAAGGCCTTGAGCAACATCTGAAGAGGAAATTTAAGGTTTGGCTCTTTGGAAAGTGGAACAGAAATTGGGTAACGAGAGAGGAATTCGATCATGACTTGAATTGGTTCATCATATTCCATGGGATTCAATGAAAATAATTAAGTGGTATCCCTAAGAATCGACTAAGATGAGGAGGATTTTGCAAATCCCTTAAAGGATTTCTTCTTCGATGGAGACTTGGCAGTTTTGGATGCCATTGATGTGATTGAAGCTTTTGGAGAAGACAAAAGTACATTAAGAAAATTCTAGTGCTTGAAGGAGATTTTGGGAGCGTAAAGAGGAAATGGCTGGATTCAAAATCCTTTTATAGTGAGGGTTTGTTTCGAGTCTGGTTGAAGAATGAAATAATGACACCCAAACGGAAACGGGTTGCATTGAATATGGGGTACTTAATTACCCACCCTAGCTGACGGTTAACTCAAAATGATGTGACGTTTTTTGTTTAAAAAAGGGTATAACTGTCCTTTAAACTCAGAGAACACACTGTCATTTCTTAATTTATGTTCCATCAAGAATTTTTATGAGGATTAAAAAGATAATCGTATAACCGTTAGATAAAAGCTTTGGATGTTTCAATAACTGGATTAAATGATAATAGTAAAATCGTAATTTATTAATTTCTTTGAAGAGGTGACATTTCCGTAAAAGATTTTAAGACGACATAAAATACATTAGAGAGGTAAAATGACTTCTAATACTTGATATTGATCCGAGAAACGACATAATTTCTTGAATAGATATCATAGGTATAGTGAAGAACAAAGATCTTAGAGGTCGGAAAGTTATAATCAAAGAGACATGAGAGGTCTCGTAGAGTGAAGGATCGGATATCGGAACGATATGGAAGCGAGATAGTCATTTCCTTACCATCTCGGATTTGAAATCCAAGGTTGATTTAATAAGGATTTCACTTGTAACGCAACATCTCAAAATATGCCTTTCATGATCATCAAATTTTAGAAAATGACGTACTACAAACAAGTTACTCCCGAAAGACTTAAACTAGAGGAAAGGTTAGATAAAAAAAGACTAAAAAGCAATCCTTATTTTCCAAGATGAAATATTTCTACTAGAAAATATTTTAGAGCTCGGATTTATTTGACTTTCCGACGCAAGCATCAGAGAGTACAAATTTCCTTGAAACGTTGAGGACCAGTAAACATCATTCCCATTTAGAAAACCATTGAACTTGGTTTTGTCTAAACTCTTAGTAAAGATATCAACGATTTCCTCGTCATATGGAACAAAAATGAGCTTGATGTTTCCGTTAAGAACATGTCTATATAAAAATGGTACCGGATATCGATATGATTCGTCATGGAGTGGTGAATTGGATTGTGAGAAATCTCAATGGCACTTGTTGAGTCGTAACAGATCGAAATTTGCTTAAACTGATAACCATAATCTAACAGTTTTGATTTTATCTAGAGAACTTGAGATGTATAGCTTGCAGTAGCAATATATCCTGCTTCGGTTGTAGACAAGGCAATGTAGTTCTGCTTCTTTAAAGACCAACTAACCAGTCTCCCTCCGAGAATCTGGAATCCTCCATAAGTACTCTTTCTATCAACCTGGAGACCACCATAGTTTGAGATGGAATAAGCTTGCAGAGATAAACCATTTTCATCTAGGTACCAAATTCCGAGGCTCTTGGTTTCTTTGAGATATCGGAAACTTTGCTTGATCGTGAGAAGATGCGACATCTTCAGAGCAACTTGGAACTGAGAATACAATCATGTAGAAAACATTATGTCTGGTTGACTAGCTGTAATATAAAGGAGTGATCCTATCATGGCTCTATACTTTTTTTGATCAATAGATTCACCAGATGGGTCGGCAGAAATTTTGTGTTCAAAACCCATTGGAACCTTTGCAGAGGCACAAGTATTCATGGAGTATTTGTAACACCCATAAAAATCACAAGAAATTTAAACTTTTTAAAAACAACCCAAATTCACAAATTGTTTACAATCATAGTTTTCAAAACATTTTCGACATCAGAGTCTCCCAAAATCATAAGTCAAACTATGAGGATGTGTACGGTCATGCCTCCGCCTTCCCGCGGTCATCTGAAGTACCTGAAACATAACCCAAAATTGTAAGCCAACGCTTAGTGAGATCCCCCAAAGTACCAACACATAAACAAATAACATATACAATAACAGCATGTCGGGTCCAATCAACCATCGAGTTGGAATACCCCCAAGCCCATCAACCATCAGGTTGGAATGCCTATACACTATGGGTCTAGTCAACCATCGGGTTGGAATACCCTAGGCCCTTCAACCATCGAGTTGGAATGCCAATCTACAACAGGTCCTATCATCCTCGGGATAGAATACCCCCGGGCCCATTCAACCATCAGGTTGGAATGCCCCCGTCCTGTTGGATCACACACAAAGCAGTAAAGCCTCAACCACCAACCAAATATGTGCACATATACATAACAGATAAACATATAATCAGCCAATAGACGAACATGCAGATCTACTGATCACTAAGCATAGCAACATCCTATATACCAGGATACCGATCTAACATATCACTACAACCTGATAACATACTGACACATAACAGGATATCAAATCCAAATGGCCGACCTTGGTGCCTTAGACCCATAATTATAGTGAGGAAAGCTCACCTCGCAAACTGGAAAAAGCTGATGAGGTCCCGACTCTGAATCTCATCTGTCTAAACAACACCTATTCCAACCAAATGACCATTCTCCATCAAAATACCCAAAATAACCTTAAGGTCAAACTTGGTCAAAGTCAAAGTCAACTGGTCAAACCAACTAAGTCAACTGAGTCAACCTAGCTGAGTCAACCCAACTGAATTGACCCAGTGCGAGTACACGGGGCGTTAAAGACCCTATATTTGTGTTTTTTGAAGAGTAGAGAAGAATCTGTTGCAAGCAAATGCAAGCTTAAGAGTTCAAGATCTTTCTCGCTCTGTCCTCCGTTGCTCAGTAATCTTTTGTAAAAAAAAAAAAATAAGCACTCCAACTAATGGCCTTAAGACTGTTGCAGAAGTCGTCCGTATCAAGTGATACGTGAATTGCTCACTCCAAAGGTACGTTGGGCGTACTCCGTCCTTACTTGTTGAGCACCATCGTGGTGGTTGACCTCGCACGTAGGGCGTACTCTGAGTACGTGGGGCATACTCCCCGAAGTTCAAAAATCCATTATGAGCTTAATGGCTAAAGCTTTTATGTCCATAATTCACATCCATGGCTAAAATACTCTAGGGAGTCATAAAGTCTCCAACTTTATGACCTAGCATGTCCAATAAGTGCTTAACTCGAGGTCTATTCCATTAAGACCTTCTAAATGATGCATGAAGCAAAACTAACCTTTTGGAATCCATTTTTATGACTTAAGACCCCTTCTAGCGTCTGAAAGGACAACTTACAGGTCAAGAACATGCCATGTTCAAGATCTAACATTTTAGGACCAAAAAGCATCATAAAGACATCTAATTCTAGATATATATATGCTAGAGGGATAAAGTTGAAAACTTTATACCTTTGGAAGGTTGCAAATGATGTAGAAATCCCATATCCAAGTGCTTCACTCGTTCAATATGAGCTTGCTTCCTTTCTTCTTCTTCTAAGGCACCAAAATACACACTCTAAGCTTGGAAAGGACTTCTCAAGGTGAAACTAGGGTTGCAAAAATGTATAAGAGGTATGGAGGAAGATGAGGTGAAGGAAATGAGGCCATAAGAGTGTTTAAATACGAGCCAAACCCTAAAAATTAGGGATTCCAAATCTGGCAAGTACGCCCTGCGTACACTGATGTACGCGCTGCGTACTAGGGCGCGCCCTAGTATGCTCAGCGTACACACGTACGCATGGTATACTCCCCAAGGCCAAATTAAGAAAATGCCACTAGGGCTCCTTTTGCACACTTTCTTGAACTTAGGGACCAAAATGCAACATAATTAAATTATAGGGTTAATATTAGAAGTACCTCACCATCGGGATGGTACAATTCTCCCCCACTTGAATTAGACTTCGTCCTCGAAGTTTTCCGCATCGAATAACTCAGGATAATTCTCCCGCATCTCCGCCTCCGGCTCCAGGTCCTCTCGGATCCTCTTCGATGCTGCCACTGTACCTTTACCAAAGGTATCTCCTTGTTGCGCATGACCTTTATCTTCCTTTCTAGAATAGCCACCGGCCTCTCAACATAGTTCAGGCGCTCATCGACCTGAATATCATCTAAGGATACCATTACCTCATCATCCAATATGCACTTCCACAACTGCGAAACATGGAAAGTGTTGTGAATCTGACTGAGCTCCTTAGGGAGATCCAAACTGTAAGCTACCTTGACAACCTTGGAAATCATTCGAAAAGGCCCAATGTATCGGGGACCCAATTTCCCCTTCTTACTGAAGCGTATCACTCCCTTCTAGGGTGAGACCTTCTGGAGTACCATATCGCCGACCTGAACCTCCGACTCTAATCGACGCATGTCGGCATAGCTCTTCTGCCGACTCTAAGCGGTCTGTAGTCTCTGCCTGATCTGCTGAATAAGCTTCATGGTCTGAAGGAATACTTTGGTCCTTCCCATGACCATGTGACCAACCTCTCCCCAACAAACTGGGGTACGACATCTCCGACCATACAAGAGCTCAAAAGGCGCGATACCTATGCTGGAGTGATAACTATTATTATAGGAGAACTCCACAAGAGGTAGGTAGGAATCCTAACTCCCACCAAAATCAATGACACAGGAAGCAACATATCCTTAAGGTTCTGTATCCTCCGCTTACTCTGTCCGTCTGTCTGCGGATGATATGCAGTGCTGAAATGCAACCTCGTTCCCCGTTCATTGTGGAACTTCTTCCAGAAACGGGAGGTGAACCGAACATCTCGGTCAGAAACAATGGAAACCGGAACTCCATGGCGAGCGACAATCTCCCGGACATAAACATCGACCAAATTTTCGGCTGAAGAACTCTCTCGGATAGCCAAAAAGTGGGCACTCTTAGTCAATCGATCCACAATGAACCATATGGCATCAAAACCCTTTTCCATCTTTGGCAACTTGGTGATAAAATTGATGGTGATCTGGTCCCATTTCCACATGGGAACCTCCAGTGGCTGAAGCTTGCCATGCGGCCTCTGATGCTTAGCCTTGACCATCCTACAGGTCAAGCATCGCTCGACATACCAAGTTATCTCCCTCTTCATACACGACCACCAATAACTTAATCTCAAATTCCGATACATCTTGGTGGCTCCCAGGTGTATAGAGAAGCGAGACTTATGAGCCTCCTCTAACACAAAATCTGTCTGATCACACCAGAAACCGGAACCCAAACCCGACCACACCGGGTCAATAATCCTCGACTATCCGTGAGAAATCTGTCAATCTCACCCCTGATCCTTTCCTATTTCCAGTTCTCTTTCCAAACTCCCTCAACCTGAGCCTCTCTGATCAATCGCAATAGCGGTGAATCAATAGATATCCTCATACACATCTCCCCGACCAAAGACCTAGCCGAATTGCGGTTCAAAGCATCTGTTACCACATTCGCTTTACCCGGATAGTACAGGATCTCGCAGTCATAATCCTTGACCACGTCTAGCCACCTGCGCTGCCTCATATTTAGGTTTGGCTGATCTATCAGATACCTAAAACTCTTGTGATCCATGTAGACAGTACAACAGACCCCATACAGATAATGTCTCCAAATCTTGAGGGCAAACACTACTGCGCCAAACTCTAGGTCATGCGTAGGATATCGCGTCTCACATGGCTTTTGCTGCCGCAAAGCATAATCAATCACTCGTCCTCTCTACATGAGGACCGCCCCAAACTAGTGATGGATGCATCAAAGAATACCACAAAATCCTCGACCCCCTCTGGAAGGGTCAATACCGGGGCCTCACATAACCTCTACCGAAGAGTCTCAAACACCGACTGCTGCTCAGGGCCCCATCGAAAATCCACCCTCTTCCTCGTCAGACGAGTAAGGGGTACCGCAATCTTGGAGAAGTCCTGAATAAATCTCCGATAGTACCCTGACAAACCCAAGAAAATCCTGATCTCTGAGGGATATTTTTAGAACCTCCCACAGCATCACAAACTCGATCTTGGCCGGATCGACTAAAATCCCATCTTGGTTAACGAGGTGCCTAAGGAACTGGACCTCTCACAACCAAAACTCACACTTCTATAACTTGGCATAAAGCCGTTCTTGCCTCAAAATCCCCCAAAATCTCCAGAAGGTGCTCCTCATGCTGCTCTCTGGTCTTGGAATACACCAAGATATCATCAATAAACACAATGACGAATCGGTCGAACATCGACCTCCATACCCAATTAATCAAGTCCATAAACACAACAGGCGCATTGGTGAGCCCAAATGGCATCACCACAAACTCAGAATGCCCATAACGAGTTCGGAACGTGGTCTTCTCGACGTCCTACTCTCTCACTCTCAAATGATGATACCCAGACCTCAGATCTATCTTGGAGAACCAAGATGCACCCTGCAACTGATCAAATATGTCATCAATCCGCGGAAGGGGATAACGGTTCTTCACCGTTAACTTGTTCAACTCCCGGTAATCAATGCACATCCAGTGTGAACCATCCTTCTCTTGACGAATAGTATCGACGCTCCCCACGGAGAACTGCTTGGTCTGATGAACTGCTTGCCTAGCAGCTCCTGCAGCTGAGCTGATAACTCCTGCATCTCCGGCGGTGCCAAGTGTTATGACGTCTTGGCAATCGGGGCCACACCTGGCACGAGATCAATCCTGAACTCAACCTGCCTCTCAGGAGGCACACCGGGTGACTCCTTTGGGAACACATCAGCAAAATCCCTAACAACTGGAACCTCTGAAACTGAAATATGATCCCCAAGTCGAGTATCAACCACATAAGCCAAATAAACTGCACACCCGTGCAGAATATACTGACGAGCCCTGGCTGCCGAACAAAACCCTGAACCAACGCTGGTGCCCTCCCCATAGATAACCAGTTGTCACAACTAGCAAATTTAGGGTTGAGATGGTGTTTCATGTACAAAAATTTCCTCTATGTAACTTTATAACATCAAATTAGTGAAATTCAAACTGCAATGTTATTGGAATACATACGAGCATACATTGTGAACCAAGTTGAAATAGCCTCTTGCAAGCCCAAAAAAAATTGATCCAATAGTTAAGCCCAATCAATTTTGGGCCTTGGTCCAAGAATTCTCAACCTAACACCCTATTGGGCCGAAAACTCTTCCTTGGGCCTTATTGGGCCGAAAACTCTTCCTTGGACCTTATTGGGCCAAAAACCCTATTATTGCGCCCAATTTAACCCAAAAAGCCCATGCATACCCCAAAACAAACACCCTTCTACCTTTGGGCTTTAATGGACCGAAAACCCCTTAATGGGCCAAGCCAAAACCGAAAACCCATTTAAGAAGCCATGAAGGCCAAAAACCCTATAGGGTTTTGGTTAAGGCTTGAGTAAAACAAAAAAAAAGAAAAAAGAAAACCAAAACTGCCTTGCCACCTCATGTTTACCCCACATACAACCAAGCTTTGGACCAACATACATCCAAGAAAGTATCACATCAACCATCAACAAAGTCAACCCCCCTCTCTTATGTTGCGGCCGAACACACACACACACACACACACACACCTCACAATTTCATTTTCCCCCCACTTTGCTCTCAAGAACTTCCTACCATCTCTTCTCTCAAAAAGTCGTGCTTCATCACCACAAAAATCGGTCCTAGGCATCTTGGTAAGTTCTTTGTGAAACTCAAAGTGTTTTATTACATGTTGGTGTTAAGATCATTCCATTTACACACTTATTTTATGACCCTTAGAACATCAACTTTTCGAGAATCTCTCCAAGACCAAACTAGGCTCGAAAACTTCCTTCTTCTTCTTCCTACCACACGAAATCAAGGTGAGCTTCATACCCCCATCTTTTCGTGTTTTACTTTACGGGGGGAGAATACAAGTCAAGTCTCGTTTATCCTTTGGTTATTTGCATGCAACATGGTTATGGGTTGAAAATGGAACAAGTACTTGAATAAGAAGGTTCTTAACATGTGTTAAAAACATAAAGTAAATGTTGATGACACCTTTGTGTTATAAAAGTTTTTGTGGTCATGTTTGTACACTAAAAATGGCGAAAATATGGGCTTGTGCCCAAACATGTTTAACCCTTGGACATATGCATTTTTAACTCTTATGCTTTACACAAATATTTAGATATAATAGATCTCAAGGTTATTATTTGTGTTTTGAAAAATTCGTGACTTATTAGAGTCAAAACAAAATAATATATTTTGTGTTACAAAACTTTGAAGCTAGATATGGTGTCTTAAACAAGTTACAAAACATGATTATTTTGCTAAAAATAATTTTTATTAGAAAAATAGTCGTAACTATGTTGTCACTATTTTGATGGCTTAAAACCTAAGGTATTATGCTATTTTCACAACATATATTACCAATAGACATAACCATTAACGATTATTTATAAAAAGTGCTATAAATAATTTAACCAAAATCGTCTACAAAACATAATTTATGACAGAAAAATTTGCGTGTCATAATCTGCTTATCATAAAGCTTTTATAGCATGATTAATTAGATGTATGTCATGAAAGCTGTAAAATGCGTGTCATAAAACTTCAGTCATAAATTCACACTAGTAATGTCATTTTCACGATTTAATAATGGGAGTCAAAGTTCGCATAAATCCGTTAAGGCTCTAGTGAGACATTGTCTTCACTGTACCTACCAAGTGTACACCTTAAGTCCTGCTTTATAACTAGAGTCTCCTGGAGGGAGAGCGAGATCGTTGTGTTCTTACAAAAGTCTAGGGTGACAAAAGTCTACCAATTCCGACGCCTGAAGAACGTCGTTCACGCATAACAGTCATATCAAGCATGGTTATAAGAACTCACTTAGAGAAATAACAATATTATTCTGGTTTACGGGAAGCTTACGCTTCACTGGTTTTATTAAAAATATAAAACTGCATATCATTTTCCAGTACACAGTCACTTACACTTTTGGTCTTAGGGTTTAACACTACAGTTTACACATAATAAAATATTGGATTTTCTAGGAACTTACGCTTTACATTTACAAACAAAAAGGAAACAAAGGACGTGCATGCATATATTCACAGCTTTGGAACGAGACTTACAAACCATTTTCATAGAAAATATTGGATTTTTTGGAGTCATACAAATTATTACAAACAAAGTTGTTACAAACCTTTTTATACAAATATGCTTATGAGCTTACCAACATTCAATGTTGACGATTTTCAAAATGACTTGTATTCTCATGTAACCAGTAAGCAGGTACCTAAGAACCGGATTTGCTGCATTTTGGAATTTCATACTTTATGTCACTTTTGTGTAATTGATCAACAAATACAATTTGTAAACAATGTATGTTGGTATCTTTTAATGTATGTTGTTTGGTTGTTATGTTTCATTCATATTCAATTGTTATGATACTATACAATGAAGTCATCCGCCCCCGGACGTTTCCGCCATCCTGGTTTGGGGGTTTGACAGATTGGTATCACAGCATTGTTTATAGTGAACTAGTATATCTAACCATACACGATATACAACTATAAATACAATGAGACTAAAACACTCTGACTAAAAGTATACTTTAAAAATATAAGTATTTTATAAAAGTGTACAAACATACATGCGTATTAGAAAATAATAAGAAGAGTTGGACATCGCGACTAAATATAGAAAGTTTTGTAATCATATCTAGGGTAAATATAGCTTGATCAACTATATTTATTCGAGATATGATCAACATGTGTCTAGGAGTGGTCAAGGTGGATAACAAATCAAAAACTTATCAACTGTAAATCAAAAGGGGTCTAAGAACAAAACTAAAAGACATAAAATACTATAGGGGTATTTTAACATTCTATCTATTTTCTCGTACTTATATATTCTCGTGCAGACGCTATGGCAGGCTTCCATCACCCAGGGGACCCATACTTCCCCAACCAGGGGAACGGGGGATGGATAGAGGAGGATCCGGAGGAGGATCCGGAAGAGGTCATAGAGAAGTTCGAAGAAGAGGAGGTCGACGAGGAGGAGGAGGATGATGATTCGGACGCCAAGTCCGAAGTCATCGACCCTCCCTACATGGCGAGGGTACCAACGTATCGATTGGGCCACAATGGCCCTACGCCCCCTGGGCATATGATCTGGAGCGATGAAGCCGGCACCAGGGACATCGTACACCGTTCAGGATGGAGCGAGGGTTTTACGATCTTCGCCATGGAGGCCCCACGGACCGAGCACTCCCTGTCACGGTCAGGAGGATTACAAACATCGAAGACCAGACGCAGATGACAGCCGATCGAGTAATGGAGATGAGGGTTGCTCTGGAGGTCACTACAGCACGCACCCGAGATCTCCAGAGGGATTACTATCCCATGGAGCAGCTCGTCGAGGACCTTACTACTGTGCGAGCGGAAGTGAGGGAATACTAGGAGAGGCATGCTGCCCTGGAGGAGAGGGTGCGGGTAGCCGAGCGCCGTTTGGCCGAGTTTCAGGGTGCCTCTACATCATCCCAGGTACCACAGGGGACGAACCGACGTGAGTAGGATCTATCCTACTCACCAGTTGATAGACTAGATGTTGGGTATGCGTTAGTGCTACCCCTTTTTCTTTTCTTTTATGTATGTAGGATTGACCCTATGTTTAAGTGATTACACTACTCACAGGGTCGTTATGCTGTCATATGATTATCATGATGTACTGTAGACCTTTTCAAAGGTCAATTTTCTCATACCATATACTAAAATCTTATCACTAATGAAACAAATATGTGTTTTATTTTTATGTATGTTCTCGGAACTCTATAAATAGAGTGTTCTGCTTCTAATGAAAAACACATCTCTTATCACATATCTCTTCTCTCACTACTTACTCTCTATCTGAATTCTCTCTTATCCTCAATATCTTTGTGAACTTCTAATCATATATTCAAATATCTCTCATACTCTCCTTCGGATCAAGTCCTTGTGACTTTAATCACTTTAAACTGATCGCATCTACTAACTAGTGTTTGATTGCAAACCTTGTTAAGAATCAGTTTAGTGTTTACTTGATATATAACTTGTTGTCATTTATATTTCCTTACATTTCCGCAATTACATTTCCGCATCTAATCATCTAACTATATAACAAATCTAACTTCCTATTATTGTTGAAATTTATGATCTTTTGAGTTAAACTTTATTCCGCAATATATAACTTGTTCTAATGTTTGTTCAAGTGTGTTTCTCAAAAAAATTTCTCTCAACAATTGGTATCTGAGCCAAAGTGGTTGCTTTTTAAACAAAACTCTGATTTTGAAAAGCCCTCTATACCACTGAAGCTCATTTCTTTCTTAAAAAATACAACAAAATCTTTCTAAAAAAAAGAAATATGGCACAAGCATTATTACTAAATGTTTCCAACAGTGTTGGAGGTTCGAATAGAGCTCCAATACTGGTGGCAAATGAGTATCATCACTGGTCCCAAAGAATGGAGAGATATCTAAGAAGACTTGGATGAGATGTGTGGAGATCTGCAGAAGAAGGACCTCATGTCCCTATTCTTACTCCAGTTCAAGTCGACGGTGCTCAAGCCAGACTAGGAGGAGGTCAACCTGCCATGAATCGTCCCACTAAGGATGATCTCGATAAAATGGAAAATGATGCAATTACCTTTTATGAAATATCCCGCGGAGTTGCTCTTGACAACTTCGACATTATCATTACTTGCAATTCAGCCAAAGAGATCTAGGATGTTCTCAAGAAGTTATATGAAGGTTCTGAGCAGGCACAAGATAAGAAGCTCACTACCGCACTCAACGAGTTCAATAACTTCAAAGCTCATGCGGGTGAAAGTCTCGAAGGCTCCTTCAAAAGATTCAACCTCATTTCTACCAAGTTATCTAACACTGGCACTGTCTGAAGCAACCATGAAACCAATCTTCAGTTTCTTAATGGTTTGGGAAAACACTGGAATACCGTAAAAATGATAGTCCAAGGTGATAGGAAGATTCACTCACTCTCTCTTTTCAAACTGTATGGAAAACTCCAAGCACAAGAATCAAGTGTGCTCAAAGACTATGCAGACTTAGGAGGTCCGCTTGCTCTTGTGGCTCAATATCCGCAAAGCACAACTTCTCAACCATACTCTCTCTCCTATGACAACCTACCGCAATCTTACGAAGCGGGCACATAGTATGATGATGAAGAGGCATTCCAAAATGCTATTGCTCTTGTTAGTCAACAGTTCAACCGACTACCTCCAACCTCCTTTCGCAAAAATCAGCAGTTCACAAAACCTCCCTTTAACAGAAACTACAACCCTCAAAACAATCATCCTTGATACTCAAAAAACCCTCACCAATCTCTGCAACCTCTGAATGCTCATCAAGCCAAGGAGGTCTCGCAGCCTGTCAAGCCAACTGACTCCGGTCCCTCGACCGAAGTTAAAGATGATGTTGTCATTTGTCACAAATGCAACACAGAGAATCATTTTGCTAAAGACAGTAAAGCTAATGTTGTAAAGGACAAAGCCTTCTATCTCAGAATGGCATAGGAATTGGATGAAAAGGAAAAGGGAAGGGCATATGTAGCCCATGTAAAAAGAGATCATCAAGTATGGTCATCAGGGGACGAGGATGAAGAATTCAACATCAAGGGCAAGGGTAAGATTTGCATGCTGGCAACTGCTGACGAAGATGGGCCGACTAAGCTAGAAAAGAACTACTGCTTTATGGCCAAACATGGAACTCTGAGGATAATCGAACAGGTAAAACTTATGATTCAAACTCTTCATTATAGCATTCATGACTGTCAACCATTCCTTGACAACGTTAATGACACTTGTGTTGGTGTCCCAGGAAATGTTCCATGTAAGAGGACGTCTAGAAGACAAAAGACTCAAAGTGGCCATGATAGAAAAAGACTTAGTGTTAGAAAAGGATGCAAAGAGGTTATGTGAAACCCAATTAGGAATAGCTTTAGATCAAAGGGATATAACACAAAAGGAAATTGTATGTTTGAATTTATTAATCGAAAAATCGTTTACTGAAAGTGAAGCCATTGAAAATCTTGTTAATAATGGTACCATAGACAATACATACAATTGGGGTTGGTCCAATGGACCGGTACTCCACCACAAAAGACTTATCACCCCGATTTAACAAAGACTGTCCCTATGTCCCTCCAGACCGAGAGTTTCACTTTCCAGTGAATGAAAAAACATTTCCCGAAGACATTAGAGCCCACTTTGGTAGACTTCACAATCAGAATAATAATTGTGTCATTGAGGAAATTCCTCCTGAAACCTCGGATCATCCATGTGATCAAATACCCATCATTGGAACAATTTATTCCAACTCTTAGGCTTCATCAGTTGTCGATGAGGAAATCCTTATGGAAGGACCCGAAGTTCTTGTGAACTGCTCATCTTTGCCCTCAGACCGCAGTCCCTCAAACTGCAGTCTCGAACCACAATTACCATCCATAAGGTGTCCCACTAAGGAACCATCTCTGACTTACTCTGCGGTAGTTCAATCTTCTTTACCACACACCAAAGTGAAAAGCACTGTGACCATTCAACCAATTCTTCATGAATTGCCCATAGAAAATTTTGAATACGGTTAATGCTCTCAAAGTCCTGTATCTTCTAGTTCAAATGACTCAAGTCCTCGATTTCAAAAGGAAACTTTTCCAGGAAACCGCAGTTACACCACACTGACTGCGGTTCCCCAGAAACTCAGGCAAAACAGGCTTTCAAAGAGGAACTCAAAACTCGTGGCAAAAAGCGGGAAATTCCTTCAAAAACCAAAACCAAAATCTCATAACAAAAGGGTCCTGAAAAACATGTTGTCCCAAATCAATTTTCAAAAAACACTCCAATCGAGAAAACAAACAAAAAGGAATGTACAGTTCCAAAAGTTTTTTCAACGCCTTCTGACAAGTCCCAAAAGAGTGTCAAGTCTTTTCACAAATATTGTTTTTAAAACTATTCCTCAGATGACCCAAAATGGAAAGGAATTTTGCCGACTCCTACACTTTTAAATTCACGTCAGTTTGACAAAAGATCAAAAACTAAAAGGAAGTCCAATGCATAAACTTTTTCAAATCCTAAGGGCAACTCAGTCAAATCTCATTCTTGGACTGGTCACAAGCCTTAAACCACACCCCCTGGACCTCTGACCAGGTACTGTGTATGGATAAATGAGAAAAATATTACTTTTGGATTTTATCATCTGAAAAGACCAAATCAAGTCCAACCTCGTAATCCTCCGAAACATCACAATCCTCCCAGACCTCATAATCACTCAAAACATCGGACCATTCAAAAACCTCGTAACTCTTAAAAGACCTCAAAACACCCAGGTCTAGGTCTTAAAGTTGATACGAAACCTGTCCCCACAATCCCTGTTCATGCATCTAGGAAGAATTCACTTGTAACCCCGGGCTCAAACTCAACCGGAAGGTTAGAATACCTTCGGGATTTCAGGCCTATATGTAATGGAGGACATGTCACCTTTGGTAACAACGCAAACAGTATCATCCGAGGTTACGATGTATTAACAACAGGGAACTTCTCAATACAAAAGGTTGCTTATGTAGAAGGCCTCAAGCACAATATCATCAGTGTAGGCCAACTATGCAAAGCAGGTCATCGGGTTGAGTTTGATAATGAATACTGCTACATCTTGACAAGTGATAGAAGCACCTGTTTGATCAAATCTAAGTTCGAAGGGACAATGTACCCTTTGGATGTCTCATTGATCATTGGAAAACCGCAGTTGTGCTTTCTGTCCAAAGCAATATCCGAAGTTAGCTGGTTATGGCATCGCAAACTGGCTCATCTGAACTTTCGGTATATCAACAACCTTGTCACCGGAGAACTCATCCGAGGTCTCCCAATCCTTAAGTACAACAACGATACACTCTGCCCAGCCTATGAGTGTGGTAAACAATCAAAGGGAAGCCATCCACTAGTGATTGATTGATCAATTTCTGAACCCTTAGAACTCTTGCATATTGATCTCTACGGTCCATCTACCGTAGCCAGTCTTCATCACAAGAAGTACATACTGGTTATAGTTGATGACTTCACTCGTTTCACTTGGGTCTTCTTCCTGAGGCTCAAATCTGAAACACCGCAGATTCTGATCAACTTCATCAAAGAAATTGAACTTCAAATCAAGTTTCGAGTTTGAAGAATCCGAAGTGACAATGGAACCGAGTTTACGAACCACCTCTTGAATAATTTCTTGGTTTCCAAAGGCATCAGTCACAACTTCTCAGCTCCCTACACACCGCAACAAAATGGAGTTGTAGAGCGAAGAAATAGTACTCTGGTCAAAGCAGCCAGATCTATGCTAAACTTTGCAAACCTTCCTCTCTACTTCTGGGCCAAAGCTGTGTCAACCGCATGCTTTGTTTAAAACCTAAGCATTGTCTGCAATCGTCTCAACAAAACACCTTATGAGGGCGTCAACAATCGGAAACCTAATGTCTGATTCTTTCACATATTCGGGTGTAGATGTTTTGTGATCAACAACAAGGATCATCTTAACAAATTTGCACCAAAGTCAGATTAAGAAATATTTCTTGGCTACTCAACAAACAAGGTGGCATACAGAGTTCTTATCAGACGAATGCGACTAATAGTTGAAAGATTTGATGTAAAATTCGATGACTATTACGTCCGAAATACTGCTCCTTCAAGTGAAACAAAATTTATCATGGAAAGTGATATCCCAGTCTCCTCGGGTCCTCTTAACATAGTTGAAGTTAACTATGACGACCTTTTCGACCCCGTAGAGACTGCTTTACTATCTCAAATTCTCGTGTCTCCGAAAGCTCAGCAACAACATGCAGAATATTCTGGACCCTCAATGTCTGAAGATTTGTCACTCGGAACTTCCACCTCTCCAGTTGAGGGGGAAAGCACTACTCCAGTTCTGACGACAACCATCGAGGTTCCAGTTATCGAAGACGTTGCTCCCGTTTCCATCCGTAGAGTCTCTAATCCATCAAATGCTTCTTGCGACTCCGATCAAGAAGAAAACATAGACACAAGAACTGATCCAAGGGTTATCACCCATTCTTCGATCCAGGGGGAACCATCTTTGGTTCAAGAGGAACTCCCATCTGCAATCCAGGGGGAACCTCACTCAAATGCTGATCAAACTCCTTTAGTCCAAGGCACTTCTGCGGCCTGTTTACAAGTCGAGGGGGAATTGCCTTCTCCAACCGCAGAGTCTCCTGACATCGAAGATATTCCCTCCACCGCAGCCGCTGATCATCTACAACCTCGTCTTCACTTCTGGACAAAGGACCACCCACCTGGTCAAATTATTGGTAACCTATCAGCAGGCGTACAAACTCGATCTTCTAATGACCTAACGGACGACTGCCACTACGCAGCCTTCATGTCCGCAGTAGAGCCTCGATCCATCAAGGAAGCCATTCTAGAGCCCGACTGGATCACCGCCATGTAAGACGAACTAGCCGAGTTTGAAAGAAACAAGGTTTGGAAGCTGGTTCCGAAGCCAAAAGGTCACACTATTGTTGGAACAAGATGGGTGTTCAAAAACAAACTCGATGAATCCGGTGCGGTCGTGCAAAACAAAGCAAGATTAGTTTCTAAGGGGTATAGTCAACTGGAAGGTGTTGACTATGATGAGACTTATGCCCCCGTAGCCAGGATGGAAGCTATACGCATCTTCTTAGCATATGCAGCACACAAAAATATCATAGTACATCAAATGGATGTAAAAAGTGTCTTCCTGAATGGTGAACTGAAAGAAGAGGTTTACTTACAACAACCTCCAGGATTTGAAAATCAAGATTTCCGAGATTATTGTTTCAAGCTTGAAAAGGTAGTCTATGGTCTTAAGCAAGCACCGAGGGCATGGTACGAGACTCTCTTTGAGTTTCTTGTCACGTCCGGATACAAAAGAGGTGTAATTGATCCCACACTGTTTACAAAGTCAAACGGTGATCACCTTATGCTTGTCCAAATCTATGTAGATGATATCATATTTGGTTCAACAGATCAAGGTATGGTGGATGAATTTGCAAAGCTCATGACTAACAAGTTTCAAATGAGCATGAATAGAGATATCAATTTCTTTCTAGGACTCCAAGTGAAACAAGTCCCTCAAGGGATATTCATTCATCAGGAAAAGTATACCTCTGAACTGCTGAAGAAATACGCAATGGACAATTGTTCCTCCGCCAAGGTTCCTATGGCCTTCGTATATAAGATATCAGCTGATCCCTCCGGAGAATCAGTGGATCACAAAACTTATAGAGGAATGGTTGGTTCCTTGATGTACCTCACCGCAAGCAGACCAGACATTGTCTTCGCAACAAGCTTATGTGCTAGGTACCAAGCCGACCCCAAAGTATCGTACTTGACCGCAGTCAAGCAAATATTCAGATATCTCAAGGGAAGCAAAGCTCTAGGCCTCTGGTACCCCGCATGAAATGATTTCAGCCTTCAAGCCTTCACTGATGCGAATCATGCCAGATACAGATTGGATAGAAAGAGTACTTCCGGTGGTTGTCAATTTCTTGGAGGAAGATTAGTCAGCTGGTCCTCAAGAAAACAAAATTGTGTTTCTTTGTCTACCCCAGAAGCTGAGTATGTGGCCGTAGCCAGCTGTTTTTCTCAAGTCATATGGATGAAAACTCAACTTATGGACTACGGATACAGAATGTTGCGGATACCGATTTACTGTGACTCAGAGAGTGCCATTGCAATTTATCACAATCTCATTCATCACTCAAAGACGAAGCACATTGAACTACGGTATCACTTCATCAAAGACCATATTCTCAAAGGTAACATCGAACTAATTTTTGTTAATACTTACGAAGAGATTGCTGATGTGTTTACAAAGGGTCTTGATGCAACAAAACTACACAGTTTTTTGCAAATGTTTGGGATGAATCCGGACCCGCAATTCTTTTTGAATTGATAGGTACCGCATACCACCTCTGGTCTCTGTTGCGGTCCTAACCTAATATATATGTCATACATGGTTTCAGTATACTCTGTATACCGCAACAGTATATCATACTTATATTTCTTGGGTCCTTATTGTTTGTTATTTCTGATTTTTTATCAAGTGTTCCTTTCAGTTTCTTCTACCGCAATCATATTACCATCCACCGCAATGAAGAATCAATCTGCAGTCACATTTAATGAATTCTCAACTTCATAAATTCCCCGGAACATTGTGTGCTATTTAATGATTCTCATTAAATAAAGAAAACATTCTAAAAAAACATTCGTTTTGTAGTATACAACGTTTCAGTTCTTTTTCAAATACACTTTTGGTGTCAGACCTATTTTTGGTTAGATGACAAATAAATCTGTTTCCCATAAAAGAAATCTTTTAAGAAATCTTTTTCCTTAAACTGTCAAATCTCCTTTATCCCAAGACGTCTAATCCGTTCCAAATTCCACCTTTATTCAACAGATTAACGCCCCTCACCACACGTTCTCCAAACGGGTGATAATGGGCCTGACATTTCATTAAATGTCCTTAAAAAAACAAATACTAATAATTTCTTTTAATTTATTTTGTTTGTGGCTGATAATGGTTAAAACCCAAGGGTTTTTACCATTAACAACTGTGGATAGGGTAAATTCAATAAACGTTTGAGATCCGGAACAATATAAACACTTTTCCCTCCCAAGAAAGCTTTACGCTTTCTGAACCCTTTGACGATCTTCATCTTCTTGCACTCAAAGTTTTTCTGCAAGTTCTTCAAATCTTTCCAAAATGGTGAAGTCTGGTGTATCGAAAAAGCAATCAAAAGCATCAGGGTCAGTGCAACCCACTGGTTCTGAATCCACCACGAGAAATCAATCGCAAACAACTGCTTCGAGCAATTTTAGGGCTATATTTGAAGATCATCCATCCTACAGCGAATCCATTCGCTTGATGATCAAGTTCTTATCTTCTCACCCTCTGTTTAGAGCTTTCGATTCATTCATAGATGATGTTCCACTTTCAACTCTTTTCAAGTGTGCATTCTCTGCATTTCGCCCAATCCACAATCTGCAAGAAGTTCATCTGAACTTGATTGATGATTCTTTGGTCATCTTGACTAAAGAAAAGTTTCTGAATGCAATCAATCTTCGTGTTCTTCCTTCCACAAGAATTTACTCTCCAAGCATGAATGGCATCACCTCAACCCTGTATCGGATGGGTTATCAAAAGAAGCTCAAAGGGATTGGAGAATTCAAAAAGAATCAACTGCCTGTTGTTTGGCAATTCGTTTGCCACTTTATCATCCGCAGTCTCTCTGGGAGAACCGGAGGCACAAACAACATGGGGCTCAAGATACTGGAAATAGTGTGGAGCATCTTCACAGGGAATGCTGTTAACTACGGTCGGATACTATGGGATGATTTCCTTCAATACATTCCCAAGGAGAATCCGAAAGAAGACCCCACTGAACTCACCTTCGCACGCTTCTGGTCTCTCTGCATCTCGAACCCCCACAAAGCTCCCAAACTCAGCATGGGTGATAATATCAACTTCTTTATCACCCGAGACTTAAAAAGGTACATTCTTTCTAAGGATAAATCTATTTTTGGACCACTGAGACGATTACATGTACACGTCTTGATATATGTTGGACTTGAAACCAAAGAAGTCACCGATCACATAGAGGCTACGGACGGTATTGACCCATACCTTTCTACCCCGCCTCTACCCAGTCAACTAGTTATAGCCACTACCGCAGCCCAAGTACCTTCACGATCCGCTCCTGCCTCAGTCCCTACTACTACAGAACCATCTAACCCTCCCATCAGTACACGTCGCAAAAATATTGTTCATTCCAAGAAAGCTCCCCGTAGCAGAACCCGAAAAGGTGATTTTTCAAAGAAACGCAAGACCAGGGCCATCGAATCCTCAGATGACTCTCCTATTTCCCCTACTCACTCTCAAGATGATATTGCTGTCAATGTCAATGAAGAATCTGATGATGATGACTCCGGTCCAATCCTCAGACACAAAAGGCAGAAAACCATCCCAAGCCAAAGCCAAATGCGTGACCGGACAGATACCACAGTCTCTCAGAGTAAGTAGGCAGAAAACCATCCCAAGCCAAAGCCAAAAGACTCTGGTAGTCCTTGGGGTCCCCGCAGACCCATTCGATTCAACCCTTTCTAGCCACTCAGACACAGAAGGTGTGCCTATTTCATCTGATAATGGAGAGTCGACCCCAGTTGAATCCCAAGAGGATCTAATTGGCTCTAAACACCCTAAGGTCTCCAGGGCCTCCCATCTTCACTTCTTTGAACCACAGGAGCTGTGCTCCATACTTCTTACTGTCACCCAAACACTTGATACACCTTCCCAACCGCAGGGCACTTCTTCAGACCTAGCCAGAACTGAGCTGAGGCCAAACTTGACTACGGGTCAAGGAGACTAAGGAAGCTCAGGAAATCCTACTCTGCTTACATTATAATCAGGTGGCTTAGGCGTGGTGAGCATAAATATGTAAGTATCCACGAACCCGGGGGACACCCCGGTGCGATCTCAAGGTTTTGACCGATATGACTCTGATGACTCCTGGATTCAGTATCACCCGAATATTGAATCCAAAGTCAAAAAATATGAAGCTTTCCGCAGGGCATTCCAGGCCCGCGAGGATCAACAAACCAAACAACTACAGCAGGAGGAGCAGGAAATACAAACCAATCAACAAACCAAACAACTGTTGCAAAATATTAGGCTGATGCGATCAACAACGCCAACACTGTTACCACCATTCTCAAAGTACAAGACTGGATGACCACCATGGCCGATACAATCCAGAAAGCTCAGAATCTTCAAGGTGGTACAGGTCCTTCCAAGCCCCCTCCAACTGCTGAAATCCACGGATCAGATGATGATGGTACATCAATCAAAGTTAGCTCCGGACCAACCTTTGGTCTGGATGATCTGGAAATGACTGAAGTAAATCAACTGGCTCAATCGGATGATTTTTTGATGGTATTCGATGAAGAAGACTCGAGTGGTTCCCAACACTCCACTTCTAAGCCAAAGGAGAAGAAAAAGAAGAAGAAGCTGGCTGTCACTCGCAAGGGATTTCTAAGTCTTCAAGCGAAAGTGGACAAGATCCTAGCCGCAATCACAACTCCGCAACAAACTGAAGTTGCTGGTCCGCAGTCCATTGCTGAGCGGGTTGAACGTCTAGAGACGAGGGAAAGACTGGCTGCTGAAAGAATCTCACTCAAAGTTGAAATGGGTATTAGAGCCCTGGACAATAATAGAACCGCAAACCATCAAGCATTCCTAGCTACTGCTGAACGTCTAATTCATGAAGTCTCAGCAATCAAAACAGAACTTCAATCAACGATTGCGGATCAGGCTGTTCAATCCAAGAAGCTTGTTGAGGAAACTCACCATGCTTACGAATCCACCATTGTTGTGCTTCAATCCACTATCAACAACCTTCGACGCTCCCTAACCGCAAGCTTCCATGGTCAAGAACTCCTGAAGCTCACCAAAGACATCCATCAACTTCTGTTCAACACCAAGATTCCGGATAATCAACAACTTTCTGATCTTCTCAAATCTCAATTCAACGATGGTTTTTCCAAGATTGATGGCCTCAGACAATGGTTTGAGGAGCAACAAGTTACTTCCTCAAAAGGGGGAAGTGAACATTCCAATCCGCAGCTCCATCAATCTCATACAGCAATCCACATACCAAACTATGGTCCATCTCACCTTGCATCTGACCAGCCAAGGATTGAAACTCATCAATCCTCCCCAATTTTAACTCCAGAACAAGTGAAACTTCCCACTCCGGTGCCATCTCACCAGTCTCCTCAGCAACATCCTCCTTCTCCGCAACAATCTCCATCTCGTCAAGAAACCCCTCCTCACTTCAAGAATCTGGAGCCAGACATGTCATCCGAACACTCCAATGACTCTCCCACAACCATTCAAAAGAAAATGGACTGGCGAGCTGCGAAATTCGCCGAGCAAATTTGGAGATATCATGGCTATGATACAACTATGGATGAATCTCTAATTAACTCCTGGGTCAATCCTACAAGAAGATTACTCGATGAAGACTACAGGCCAGTCTTGACATATGCCGAACCTCCTCAAGATGGTTACCGGGACATTCCCATCTCACCAAATGCTAAATTCTTCACGGTCTTTGAACCCTTTGACCGCGGTCTCCCAGATGACAAGAGGCTTCCACTTTAGTTTGAAAGGTAAGCAAGTTCCATGTCAAGCACGGGTCAGTCTTTGAAAACATTTGGTCCAAAGACAGACCTTCTGGAGTCAAGAACTACAAAATCAGGAAATTCATGAAGTCAGAGTTCATCCAGTATACTCTAACGCGAAGAGGTAGTGATTATATCAGAACTCAAGCTAATTTTCCCTGTATGAATCCGGAAGAGGTATTCTTAATTGCTAGGGTGTTTCAGCTCAAGTCGGAGAAACATCCCAAAATGAAGATTGCGTTTGAAAAAGCTTGTGAGTACCTGAGATCCACAGTGTGCGATTTTGCCAAGATAGATGTTGATATTCATCCAGCCCTTGTTCAAAAATTCAACCTTCCTGCACGAGAACCCACACCTGTCTTTACTGAAGGATATCAAGATCGATCCTTAGGTGCAACCAACTTTCGAGAACTGGGAGTTGTGTTCAAGAGAGTCAACAACAACGTTAAGTACTTCATCCCCATCACAGCTATGCACCGTCTAACCCGCAATCAACTAGAAGTCATCCTGACTTCGGTGCTGAGGTCGAAGCACACGACTGATGAATTAAAATTCGAAATCACAAGAAGGATCACTTGGTTTGGTGAAGTGAGAAAATTTTGGTGGTTGCTGATCAGGTTTCTGAAACTCAACCAGTGAAAAGGTTGAAGAGGTCACTTAGGGGGAAATTGTTGAATCAAGAAAGTGACCCTTTTAAACCTCAATCTGAAGTTCTCCTTTCTACCGCAATGATGTTTTTGCCACCGCAATGAGTAATGATGAAGCCATCCGCAACAACCTCATCCGTAATAAAGACTTAGTTTTTAACTTATGTATTTACAATGTATTGTCCAGTGTGCCTTGCATGGACACTTCTTTTGCATTATAGTCTTTGTTTATTTCTTCTATATGTTTTTGGAATCCACCCCCAATGGATTCGGCCGCATTCCAAGCAGCGGTTTAAGCTGTAGTCACAGAGGCCCTGGCATATATTAACAACTATGGTGCCAATGGAGGAGGGAGCGAGAATGCTACATGTAGCTCTAACCAGGGAGACAACCGAGGTCAACCAAAAGAATGCACATACAAAGATTTTGCCAACTGCAAGCCTGAGCCTTTCAACGGAAGCGGAGGAGTTATCGTCCTAACGCGGTGGTTTGAGAAAATTGAATCGGTGTTCGAGATATGTGCTTGCCCCGAAGAGAGCAAGGTGAAATTTGCAGCTTGTACCTTTGCGGATAGGGCTCTTACATGGTGGAACGGCCATGTCAAAGCCCTGACTCTCCCAGTAGCAAATGCAATGAGTTGGGAGGACCTAATGATTCTGATGCTCGCCGAGTATTGCCCCCGGGGTGAAGTCCAGAAGTTAGAGCAGGAACTGTGGAATCTTACTGTCAAGGACTCCGACATCGAGGCTTACATTGCTAGGTTCAGTGATCTGGCGCTCTTGTGTCCAGGAATGATCACCTCAGAAAGTAAGAAGGTCGAACGTTTCATTTGGGGGCTAACTCCCCCGATTCAGGGGAATGTGATTGCTGCAAACCCCACGACGTTCGACAACGCCAAACGTCTCGCACAAAAGCTATGTGTCCATGGAGCACAAAAGGGCACGACGACTTCCGTCACTGAATTGAAGAAAGGGAATGATAACAAGAAAAATTTGGGAAACAGAGGAAAGGGCATCAAACCCTGGAACCCTCCAAAAAGCAACAAATAGTGGCGGTTCACATTGATACTACTCCTGCCACATCAGCTCCCATGAAGCAATATGTCGGTAATCTGCCAAAATACGACAAATGCCCCTTCCACCACCACGGAGCCTGCAGGGAGATGCAATGCACAACCTGCAACAAGAAAGGGCATACCGCCCGATACTGCAAGGCACCGACACAACAGAACAACCAACCCAACAATGTAGGGGCAAGCCAAGTGTGTTATGGGTACGGAGAGACTGGCCACTTCAAAAAGAACTGCCCCAAAGCCAACAATCGGAATACAGGGGGAACAAGAAGAGTCCTAGCAGTAGGACATGAGGAGGCTGTAAAGGATCTGGCGGTAGTCACGGGTACGTTCCTCCTCAACAACATCTATGCATGCATTTTATTTGATAGCGGGGCAAGAAAGAAGTTTCGTGAGTCATAAATTTAAACACTTATTCAGTCAAAATCCCCAAAAACTGAACGAAACTTTCACGGTGGAAATGGCTAATGGGAAAACCGAAACAACTAACGACATATTCATAGGATGCATGTTAACATTAAATAATCACTCAATTCAAATCAACTTAATGTCGGTTACTATTAGAAGCTTTGATGTGATCATCGGCATGGATTGGTTAAGCCCCCACCATGCCGATATTATGTGTTACGAGAAGGTCGTCCGCTTTCACCTACCTAACGACAAAACCCTGATTATCTATGGTGATAAACCTGGTGCAGACCTCCGACTCATCCCATGCATCAAGGCTCAAAAGTGCTTACACAAAACGAATCATGCCTTCCTAGTCCACGTGGTGGATAAAAAGAAAGAAGAACAGGACATCAAGGACATCCCGGAAGTGCGTGATTTTCCCGAATTGTTTCCTGAAGACCTTCCGGGAATACCTCCCGATCGACAAGTCGAATTTCGGATCGACTTGATACCCGGAGCCACACCCCAATCGCCAAATTGCCATATAGACTAGCCCTTGCCGAAATGCAAGAGCTTTCCAGTCAATTGAGTGAATTACTGGACAAGGGGTTCATAAGAACAAGCTTCTCTCCTTCGGGAGCTCCAGTCTTGTTTTTCAAAAAGAAGGATGGTTCATTTCGCATATGTATCGGTTACCGTGAGCTCAACAAGCTCACCGTCAAGAATAGATACCCTCTTCCCCGGATTGATGATCTGTTTGACCAGCTGCAAGGAGCAGGTTACTTTTCCAAGATAGATCTAAGGTCCGGATATCACCAGCTATGGGTCTGAGAAGAAGACATTCCCAAAACCGCCTTCCAAACTCGTTACGGGCATTATGAATGCGTGGTAATGCCCTTTGGTCTGACAAATACACCCGCGACATTTATGGACCTGATGAACCGAGTCTGCCGGCCTTTCCTTGACAACTTCGTGATAGTCTTTATCGACGACATATTGGTTTATTCTCGGAGCAAGGAAGAGCACAACCAACATCTGCGGTAGATTTTGGAAACGCTCAGAGTGGAGAAACTGTACGCGAAATTCTCCAAGTGCGAGTTCTAGATTCGCAGAGGGGATTTTCTGGGACACGTGGTCAGCGAAGAGGGGATACATGTGGACCCTGCCAAGATCAAAGCAATTGAAAGTTAGGCAACCTCAAGAACCCCAACGGAGATTAGGCAATTCTTAGGCCTCACAGGTTACTACCGGAGGTTCATACAAAATTTCTCCAAGATTGCCAAGCCACTCACCGCTTTAACCCAAAAGGGTGTACCCTTTATCTGGGAGAGGAAGAAAGAAGCTGATTTCCAAACTTTAAAACAAGCTTTATGCAGCGCCCCTGTCTTGTCTCTCCTAGAAGGGACAGAAGACTTCATGGTTTATTGCGACGCATCCAATCAAGGATTAGGCTGTGTACTTATACAGTGCGGAAAGGTTATAGCCTATGCGTCAAGGCAACTAAAGACCCATGAGGTGAATTATACCACACACGACTTGGAGTTGGGAGCTGTCGTGTTTGCGCTAAAGATTTGGAGGCACTACCTCTACGATAAAAAGTACACCATCTTCACGGATCACAAAAGCCTCCAACATATCTTGAACCAGAAAGAGCTAAACATGATACAACGGCGATGGGTTGAGCTGTTGAATGATTATGAATGTGAGATCCGTTACCATCCGGTCAAATCCAACGTGGTGTCTGACGCCCTAAGTAGGAAAGAGTACTCGGGTCGCCGAGTAAGAACACTAACGATGACCATCCATTCCTACTTGTCTTTGCAAATCAAGGAAGCCCAGCTGGAAGCCTTGAAGCAAAAAAACATCGCAACCGAAGCCTTGCGTGGGATGGACAAGAATCTTACGATCAAAGAGGACGAGGCTTACTATTTCATGGACCGGATCTAGACCCTAAAATTTGGTGGGTTCATAGACGTGGTCATGAATGAAGCACACAAGACAAAGTACTTCGTCCATCCGGGTTCCGACAAAATGTATTTGGATCTCAAACAACAATATTGGTGGCTGAATATGAAAGCCGAAATTGCTACCTACGTGGGCAAGTGCCTGACTTGCGCCAAGGTGAAGGTAGAGTATCAAAAGCCCTCGGGACTCCTTCAACAACCGGAGATACCCGAGTGGAAATAGGAGCGAATAACAATGGATTTTATAACCAAATTGCCCAAGACAACAGACGGATTGGATGCCATCTGGGTGATTGTCAATCGGTTGACCAAATCCGCCCATTTCCTGCCAATAATGGAGACGTATAAAATGGAAAAGCTGACCCGGATCTATATAAAGGAGGTTATGAGACTGCATGGTGTGCCAAAATCTATTATCTCTGACAGAGATAACAGATTTACATCACGATTTTGGCAATCACTCCAGAGGTCGTTGGGAACCCAGCTCGATATGACCACTGCCTACCATCCCCAAACAGATGGCCAGAGTGAGAGGACCATCCAAACCTTGGAAGATATGCTCCGAGCCTGTGTGTTAGACTTCGGTAAAGCATGGGATACCCATTTGTCCCTATTTAAATTCTCGTACAACAATAGTTATCACACAAGCATCAAGGTCGCCCCCTTCGAGGCCTTATACGGGCGAAAATGCAGATCACCCCTCTGTTGGGCTAAGGTGGGGGATACACAACTGGCAAAAGGGCAGGTACCAAACAACACTCTTACTGGGCCCGAGATTATCAGGGAAACAACTGAGAAGATCATTCAGATCAGGGAGCGACTCCAGGCATCTCGAGACCCACAGAAGAGCTACGCTGACAGACGACGGAAGCCCCTGGAATTCCAAGTCGGTGATCATGTATTGCTAAAGGTCTCTGCATGGAAAGGGATGATACGCTTTGGAAGGCGGGGAAAGTTGAATCCAAGATACATCGGACCATTCGATATCCTTGCCAGGATTGGTCCGGTGGCAAACAAGCTACAGTTACCACCAGAACTCAGCAATGTATACCCTGTCTTTCATGTGTCAAATCTGAAGAAATGCTTATCTGACGAGACTCTCGTTGTCCCACTTGACGAAATTGAGGTGAATGAAAATCTCCATTTCGTCGAGGAACCCATTGAAATTATGGATAGAGAAGTGAAACGAACAAAGCAATGTCGCATTCCCATTGTGAAGGTCCGACGGAGTGCCAAACGAGGACCAGAGTTCACCTGGGAACGCGAAGAACAAATGATGCAGAAGTTACCCCATCTTTTCCCTAGTTCTTGAAGGCTACTTTAGAAACAATTTCGGGACGAAATTCCCTCTAATGGGGGGATGATGTCACAACTAGCAAATTTAGGGTTGAGATGGTGTTTCATGTACAAAAATTTCCTCTATGTAACTTAATAACCTCAAATTAGTGAAATTCAAACTGCAATGTTTTTTGGAATACATACGAGCATACATTGTGAACCAAGTTGAAATAGCCTCCTGCAAGCCCCAAAAAAAAACTTGATCCAATAGTTAAGCCGAATTAATTTTGGGCCTTGGTCCAATAATTCTCAGCCCAATACCCTATTGGGCCGAAAACTCTTCCTTGGGTCTTATTGGGCCGAAAATTATTCCTTGGACCTTATTGGGCCGAAACCCCTCTTATTGGGCCCAATTTAACCCAAAAACCCAATGCATACCCCAAAACGAACACCCTTCTACCTTTGGGCTTTAATGGACCGAAAACCCCTTAATGGGCCAAGCCAAAACCGAAAACCCATTTAAGAAGCCATGAAGGCCGAAAACACAATAGGGTTTCGGTTAAGGCTTGAGTAAAACAAAAAAAAAGGAAAAAGAAAACCAAAAATGCCTTGCCACCTCATGTTTACCCCACATACAACCAAGCTTTAGGCCAACATACATCCAAGCAAGTATCACATCAACCATCAAAAAAGTCAACCCCCCCTCTCTTATGTTGCGGCCGAACACACACACACACACACCTCACAATTTCATTTTCCCCCCACTTTGTGATGGGTTTTGAGCATTCTAACACTCCTAAGGTGTACATGCAACCCTAAATACCTTGGATCTATGTTTTCTCTATTATACATGCAAACTTGATCTTTCCAAGGTATTACCCTAACTAGCATACAAAACTTTGATACTTGGGTAATAAAAAAAGTTAGATAACATACCTTTTATTGTAGCTCGCTATCCTTGATGTATTTGGCCTTTAAGAACTTAACACCAGTAGTGTGAATGCCTAAAATGGAATCACAACACATCTAGGACAAAGGATGACATTTTGAGAGAGTATTCCTTTCACACAAAATCGGCTCATAATCTCCAAGAATACATGCACACGATTTTGGCTATGGAGTCACATATTTATATGTAGGATTCCAAGGGTTATGGGTTAACCCTAATCCATACCCATGGGTTTATGATCCATGGTTCATGTGGCCGAACTCTTTATGTATCCATACATAAACTTAGTCCAACATTGATCATAAGCCCAACATATAAATATAACTAATTTACACAATTAGTCCCCATTGATTTAATTAGTCTCTTTTGATCACTAAATTAATTCCAAACTAATTCTTGATCAATACTAATTAAATCATATGATTTCATATTAATATATTAGAACTTATAATATATTAATAAACCATAAATAACCTCTTCTCAAAATTCCATCCTAACAAATTGTCCTGATGATATGCAACCCAAATGGACCATGCTACTCTCGGGTCAAGTACATGCCAATTATAGTTATGGGCTTAGACACCTAATCCAACACTTTGCTCTCAAGAACTTCCTCCCATCTCTTCTCTAAAAAACTCGAGCTTCATCACCACAAAAATCGGCCCTAGGCATCTTGGTAAGTCTTTTTGTGAAACTCAAAGTGTTTTATTACATGTTGGTGTTAAGATCATTCCATTTACACACTTATTTTTCGTGTATATGACCCTTAGAACATCAACTTTTCGAGAATCTCTCCAAGACCAAGCTAGGCTCGAAAACTTCCTTCTTCTTCTTCTTCCTGCCACACGAAATCAAGGTGAGCTTCATACCCCCATCTTTTCGTGTTTTTCATACTTCACGGGGGGAGAATACAAGTCAAGTCTCGTTTATTCTTTGGTTATTTGCATGCAACATGGTTATGGGTTGAAAATGGAACAAGTACTTGAATAAGAAGGTTCTTAACATGTGTTACAAACATAAAGTAAATGTTGATGACACCTTTGTGTTATAAAAGTTTTTGTGGTCATGTTTGTACACTAAAAATAGCGAAAATATGGGCTTGTGCCCAAGCATGTTTAACCCTTGGACATATGCATTTTTAACTCTTATGCTTTACACAAATATTTAGATATAATAGATCTCAAGGTTATTATTTGTGTTTTGAAAAATTCGTGACTTATTAGAGTCAAAACAAAATAATATATTTCATGTTACAAAACTTTCAAACTAGATATGGTGTGTTAAACAAGTTACAAAACTTGATTATTTTGCTAAAAATAATTTTTATTAGTAAAATAGTCGTAACTATGTTGTCACTATTTTGATGGCTTAAAACCTAATGTATTATTCTATTTTCACAACATATATTACCAATAGACATAACCATTAACGATTATTTATAAAAAGTGCTATAAATAATTTAACCAAAATGGTATACAAAACAAAATTTATGACAGAAAAACTTGCGTGTCATAATCTGCCTATCATAAACCTTTTATAGCATGATTAATACGCCGTATTTCATGAAAGCTGTAAATTGCGTGTCATAAAACTTCAGTCATAAATTCACACTAGTAATGTCATTTTCACGATTTAATAATGGGAGTCAAAGTTCTCATAAATCCGTTAAGGCTCTAGTGAGACATTGTCTTCACTGTACCTACCTAGCGTACACCTTAAGTCCTGCTTATAACTAGAGTCTCCTAGAGGGAGAGCGAGACCGTTGTGTATAGATCTATACGGGATTGAGAACCCCACACCTCAGCTGTTCGCTACAGTTAGACCCGAAAGTCTAGGGTGACAAAAGTCTACCAATTCTGACACCTGAAGAACGTCATTCAGGCATAACAGTCATATCAAGCATGGTTATAAGAACTCACTTAGAAAATTAACAATACTATTCTGGTTTACGGGAAGCTTAAGCTTCACCGGTTTTATTAAAAATATAAAAATGCATATCATTTTCCAGTACACAGTCACTTACACTTCTGGTCTTAGGGTTTAAGACTACAGTTTACACATAAGAAAATCTTGGATTTTCTGGGAACTTACGCTTTACATTTACAAACAAAAAGGAAACAAAGGACGTGCATGCATATATTCACAGCTTTGGAACGAGACTTACAAACCATTTTCATAGAAAATACCGGATTTTCTGGAGTCCTACAAATTATTACAAACAAAGTTGTTACAAACCTTTTTATACAAATATGCTTATGAACTCACCAACATTCAATGTTGACGATTTTCAAAATGACTTGTATTCTCACGTAACCAGTAAGCAGGTACCTAAGAACCGGATTTGCTGCATTTTGGAATTTCATACTTTATGTCACTTTTGTGTAATTGATGAACAAATACAATTTGTAAACAATGTATGTTGGTATCTTTTAATGTATGTTGTTTGGTTGCTATGTTTCATTCATATTCAATTGTTATGATACTATACAATGAAGTCATCCACCCCCCGACGTTTCCGCCGTCCTGGTTCGGGGGTGTGACACCAGTTCTCCCCCACTTGGGGTTCGAACTACCACTCGCTGTCCCTCACAATCAATCATGGCACCAAACCTGCTCAGCCAGTGGATACCTACTATCACGCATACATCCCCCATGGGGATAGGGATCAGATCGATCGAATAAGGCACTCCGAAGATCTCTAATATACAATCTTGATACACCGCAGATGCAAAAACTCCGTGTTCGTTGGCGATAGAAACCCGCAACGGACACTCTATCTCCCTAATAGACATATTAAACTCCCTTCTAAATGATCTAGATACAAAGGACTTACTCGCACCCGAGTCAAATAATACAAGGGCATACAAAGAGTTCACTAAGAACGTACCTATTACGAGCATAGACATGATCATAACATAAAACATAATCAACAAAATAATAAATAGAAACATACCGGTGATGACGTTTGGTGCCGACCTGGCCTCCTCTGCTGTGCGTTGGAAAGCGCGACCCCGAGCCCTCAGGGGCTCCGCCCTGCTCTGACTCCCATCTGTGATCCTTAAAGTAGCCGACGCTGGAGCCAACGCCTTCCTGGCAGAAAGTAAGGGGAAGTGGGCCTTCATATGGCCCACCTGGTCACAATGATAACAAAGCATGATGCCGGATACCGGATACTGGAGCCTGCTATCAGTAGTCCCTCGTAATGTGACCCGGCTTTCCACATTTGTGGCATCCCAAAGAAGATCGACAAGATCCATCATGAACCTTGCCGCACTTTCCACAAGTGCGGCCCCTCTAACTCCTCGATCTAGTATCAGCAGCCTTGAACCGCTTCGGCGCAGGCTGCGACTGCTCTGGGGCCGGTCTCTACCCCCTCATCTTGAGCTCCATCTCAATCTCACGCCGCCTAGCGGCCTCCTGCAACTCCAACAATGAACGATAATGTTACGTGGATACAAACTGCCTGATGTCCGTCTTGAGCATGCTCAAGTAACCGGTCATCTGAGCTTGCTCAGAAGCAGCAAACTCAGGACAAAACATGGCCCTCTCCGTAAAGATCTTGGTGATCTCCGTCACCTACTCAGTCCACTGTCTCAAATCCAAGTACTCCTGGGCCAACCTCTCACGCCCCACCAACGAAACATATCTAGAACGGAACATCTTCGAGAACTGCTCCCAAGTCACTGTAGTCCTCTGCTCAAGAGAATACGAGCTCGTAACAAGTCTCCACCAATCGTTCACTCCGGACCTAAGATGGTTCAGAGCGCACCTGACCCTTTGGTCAGCTGGGCAAGAGAAAGTGAAAAATCATCCCTCAATGTCATACATCCACCTCATGGCTATGATCGAATCCTGAGCTCCATCAAAATTCGGGGGCTTCGTATTGTCGAAGTCCCGATATTGACAGGCTCTCCCAGTACCAACCCCAACAACCACAACGGTTGTGGTGTCCATTTTGAGCATGCTCAAATGTCCTCGAAAGTGAGCAACAACCTCCTCGAGAAGGATCTCCCTAATCCTATCCTCGGACGCAGATGGCCCATCCTGGCTACCAACTCCCGATCCCGATCCGAATCCTGCCTCAAATCGTCTCGTCATCACCATACTAAAAATATACCAGGGAGATATCAGATAAAACACATATCATACCAGGGGAACCAACTCCCATTACAGTCCTAGTGGATATGACTTCCCTGCTACGTGTACAGGTCTTGTGCTTTCAGTAGTACATGCCCATACTACCTTCCACACCTACCCATCTTTGTCTCAAATATCATCAAAACAACCCTAAAAATACACACTAGCCTACGCATAGACTTAATCCTCACTTCCTAGAGGAAGGCTAAACATCACGAAACTGGCCGACTGACCCCACATAACTCATCCATGAAACTTCCACCAACCCTGTAGCAGTCATGTATGCTAATCATACTTACCACTGGACCCTATAGACAGTCGAATATCTGATCCTACCCTAAGCCCTTCATCAAACAATAATAGAAAATAAGGCCAAACCAAACATTTTCAGGCTATAGAATCTTAGTTATGTACAAATATGATGCATACACAAAGCAACTACATTAATGATGTCAATTTCATATAAGGAAACCCTAGGCTATCAGACATCATATAATCAGGCAATTCTATCATGCAATTCCTGAAGATACCAAGCCTATCAATAGCATGTTGTTCTAACATATCACAGTGTCAAATAATAGTGTGGTAATTTGGGGTCTACTTATTGGCTTCGGCTGATCGTAAACATCGCATCCTTCTTGATTATTTTGAAAACCATTGAAAAAAATAATTTTTAAAAATCTTTTTCCTTAGTTTGAGACTGGATTCACACAAGTGTTCCTCCAATTTACTCAAACCAAGGCTTGATACCAACTTGTAACACCCATAAAAATCACAATAAATTTAAACTTTTTAAA
This sequence comes from Lactuca virosa, assembly GCF_052849685.1. Classification (NCBI taxonomy): domain Eukaryota; kingdom Viridiplantae; phylum Streptophyta; class Magnoliopsida; order Asterales; family Asteraceae; genus Lactuca; species Lactuca virosa. The sequence continues at coordinate 85,091,252 of NC_136428.1, forward strand.
AACCAACCCAAATTCCTAAATTGTTAACAATCATAGTTTTTAAAACATTTTCAACATCAGAGTCTCCTAAAATAATAAGTCAAAACATGAGGATGTGTACGGTCACACCTTCGCCTTCCCGCAGTCATATGAAGTACCAGAAACATAACCCAAAATTGTAAGCCAACACTTAGTGAGATCCCCTAAAGTACCAACACACAAACAAATAACATATACAATAACAACATGTCGGGTCCAATCAACCATCAAGTTTGAATACCCCCAGGCCCATCAACCATCGGGTTGGAATGCCAATACACTATGGGTCCAGTCAACCATCGGGTTAGAATACCCAGACCCCTCAACCATTGGGTTGGAATGCCAATCTACTACGGTTCATGTCAGCCTCGGGATGAAATACCCCTGGGCCCATTCAACGATCGGGTTGGAATGCCCCGGCTTGTTGGCTCATGAACAAAGCAGTAAAGCCTCAACCACCAACCAAATATATGCAAAAATACATAACAGATAAACATATAATCAGCCAACAGATGTACAGGCAGATCTACTGATTACTAATCATAACAACATCCTATATACCAGGATACCGATCTAACAGATCACTACATCTCGATAACATACCGACACATAACAAGATATCAAATACAAAGGGCCGACCTTGGTGCCTTCGACTCGCAAGTACAGTGTGGAAAACTCACCTCACAAACTGGACAAAGGTGATAAGGTTCCGACTCTGAATCTCAGCTCTCTAAACAATACCTATTCCAACCAAATGACCATTCTACATCAAAATCCCAAAATACCAAAAATACCCTTAAGGTCAAACTTGGTTAAACTTGGTCAAAGTTAAAGTCCACTGGTAAAACCAACTAAGTCAGCTGAGTCAACCCAGCCGAGTCAACCAAACCGAATTCACCCAGTGCGAGTACGTGAAGCGTACTCTGAAGGTACGCTGCGTGTACTTCGTCCTCGCATGTTGACCACCATCGGTGTGGTTGACCTCGTATGCAGGGTGTACTCCGAGTACGCGGGGCGTACTCCTCGATGTTCAAAAATCCATTAAGAGCTTAATGGCTAAAGCTCTTACGTCCATAATTCAGATCCACGGCTAAATTACACTTTGGAGTCATAAAGTCTCCAACTTTATGACCTAGCATGTCCAGTAAGTGCTTAACTTAAGGTCTTATTCCATTAAGACCTTCGAAATGATGCATGAACAAAAACTAACCATTTGGAACCCATTTTTATGACTTAAGACTCCTCCTATGGTCTGAAAAGACAACTTAAAGTTGAAGAACATGCCATGTTCAAGATCTAACATTTTGGGACCAAAAAGCTTCATAAAGATATCCAAATTTAGATCTATATGCTAGAGGGATAAAGTTGCAAGCTTTATACCTTTGGAAGGTTGCTAATTGTAACGCCCACAGATTCGGGTTAGTCAATTTAAGGACAATGAGCGTCAAAAATGACTTTTTGATGGAAGACTATTTAGAATGAGTAATCTTAACTAAGTTGTAGTATATGTTACAAGGATTCCGTACATATAAAGAACGCTGAAATCCGAGTTATAACGAAGAAGTTATGACCCGTCGAAGTTTCGCGACAGAACCGGCACGACACAACGCGACGTAAATAGTGAATTTACGATAGAGCTGTATTTGGCCTTAGCAATCTATATGAAATTCATAGAATACGATAAACCGAGAGCGTGCATAAAAAGAACGCCCAAATCTGACTTCGTATGAGGAAGTTATGATTTTTCGAAGTTTCGGCTTAGCAGTATGCATCCCGAAATTCGAATAATAGATCGAGCGGTTTTCAGCCGACACAACCTAAACGAGAATCGAAGGTCTCGTTAATAGTAGTACAACGGTAAAAAGACAGACGAAAACGGACGTCGGATGAAAAAGTTATGAAATTTTAACGGACTTTTCCTGTCTCGGCCCATTAAAAATATAATATTAATATAATATTAAAAATAAAGTCAAAATTAGCCGACGGAGTCTAAAGGAAAGATGTAGAGCATAATCTCACCTATGCGTGGATATAAATAACGTCAAAAACGGAGCTCGTATGCGAAAGATATGGATTTTTGAAGTTCGGAGCACAAACTTCGAGAATTTGACTGCATTCACGACGTGAACACAGTGTTCACGACGTGAACTCCGTGAACGACAAGTTTCGAGCCTAGAAGACACACGGAAAGCCTAAGAGGTGACCATGATCAAACTCACGACATGAATATACCTGGTTCACGACGTGAAAGTCGAATTTTCAGCCTATAAATAGCAAGTTCGACCTCAGCCATTCTTACACCTAATCTTCTTACCTCTCTCTCGTTTGCTGCAGCCGTTCCGCATCCCGAGCCCGCCGATCACGAACCGCTGACCGTTTCTAGTTATATTCTATCAACTCACGCTACTAAGGTGAGTGCATATTATTTTCATCTTACACATATATATGAAGTATCTTATATAAATTACGTGTTGTGTGTGCATATTATCTGTATACTTGCTATCTATGATGGATGAACAATTTTATACATGTTTTAATTGATTTAAACTGTATATGTATTTTATATCTACAAATATGTTGGGTAAAACATGGGTAGATGAATTAGATGATGTGTGATGAAATAAAATTGATGAGAGGTATCGATGTTTAAGATGATCTAGTCATCTAGCAGAGTATAGACATAGTTATTTGTTATTGATTCGGAAGTATGGATTAGGTATTTTTGAACTATGTGTTCATCCGATAAGTATCATGTACAAAGTTCTTTTTGACACTATTGTGTGTCGGGTACGGGAGCGTATCGGAGTACTTTATTAGTATTTTCCCTATACTTTTTATTTTGAAGAGCTTTAGAGTTTTCGTTTCTTTTATGAAGTGATCGGACGAGCTTCATGTGTCAGCGTTTCCGTTCATGATATTCTGACCACTGCTAGGCAAAGTTCGATGCTGGATAGGGTGAGTCTGGGGGTAAAATACCTCACGATATTCAGACCACTGCTAGGCAAAGTTCGATGCTGGATAGGGTGAGTCTGGGGGTAAAATACCTCACGATATTCAGACCACTGCTAGGCAAAGTTCGATGATGGATAGGGTGAGTCTGGGGTTAAAATACCTCATGATATTCGGACCACTGCTAGGCACTGTTATCTAGATAACTACCCCTGACTTAATTGTCTTGTGGTTCTTTTTTTTACGAACGAAGGTTCGTGGTAAAACTTATTCCACTCCCCTCATTTGATGTCTTTAACGATCCTCGTTTGCTGCTAGGTAATTTCCGAAGCAGCTTCGTCAGTTTGTTGTTCATATCGATCCTTTAGGCTAGATCTTGTAAGATCATTGTATAGGATCAGTACGTGGGGATCGGCGTTCGTTAGTGCTTGTAGTATAAACCTCAGGCAGCGATGGACTTCGTGCCCATTCCTTAGGATAATCCTTAGGAATGAAGGATAGATGATTCTTAGGGTAGATCCTTAAGATTAAAGAAGATAATGGGGATGGGTAAATGGGTTGATTGTTTGATGATTAAATATAATAATTATATTATTGTGGGTTGAAAACCCTATGTACTCACCAGGTTTCCCAACCTGACCCACTCAAGTTTATTTGTATCACAGGTGTCGATACGAAGCTACTTTACACTGAGAGATTTAAAGGAGATGTAGATCACTAGTGTAAATAATTGTAAGGTCTGTTTATGCTTATGTTTCTGTATTGACGATGACATCCCAAAGTTTTAATATGAACAAAATACATTTCTTCGGAAATGCTTTGATAATATATTTCTCATGTTTTTCTGGGAACAAATTCCGCAATATATTTATTTTAAAATATACTCTGATTTTCAAATAAAGCATAAACAAATCGGTCTTTTCTGGCCGTGAAATTTGGGGATGTCACACTAATGATGTAGAAATCCTAGATCCAAGTGCTTCACTCCTTCAAGATGAGCTTGCTTCCTTTCTTCTTCTTCTAAGGCACCAAAATACACACTCCAAGCTTGGAAAGGACTTCTCAAGGTGAAACTAGGGTTGAAAAAACATATAAGAGGTATGGAGGCAGATGAGATGAAGGAAATGAGGCCATAAAAGTGTTTAAATACGAGCCAAACCCTAAAAATTAGGGTTTCCAAATCTGGCAAGTACGCCCCGTGTACACTGATGTACACCCTGCGTACTATGGCGCACCTTAGTACGCTCAGTGTACACACGTACGCATGGTGTGCTCCCCAAGGTCAAATTACAAAAATACCACTAGGGCTCCTTTTGCACACTTTCTTGAACTTAGGGACCAAAATGAAACATAGTTAAATTATAGGGTTAATATTAGAAGTATCTTGCCGTTGGGATGTTACCGTATTTATTCAAGAGCTTGGAAACATATTTCTCTTGATGAATTAATATACATCAGTTTGTTTATTTCACTTGTAATCCGAGCAAAAATGCTTATCTATCGATTCATACTAATCTGGGATTTGCTCACAATCAACTTGGCAAAGTGTTGAACCATTATTGGATCGGTCGACCCAAAGATAATGTCATCCACTTATATTTGAACCAGAATTAGATGCTTCTCGTTTGACCTTCTGAACAAATTTGGATCTAAGATTCCACGATGAAAATCTGAACGATTGAGAAAACACGTTAGAGTATCATACCAGTCCCGCGGTGCCTATTTAAGACCATGCATAGCTTTTTGAAGTTTATAACAGTAATTAGGGAAAGAAATATTGAGAAACCCAAGTGGTTATTGAAGATAAACTTCTTCTTTAAGTTCTCCATTCACAAAGGCGCCTTTGAAGTCCATCTGATAGACTTTGATGGCCTTGTAAGCAACACATGCAAGGAAGATCAGAATGGCTTCAGTTCGAGCAACAGGAACAAATGTTTAATCATAATCCAAACTTTCAATCCGAGTGAATCCTTTAGCCAGGAGCCTAGATCTTTTGTGTATGATTACCTCAGTGGCATCCAACTTGTTTTGGAAAACCCAAATTGTACCAACCACATGATGATCAGAGGGGGGAGGAACCAAAGTCCAAACTTTATTTGGTTTGAACTTTGCTAGCTTCTCTTAAATGACAATTATCTAATCGGAATGATCCAAAACCTCCTTGATGGACTTTAGTTTAAAAAAGAGATAAAAGCAATGTGATGACATTCATTTTAAATATCAACAACGGATCTTGTTTGCGCTCATGCATTCAGATTTCCAATGACCTGATTAGGGGATGATCCTTTGTCCAGATGTGAAGTCTCGGAAGATGTTCAACAACAGATGATACGACATCAATTACAAGATTGTGTTGCTCCCCCTGAATTTCTTGAATTATCGGATGATGCTCCCCCTGAACTTCTGAACCAGATATCTCGACATCATTGTTCGGAAAATCGATAAAGTTGAGGTCATCATCATTGTTGTTCGGAAAGGGATCAAAATCTGCAAATTAATTTGGATCATCTTGGAATCTCTCATTATTTGACTCGAAGGTTGGATTACTTTGGTTACTTTCATCCCCCTCAACCTGAGAAGGGTACACTTCAGAGTCACATGGTGGAATGGAGGGTGGTGGTCCAAAAATATTGCGCGATTTCGATAAACTTGGAGTTTGACGAATCTCCGAATTTGAAGTAGTTCCTAAAACATCAAACAAAGTTTCAAACTCCACTTCATAGATGATTTTCCGAATAGGAGAACTAGAAGGCGGAGCATCAGACTCCATAATGTGTGTGGTAACATGAACTGGTTCTGATTGACGATTGAAGTTATCATCAAAACTAATGTCGAAGCTTTCTTCAATCACTCTTGGTCGTCGATTTAGAATCGGATACGCCTTAGATTTTGATGAATTACCCATGAAGATTGCTTCATCGGCTTTTAATTGAAATTTAGACAACTGGTCTCTGTTGTTCTTAATGTGACATCCTCTAATTTTCAGAACCAAAAAGAACTTTCTTTACTCTTTAAAAAAATCATGATAGTTCATTTGCGGAAAATCCCAATACATAAAATCTTTTTGAGAACAAATATTGTCTCAAATAAAATCCTAAGCATGTGATAATCAATACAAATACATAAGTTACAGCGTAAAGACCTAATGGTCCTGAACACTATTGCATGCTATCTCTTAATCACTCAACGTCCTAATCAAGTTCCAGTGGCTTAAGTCTTGATACATGTGATACATACAAACTGAGTGGGTCATGATGGGAAACCTGGTGAGATACATAAGGATTTCAATCCCACAATGTTATAATATATATATATATATATATATATATATATATATATATATATATTATACTATATTATAAAGCATATTAGACATATCTTGAATTTTAAGAGGTATAAGTTACAAAACTTTTTGTACAAATCAGTTATGCATAAATAAATCATTAATACTTACCAAAAGTTTAAAGACTTGAATTAAGGAAGACTATTAAGAAATTAAATTTAGTGCAAAATGACAAATTTAAAATATTAAATTCATATATATACTTTAATTTAGATTTTGTAAACTAGACATCGCTATTAATTACTTTACGTCAAATGTATAGACATGCAATATAAATATATGGTATAAACATAAATATTTTATTTAAAACTGGTAATTTTTTATTATATAATAACTAATAATAAAATTAAATAATTATTTTCCCATAAGAAAATTATTCGGCAAAAGAGCTATTTATCGCTGCCGCTTTGCGCGGGCACACATCTAGTATATATATATATATATATATATATATATATATATATATATATATATATATATCTTAATCCTGCATAACCAACTGTTACCAAACAATGTATAGATATATTTCCGACTTGGATATCTGTAAAACCTCATAGCTATACATTCCTTACAGATCCTAGTCCACGATTATCAGGAAGATAAACCATTTATAAGAAAGGGCTTGAATACACCGCTATGGGCTTCTTTGGCTGGTGAAATTTTATAAATGCACTCATGCCATCAGAGTATTTGATAAATATGGTATCCCATTTTATCTACGTCTATGGGTTATGAACTCACACTAACAACGTAGTTCACAAGACCGTCTAGAATGATCAAGTGTTGTCATCTTACTCTGGGAGATAAACATCCATACCATTACCGTTGCCTGATCTGGACCCACCATTTCTGTTATTCCAAAAAGGAATACTATTTGTACTTCGGTATGTATTTCATACCATCGACACCTGAAAGTGTCACGTAACAGAACTCTACTCTCCATTCCTAACTTACATACATTCTCTGAATGAGACTACCCAATATCAAACTTAATTAAAGTAGGCATCCATAATAAGTCTTATCTCATTAACGGGCAAAACTACTAGGCTTCCAATACCATCTCTGTTTAAGCAGCACTATCCTAATTCAGTGTATACATTTAACACATAGTATTTAGGTATTAATATACTTTTTATCCTTCTCTCTAATAATACTTATTATTATTATTATTATTATTATTATTATTATTATTATTATTATTATTATTATTATTATTATTATTATTATTATTATCATGTAATAATAGATATATATCTTAACACATATAGAACCATATTTGGTTCGCAGATCGTATATCACCAAATACATTTCTAACACATATTTCAGGAAACAAGCATATAGCTTACTAGGGGTGTAAGCGAGACGAGCCAACTCGCGATAAACTCGATATTGACTCAGATAATACTTGAAATCGACTCGTCTTTAATCGAGCCGAGCTCGAGCTCGAGCTACTTGAGTACCTTCTCGAGCCGAGCTTGAGTACTAGAATACTCGGATTGTAAAGCTCACGAGCTTAATCTTGCTTAGTGTAATTTACATATATGCCATTTTTGTAATTGATTAATTGTTCATTAATAACTAAAAAAAACTAAAATAAAAAACAACCCTGCCTAATATGTCTATTTGAATCCATCGGTCCATCTCAATTCCCAAACCCAAAAAAACCCTTCATCCTTTATTCCATATTTCCCTCGTCTGCTTATCCTTTCGTTCCTTCGCAAATCGCCAGTCGCCAGTCGCACCACCTCCACAAACCGGCTGCCGCTGCAATTTCCCTACTCGTCTTCACCACTGCGCCATCCTTAATCGTCGACCTCTACTTCCGATGGTTGTTGAGTGAGAACAATGCGTACAGTTGAAGTTGTAAGTCCATATTTCTTCCTTTATACACCTTGGCATATTCTCACGGCTTCAATCCCAATTACCTATAATATAACCAAGAACAAAAGTATTATCAAATAGTTATTATTCAGTTTCTTCATCACAACCAGGTGACACACTTAAGGAAACTAAATATCATATCCAGAGAACGGGTACATGAAACTCAATCCTCTCCATCGGGCATGACGAATACGCTTACAACTAAATAATTCATAGCATAACACATCACCTAAGACCCTCCACCATAAACTAACAACTTGCACAACGACTAGCATTTGAGACCATGCAGTCGACTACTACACATATTCTTATTACTCGTGTGACACCATAAACTTTCCACATACGAAAAAATAGTTCATGCAATTAACAATAATCATTAATTATCAGCATGGAAATTTTATATGAACAAATTGAAACAACATATTATGTAAATCAAGATTTTTCATGCAAGCAACCATATAATTTGCATGAAACTCGCATAATAGATCTTGACTTAGTGAAGTGCCTTTCTGCTAACCAAAATTCCTACAAGTCCCAAAAATCTCTAAAGAAATATCCAAATACTTTAGGAATACATTGCCTAAAGTGTCTTATGACGTAGATGAATTTCCCACGTATCCAATTCGACCCCACATATCTAATTCGTCCAACCACTGTTTATAATTAATACATACAGTTCTCTCAAAATATTTCTTTTAACTTAAACTCTTCATGATTTACTTCATTAATAAAGTAGACATAACTCTTAAATAATAATTTTGATACATTACAAATAGATTTAATCAAACCATAAGGTATACAAAATTAAGGTATAGTGCAAACCCCAATTCTCTTAATTTAATCGGTTTTGATTAAAACATATTACCGAATCATATACAACTAATAAGTAGTAAACTATTTTAGGTGGTTATAAAATTATAATATAAGAAGCGAGATGTAACGTCCATAAAATTTGAGCCAATTTAAAACTTTTTCAAACATTTTAAAACCATTCAATTATTACAATTTGTTTTCAAAATAGTTTAAACATCAGAGTTCCCAGAAATCATAATCATAAATCGAGGAAGTGTATGGTCACGCCTTCGCCTTCCCGCGGTCATTCGCTGCACCTGAAACAATAATCGATAAATGTAAGCTCGAAGGCTTAGTGAGTTGCCCCCAAAATACCCATACACACAACAATACACATACAATAACGAACAGCATACTATGGGTCCAATCAACCATCGGGTTAGAATACCCCAGTCCCTCAACCATCAGGTTGGAATGCCAATACATTATGGGTCCAATCATCCTTGGGATGGAATACCCCAGGGCCATAACCGTCAGGTTGGAATGCCCACATACTACGAGTCCAATCATCCATCGGGATGGAATAGTATCAGCCCACAACCATCGGGTTGGAATGCCCACATACTACGAGTCCAATCATCCATCGGGATGGAATACTCTCGGACCACAACCATCGGGCTGGAATGCCCACATTCTACGAGTCCAATCATCCATCAGGATGGAATACTCTCGGCCCACAACCATCGGGTTGGAATTCCCACAATCAATCAAACATGTGCACCTATATCAGATAATCATATAACGGTCAATAAAGACAACATACTAGGGTCCACTCATCCTCGGGATGGAATACCCTCAACTACCATAACAAGCATGTGCACATATAACAGGTAATCACCTAACAGTATACAGACAGTCAGACCAACTACAAGTCTCTAAGCATTACCATGTCCTATCTATCAGGATACCGATCTAACAGATCATACTAGCATATAACCATCCTATCTAGCAGGATACTGAGCTAACATATCACAACAGTAACAATTCCAAATAACAAATCAAAGGGCCGGCCTTGGTGCCTTAGACCCTTGAGTATAGTGAGCATAACTCACCTCTCAATGCCGAACTGAACCACAAAATCGAGCTCCATAAATACAGCCCCAAACACCAACACCTATAACCACCAATGATCCATTTCCATAAATACCCAATTTACCAAATACCCTCAAAGGTCAAACATGGTCAACCTTGGTCAAAGTCCAAGTCAAGGTCAAGGTCAACAGTCCATGTTGACCCAACTCGTCGAGTCCAACTACCGACTCGTCGAGTTCCTTCTAAACTCAGAAAACCATAAAAAACCCTAATTGACTCGTCGAGTTTCCAACCAACTCGTCGAGTCCATGCGTTTCCAAATGTAGGGAAGAACCCTAACTGACTCGTCGAGTCTTCTTACTGACTCGCCGAGTCCATGCAAAGCCAATACGGGCAATTATTCAACCGACTCGTCGATTTGACCATGCAACTCGTCGAGTCCCTTCAGTCAATTACTCAATCAGACGATTTTAAGCTGCTTCAAAGATCCAAACAGTAGATCTAAGCTCCTAGGGTGCTGCTATCACGTACAGTTGCTAACTTTATGTGCATGCAAGGTTCTATGATGCTAAAACACTCATAAATAGCATTAGGAGAAGGTTTTGGACATGGAGAAGGGCTAAAGCTTCATAAAGCTTGAGGCTTTATGTCCATAAGGCCTTGGGAAGTCAAGATATGAAACTATGCCCTTGTGACCAGCTCAAATCCGATTGTGACCCCTACCTTGCCCTAGAAATGACCATTTCTTTTACTAAAAGGGAGATCTAATAAATAAAATGTAAAGGTGGCAGCTTTATACCTCAATCTTGTTGCTACAACACTGGAAAGGCTGGATCTACAAGCACTTCCTTGTTCCAAGGTCTTAACTCCTCAAAAAATGCTCCAACGCACTCTCTTTTGGTCTCACACACTCAAAAATGGAGGCTAGCTAGCTATTAGGGTTTCTCTGGACGTGAAGGTGACAAGGGAGGCTGATGAGGGAAGTTAAGGACCTTTAAATAGGGTGCAAACCCTAAAATTTTAGGGTTTTCACTTTCCAGCACCTACTCATCGAGTCGGGTCCTCCAACTTGTCGAGTAAGGTTTAAAACCCACGCGGCTGATTTGGTCTCTACTCATCGATTTGGCCTATCAACTCGTCGAGTCACCTTTAAAATTTACTCTTGGAGCTTTAAACTTGACAAAGTTACATAAATGGTCCCGGTGTCTGGAACGATTTACATAAATAGTCCTTATGCCATAAAGGGCAAATGGGTCATTTCACAAGGGACTTAACTGAAAAAGTTAACATTGTTAGTCAAAAAGACCGTCTTTGCAAGATTTTAAACCACAGGGACCTTCTACGCACAAAATTTGTCATAAGGACCAAAGTTGGTCAATTGTGTCAACCACAAGGACCATTTATGTAATTTTGTCAAATAAAAATAAGGAAAGTGTTATTTTATAAAGTTGAAACTTGAAGGATAAAAATAACATTTTTAAAACAGAAAGAGAAAATACTATTTTATAAAATATTTTAAAGTAAAATGTTAAATTTATAATTTTAAAACTGGAAAACATTAATGATAATAGGATTATGGGATACTTTGCTAAGAGATGTAATATTAATACAATTTTTTATAATTTTCTTTGCAACACGTATTGTGAGCTTTAGCCCATTCCCCGATTCAATTTCGCTTACTCGAACTATATGAATCATTGGAGTTCAGTCTTGTACCAGATCCAAACAAATACTTGGGTAACCCGAAATGCAGCCATGGTTTTATGGTCGTGTATGTTGCGGTTTGATTTAGTTATCGGTTAAAATCGAACCATAATTATTACAATTGGTTAATGTATTTCGATATCCATTGGTTAGCGGTTAATGATGGTTTTGGTTATCGGTTTAAATCGTCGAGTCGCCTTTAAAACTTGACTCTTGGAGCTTTAAATTGATTTCGCGAAATCGGGACGTTATAACTCTCCCCCACTTAAACTAGGCTTCGTCCTCGAAGCCTGCTACAGTGCACAAATTCGGATAATACCCTCACAATGCAGCCTCCAGCTTCCTAGTCAACTCAAATCCCTCCAGGCGATGCCACTGTACCTTTGCCAATGTAACTCTTCTTTGTGCATGACTCTTGCCTTTCTTTTCCAAGTCGACCATCTGTCTCTCAACTTAATGTCGACATGCATCAACCTGAGTATCACCCAATGATATCTCAACATTCTCGTTCTACACGCACTTTCGCAACTTACGAATGATGGAGATCGCCATAATCCGGCTAAGCTCCTCCAAACGGCCTAATCTATCTGCCACTTTGCCAATCCTGGCAATAATCCTGATGGCTCGAAGAATCAGGGACTCAACTTTTCCCCTTCCTGAAGCAAACCCCTTTTCGTGCTAACAGGATAATGCATCCTTCAGCTCCCGAGACAACTCACATGAACAACCAGCTAACAAGTACGAACACTCATACCTTGCCTAATCAGCCTCGGGCTGGAATACCAGGCATGCCTACGACGGGTCCAGTCATCCCTAGGATGGAATACCCTCGTATCACACACATGTTTGGCCCAGTCAACCCTCGGGTTGGAATACCAAACATGTCAGGTCCAATCAATCATAGGGTCCGGTCATCCTCAGGATGGAATACCCTAGATTGGAATACCTCTATGAACATAATCAGGTCTACTCATAACTTGAGATCCAAGGATCTCTCCTTGCGTCTCATCCGCAATCCTATGATTCGTCACAATCGAGTACAACCCATCCGAATTTCAACAATACATCCATTCCGAATGCGCTCCAATAATAGTCAAAACCATCACATTCTCTATGCCCACAACCTATGACTGGAATACCCTTACCTGGTCCTCAGCATAGGTCTGGATTGCTTCTGAGCCCACAACATGAGTCTGGTATGCCCTCTCTGGTCCTCAGCTCATGACTGGAATGCTCCCGATAACCTATCGACACTACTGTCATCACTTCAGTTGCCCAACACTCCATCCTGGAGATACTCACATCCTACCTTGCCCAAGGAGGCCTAATCAATGTCCTTCACAACATCAACAAGTGTCACAGTACTGAAACCTCACCATACACTAGATAGTCCGCACACTCGTGCTGAAAGTACTGCCGAGCCTTGGCAGCTAAACAAAACCCTCAATGGCTGATGTTCCATCTGAGAATTCCCAATTCTCCCCCACTTGGGACACTAACCACCACTCACTGATGGTGAAGCCAATATGCGACTTAACAGTCCCAATCGAGTATTATCATACTTAACCTTAGAGGGGTTAACCCACGCAAGACAATCCTCCCGATACAAAGTAATCGAACTTCAAGAGAATCTGAATTCCCGCTGATGACCTCTGAATTTCTAAATTACACTGCTCGTCCTAGACCGATGATTCTCTATCCGAACTCTTTATCCTTGACTGCATCTTTGGATCCTAACCATCTACAATCCCTTGACAATAAAGTTCTCCTAACATCTCCTATGTCCTAATAACTTATGCAGAAATAAAACGAAAGCTCATAATACAATCATGAATAAATAGATAGGAGGAAAGACATATCGGTCGCTACATCAAGTACAGTCCTGGCCTCCTCGGTTGTAAGCTGGAAGGTGCGTCCCCGAGCCTTCGGAGGCTCTGCCCTACCCTGGCTCCCACCAATAATCCTCAGTGTAGCCGGCGCTGAATCCTGTGCCGGCCTGAAAGCTAGTAGGGGACACTGGGCCTTCATATGGCCCACCTGCTCACAATGGTAACAAAGCCTGACACCAGTCCTTGGAGTCTAATGCCTACAATCCCTTGCGATGTGACCCTCCTTGCCACACTTGTGGCATCTTGAAGAAGATCGGCAAACCCCATCGTGCACCCTGTCGCACTTCCCATAAGTGCGACCCCTCTGACTCTCCTGTCTGTAATCAGCAGCCCTAATCCGTTTCGGTGCAGGCTGTGACAGCATCGGGGCCTGTCTCTTCTCTCTCAGCTGAAGCTCAATCTCCAACTCACGCCGCCTGGCGGCCTCCTGTAAGGTATCACATCTCTGCGTGGACACGAACTGTCTAATGTCCGTCTTGAGCATACTCAAATAACGAGTCATCTGATCCTGCTCAGATGCAAACTCCAGGAAAAACATCGCCCTCTCAGTAAACATGCGGGTGATCTCCGTCACGACTCCGAATCCTGTCGTAGGTCCAAAAACTCCTGCGCCAATCTCTCCCGCTCAACCCACGGGACGTAGCGTGTACAGAACATATCCCGAAATCGATCCCAAGTAACCACAGCTCGCTGCTCATCCGAATATGATCCAGTCATCAATCCCCATCAGTCATTTGCTCCGAACCTTAGTAGGTTCAGAGCACACCTGACCTTCTGGTCAGCAGGGCATGAACATGTGAAGAAACACCCCTCCACATTAGACAACCACCTCATGGATTTGATGGGGTCCTAAGTCCCATCAAAATTAGGGGGCTTAGTGCTGTCGAAGTCCCGGTACTGAAAAACCCGTCCTGCTCCCAATCCTGCCGCCGATACGGCTGCTGCGGCAGCCGCCTCAGTGAGGGCTGCATAGCGATCATTGAAATACTCCACCGTAGCAGTCTTGATAGATCCAAACATCTCTGGCAACTGAGCCCGGAACATAGCAGCAACCTCATCATGCAGGATCTCCCGGATCCTGTCATCCATCTCGTCTGGCCTCATCTGGCCGATAATCTCGGGCACTGCCGACGCCTCCTGTCCGCCCTCTTCTGATCCTGACCCAGATCCAGTCACGAATCGCCATGTAACCACCATGCTGAAAACATACCGAAAGGATATCAGATATTCCACCTAGCAATCCGGGAACCAAGTCCCAACCAAAGCCCTAGGGGTTGTAACTTCCTTGTTACGTGTATGGGTCTTGTGCTTTCAGTAGTACGGGCCCATACAACCTTCCACACCTACCCATATTTGTCTCAAGTATCATCACGACGCCCTAACAACATACATAAACATGGCGAGCACTCAATCCTTACTCCAAGAGGAAGGCTAAATATCTCATAACCGGCGGACTCATCCAAACAACCAACCCATCCATGAAACTTCCACCAACCCTGCAGCACTAGTGTATGCTAGTCATACATAACGTTGTACCCTATAGACTTTCGAATACCTGATCCTACCCTAAGCCCTTCATCAGACAAGAACAGGAAATAATGCCAAACCAAACATTCTTAGTCTGTAAGATCTTAATTATGTACGGCCGTGATGCATACACTAAGCAACTATAGTAATGATGTCAATTTCATATAAGGAAAACCCTAGGCTAACAGGCATCATACAATCAGACAATTCTATCATGCAATTCCTGAAGATCCCTAGCCTAGTACTAGCATGCTGTTCTAACATATCACATAATCAAATAACTGTATGGTATTTTGGGGTCTACTCACTGGCTCCGGCTGATAGTACACTCTACATCCTCCTTTTCTTATTTTGAAAACCATTTTAAAATCATTTTGAAAATATTTTCCTTAGTTTGAGACTGGATTCACACGCGTGTTCCTCCAATTCACTCAAACCAAGGCTCTGATACCAACTTGTAACATCCATAAAATTCGAGCCAATTTAAAACTTTTTCAAACATTTTAAAACCATTCAGTTATTACAATTTGTTTTCAAAACAGTTTAAACATCAGAGTTCCCAGAAATCATAATCATAAATCGAGGAAATGTACGGTCACGCATTCGCCTTCCCGCGGTCATCCGCTGCACCTGAAACAATAATCGATCAATGTAAGCTCGAAGGCTTAGTGAGTTACCCCCAAAATACCCATACACACAACAATACACATATAATAACGAACAACATACTATGGGTCCAATCAACCATCAGGTTGGAATACCCCATGCCCTCAACCATCAGGTTGGAATGCCAATACACTATGGGTCCAATCATCCTCGGGATGGAATACCCCAGGCCCACAACCGTCAGGTTGGAATGCCCACATACTACGAGTCCAATCATCCATCGGGATGGAATACTCTCGGCCCACAACCATCGGGTTGGAATGCCCACATACTACGAGTCCAATCATCCATCGGGATGGAATACTCTCGGACCACAACCATCGGGCTGGAATGCCCACATTCTACGAGTCCAATCATCCATCAGGATGGAATACTCTCGGCCCACAACCATCGGGTTGGAATTCCCACAATCAATCAAACATGTGCACCTATATCAGATAATCATATAACGGTCAATAAAGACAACATACTAGGGTCCACTCATCCTCGGGATGGAATACCCTCAACTACCATAACAAGCATGTGCACATATAACAGGTAATCACCTAACAGTATACAGAAAGTCAGACCAACTACAGGTCTCTAAGTATCACCACATCCTATCTACCAGGATACCAATCTAACAGATCATACTAGCATATAACCATCCTATCTACCAGGATACCGATCTAACATATCACAACATTAACAATTCCAAATAACAAATCAAAGGGTCGGCCTTGGTGCCTTAGACCCTTGAGTATAGTGAGGATAACTCACCTTGCAATGCCGAATTGAACCACAAAATCGAGCTCCCGAAATACAGCCCCAAACACCAACACCTATAATCACCAATGATCCATTTCCATAAATACCCAATTTACCAAATACCCTCAAAGGTCAAACACGGTCAACCCTGGTCAAAGTCCAAGTCAAGGTCAAGGTCAAAAGTCCATGTTGACCCAACTTGTTGAGTCCAACTTGTAACGCCCCGATTCTCAGGTATTGACTTAATATAAAGTTCTTTGATTTCAAGGTTTACTCGACGAGTTGGTTGCCCTACTCGTCGAGTAGCAGCAGGTTGGTCCGCATGTTTTAGTGACCTACTCGCCGAGTCCAAGAAGGGACTCGACGAGTAGGAGCTGGCAGATCAAACCCTAAATCTCGGGGTTTTACACCCTATTTAAAGGATCAACAACCTCCCTTTATCCCCCTTGCGGTCTTTTGAGAACCAAAGCAACCCTGATTCGTGTGTGTGCTTCATTTTGTGTATTCTTAGTTTTGGAAGGTGAATCTTAGTGAGGAAAGCTTGGAGAAACAAGTGGCTAGAAGCAAGGAACTTGTGGGGATCAGAAATCTACCTCAGTTAGCATCATTTGAAGGTATCAAGTCGTCACCTTTACCTCATTTCTTTCTAGATCTCATTTGGGTGAAGTTTAAGGTTATTTTGGGCTTGGTTATGATGTTATTATGGTGTATGGGCTAGATCTGAAGTTGCAACTTCAGATCTGGACCCTTCTTGGGTTCTAGGTTCATAAAGTTTCAAGCTTGGTCATGTATGAAGCCTTCCTTGAGTGTAAAACTCCATTATAATCTTGGATTTGTCATTAAGAGCCTTTAGGGCCATGTATGCACGTAAAGTTTACAACTTTACGTGATAAACATGCCTTAGAAGCTTGGATCTGCCATATGGAGCCGCTGCATGGCTTAAAAAGTGTCTGTATGGGTGAAGGTCTGAAGGGGCTCGGCGAGTTTCATAGTCAACTCGGCAAGCCACATGAAGATGGCCATGTACTCGACGAGTTGGATGAACAACTCGACGAGTCCGTTAAAGATTGCCTTGGACTCGGCGTGTCAGTTGAAGACTCGACGAGTCAGCTAGGGTTTTCCCAAACCTTTGGACACGTATGAACTCGGCGAGTTACAAGGAAACTCGACGAGTCAACCAAGGATTTCACGACTTCTCGAGTTCAGGAAGGACTCGACGAGTCGGTGAACTGCACTCGACGAGTCCAGTCAGCATGGACTGTTGACCTCGACTGTTGACTTTGACTTTGACCAAGGGTTGACCAGTTGACCTCTGGGGGTATTTTGGTAATTTGGAAATTTATGGAAAGGAGTTTTATGGTGACTATAGGTGGTGGAGTTCGTGTTGGTGATTCGGGAGTTGAGCTTTCTATTTCCAGTCGGCACTTGCAAGGTGAGTTATCCTCACTATACTAAGGGGTCTAAGGCACCAAGGCCGGCCCATTGGATATGTTATCCTAGCAGTGTTAGATGTTGAGTATGAGTTAGCGTTGCATGCTAGTGGTTATGCCAGCTAGGTAGATTTGTAGGACTACCTATGATGTTATATGATTATTGCATGCTCAGTAGTTATGTTATATGTTATGGGGGATGGGTTGAGGTGATACTGCTCCGTGCGGTAACCAACAAACCCGGGAGCATTCCAGATACGGGCTAAGGGAGACTCGTACTGTGGGCTCGATGGCAATCCAGATGTGAGTTGTGGGCCCGAAAGGCAATCCAAACTCACACTGTGGGCCAGTGGTAATCCAGTAGGTGGAGCATTCCAGATACGAGCTGAGGGAGACTCGTACTGTGGGCTCGATGGCAATCCAAATGTGAGCTGCGGGCCCGGTAGGCAATCCAGACTCACACTGTGGGCCCATGGGTAATCCAGTCTGCAAAGCTGTGGACCCATTATATGCTGTTCAGTTTGTTATGTTATTGCTGACATGGTTATGTGGACTGTCTCTGTATCGCTATTTTGGGGGTAACTCACTAAGCTCTCGGGCTTACAGTTTCAGTTTATTGTTTCAGGTACATCAGGGGATCGCGGCAAGGCGAAGGCGTGATCGTACAGCTCCTCGTGTTTTGTTTATGTTTCTGGGAAAACTCTGATATATACATTTTGAAAACAAGTTTTGTAATAACTAATGGTTTGTGGATTGTTTAAAAAGTTTTAAATTGGCTTGAAATTTTTGGGTGTGACAAGTTGGTATCAGAGCCTTGGTTTGAGTGAATTGGAGGAACATTCATGTGAATCCAGTCTCAAATCAAGGAAAGATTTTCAAAATGGTTTTTAAATGGTTTTCAAAATAAGTAAGGGAGGACGCAGGGTGTACGATTAGCCGGAGCCAGTGAGTAGACCCCAAAATACCATACAGTTATTTGATTATGTGATATGTTAGAACAGCATGCTAGTACCAGGCTAGGGATCTTCAGGAATTGCATGATAGAATTGCCTGATTGTATGATGCCTGTTAGCCTAGGGTTTTCCTTATATGAAATTGACATCATCACTATAGTTGCTTAGTGTATGCATTATGGTTATACATAATTAAGATCTTATAGCCTGAGAATGTTTTATTTGGCCTTATGTTCTGTTCTTGTTTGATTGGGAGCTTAGGGTAGGATTGGATATTCGAAAGTCTATAGGGTCCAACATTATGTATGGCTAGCATATGCTAGTGCTGCAGGGTTGGTGAAAGTTTCATGGATGGGTGGGTTGTGAGAGGCCGAGAGGCCAGTTATGAGATATTTAGCATTCCTCTAGGAGTGAGGATTGAGCGCTCGCCATGTTGTGTATTCTGTTAGGGCGTTGTGGTGATACTTGAGACAAATATGGGTAGGTGTGGAAGGTAGTAGGGGCCCATACTACTGAAAGCACATGACCCATACGCGTAGCAAGGAAGTCACAACCCCTAGGGTTAGTCGGGAGTTGGCTCCCAGTTATTTATGTGGATTATCTGACATCTTGCGGTATGTTTCAGAATGGTGATGACGAGACGCTTAGTGCCTGGATCCGGTTCGGGGTCAGGATCAGGAGACAGAGGCCAGGAGGGGCTAATAGCACCTGAGCCGGTGGTGCAGATGAGTACAGAGGAGTTGGATGCCAGGATTCGAGAGATCCTGCATGATGAGGTTGCTGCTGCATTCCGGGCACAGCTGCCGGAGATGTTCGGGTCGATTAAGACCGCCATGGTGGAGTATTTTGATGAGCGCTACGTAGCCCTTGCAGAGACAGCTGCCGCAGCAGCTTCATCAGCTGTATCCGCGGCAGGGGGAGGAGTTGGTAGGGGTTTTCAGTACCGGGACTTCGATAACACGAAGCCCCCTACTTTTGATGGGACGCAGGATTCCATCAAGGCTATGAGGTGGATCTCAGATGTGGAGGGGTGTTTCTTCACCTGCTCGTGTCCTACTGGCCAGAAGGTCAGGTGTTCTCTGAACCTGCTAAGGTCCGGGGCCAAGGACTGGTGGAGACTTGCGACTGGGTCATACAGTGATGATCAGAGAGCTGTTGTTACTTGGGAGCAGTTCAGGGACATGTTCCGCGCCCGTTACATTCCGCGGGTCGAGCGGGAACGTTTGGCACATGAGTTTCTGAGTCTGAGACAGGATGGGGAGTCGGTGACGGAGATCACCCGTATGTTCACGGAGAGGGCGATGTTTTGCCCGGAGTTTGCTTCCGAGCAGGCCCAGATGACCCGTTATCTGAGCATGCTCAAGACGGATATCCGTCAGTTTATGTCTACCCAGCGATGTGATACTCTTCTGGAGTTGCAGGAGGCCGCCAGACGGCGTGAGTTGGAGATTGAGCTGCAGTTGAGAGAGCAGCGGTAGGCCCCAGCACAGTCTCAGCCGGCGCTAAAGCGGTCTAAGACCACTGATACTAGGACCGGGGGTCAGCAGAGCCGCACTTGTGGGAAGTGTGTCAAGGGTCATTCTGTTGTGTGTCGAGCTGGTAGTGGGTGCCACAGGTGTGGCAAGGAGGGCCATTACGCGAAGGATTGTCGCCAGGCAGTCCCAATTCAGAGTATGAGGTTATGTTATCACTGCGATCAGGTTGGCCACGTTAAGGCCAACTGTTCGTTACTTGCCGCTAAGCCGGCGCAGGCTCCCGCGTTGGCTACACTGAGGATTACCGATGGGAGGCAGGGTAGGGCAGAGCCCCCAAAGGCTCAGGGGTGTGCCTTTCAGCTTACGGCCGAGGAGGCCAAGGCAACATCGGATGTTGTTGCTGGTATGTTTCTATCCTTTATCTCATTTGCTATATCTGATGTATGCTAATCCGTTGTACCTGTGATTAGGTACGTTTCTAGTGAACTCCTTACCTGCTTTGGTTTTATTTGACTCGGGGGCGAGTCGGTCTTTTGTATCTCAGACATTTAGTAGGGAGTTCAGAGTGCCAGTAGGCGAGCTAGAGTGTCCGTTGCGAGTCTCTTTCGCCAACGAACACGGGGTTTCTGCTACTTCGATCTACCGAGGGTGTGAGATGGAGATCTTCGGGGTACCTTTTCCGATAGACTTGATTCCGATCCCCATGGGGGATGTATGCGTGATTGTGGGGATGGACTGGCTCAATTATTTCGGAGCCATGATTGATTGCGAGGGTCAGCGAGTAGTGGTTCGAACCCCAAGAGGGGGAGAGTTGATTGTATATGGTGAGGGCACCAAAGTGGGATCAGGGTTTTGTCCAGCCTCCAGGGCTCGGCAGTATATTCAGCACGGAAGTGCGGGTTATCTAGCGTATGTATTGGATACGCGAGCCAGAGATCAGATTTCGGTTTCCGATGTTCCTGTGGTCAGGGAGTTCATATATGTGTTTCCGGAGGAGTTGCCAGGGATACCTCCGGAGAAGCAGGTCGAGTTTCGGATCGACCTGGTGCCTGGTGCGGCCCCTATCGCCAAGGCGACGTACCGTTTGGCGCCACCCGAGATGCAGGAGCTGTCGTTACAGCTGCAGGAACTGCTGAGCAAGCAGTTCATCCGACCTAGCAGTTCTACATGGGGAGCACCGATTCTTTTTATCTTGAAGAAGGATGGTTCGCACCGAATGTGCATCGACTACCGGGAGTTGAACAAGTTAACGGTGAAGAACCGTTACCCACTCCCGAGGATAGATGATCTCTTTGATCAGTTGCAGGGCGCATCTTGGTTTTCCAAGATCGATTTGAGATCCGGGTATCACCAGGTTAGAGTGAGGGAGGAGGACGTGGAGAATACCGCGTTTCGGACGCGTTATGGACATTACGAGTTCGTGGTGATGCCGTTTGCGCTCACCAACGCGCCAGCAGTATTTATGGATCTGATGAACCGGGTCTACAGACCGATGCTTGATCGTTCTGTCATTGTGCTCATAGATGATATCTTGGTGTATTCCAAGACCCGAGAGCAGCATGAGGAGCATCTACGGGAGTTATTGGGAGTCTTGAGGCGAGAACAGCTCTATGCCAAGTTCTCGAAGTGCGAGTTTTGGTTACGAGAAGTCCAGTTCCTTGGACACCTCGTTAACCAGGAGGGGATTTTGGTCGAGGCGGTCATGCAGTGGGAGGTTCCGAAATCTCCCTCGGACATCAGGAGCTTTTTGGGATTAGCAGGGTACTATCGGAGATTCATACATGATTTCTCCAAGATTGCAGTACCTCTCACTCGTCTGACGAGGAAGGGGGTGGATTTCCGGTGGGGCCCTGAGCAGCAGAGGGCGTTTGAGACCCTCCGTCAGCGGTTGTGTGAGGCTCCAATTTTGACACTCCCGGAGGGAGTTGAGGATTTCGTGGTGTTCTGTGATGCATCCATCACAGGTTTAGGGGCAGTCCTCATGTAGAGAGGACGAGTGATAGCTTATGTGTCGCGGCAGTTGAAGCCGAATGAGACGAGATACCCCACGCATGATTTGGAGCTGGGAGCAGTGGTGTTTACTCTCAAGATATGGAGACATTACCTTTATGGGGTTCATTGTACCATTTACACGGATCACAAGAGCTTGAGACATATCATGGATCAGCCGAACCTGAACATGAGGCAGCGCAGGTGGCTGGATGTAGTCAAGGACTACGATTGCGAGATCCTTTACCACCCTGGTAAAACGAATGTGGTTGCAGATGCTTTGAGCCGCAAGTCAGCTGGGTCTTCCACCCCAACAATATGTATGAGGATAGAGGTGGATTCTCCGCTTGTGAGTTTGATCAGAGATGCTTAGGTGGAGGGCATGCAACCAGAGAATTGGAAGTTGGAGAGGATCAAGGGTGAGAATACCCGGTTTGTGCAGGATAGCCGGGGTTTGTTGACCCGATGCGGTCGGGTATGGGTTCCGATGTCTGGTGGGGTCAGACAGACGATCATGGAGGAGGCTCATAAATCTCACTTCTCTATTCACCCGGGGGCCACCAAGATGTATCGGGATTTGAGTTTGAACTACTGGTGACCGTTCATGAAGCGAGAAATCGCTTGGTACGTCGAGAGGTGCTTGACCTGTACGATGGTCAAGGCCGAGCATCAAAGGCCACACGGCAAACTGCAACCCCTGTAGATTCCCAAGTGGAAATGGGAACATATCACGATGGACTTTATTACCAAGATGCCGAGGACGGCGAAGGGGTTTGATGCCATTTGGGTCATCGTGGATCGATTGACCAAGAGTGCCCATTTCTTGGCCATACGGGAGAGTTCATCAGCCGAGAAGTTGGCCGACGTGTACGTCCGCGAGATCGTGGCTCGCCATGGGGTTCCGGTCTCCATTGTCTCCGACTGGGATGTTAGATTTACCTCCCGTTTCTGGCAGAAGTTCCACGAGGAACTGGGCACGCAGTTGCACTTCAGCACAACATTTCATCCCCAGACAGACGGTCAGAGCGAGCGGACCATTCAGACCCTCCAGGACATGTTGAGGGCATGTGTCATTGACTTCAGTGGGAGCTGGGATTCCCACCTACCGCTTGCAGAGTTCGCCTACAACAACAGATATCATTCCAGCATTGGCGCCCCGCCTTTCGAGCTGTTGTATGGACTGAGATGTCGTACCCCAGTTTGTTGGGGTGAGGTCGGACACAGGGTGATGGGACGGACAGAGGTAGTCTTGCAGACTACCGAATAGATTCAGCAGATTAGGCAGCGACTGCAGACCGCTCAGAGTCGGCAGAAGAGTTACGCCGACTGGCGCCGATCCGAGTTAGAGTTTCAGGTCGGTGATATGGTACCCCTGAAGGTCTCGCCCTGGAAGGGTGTGATCCGCTTCAGGAAGAGGGGAAAATTGGGTCCCCGATATATTGGGTCGTTCAGGATCATGGCCAGGGTTGGCAAGGTGGCTTACAGGCTAGAGCTACCGGAGGAGCTTAGTCGGATCCACAGCACTTTCCACGTTTCACAGTTGCGGAAGTGCATTATGGATCAGGGGGCAGTGGTGTCATTGGATGATATTCAGGTCGATGAGTGCTTGAATTATGTTGAGAGGCCTGTGGCCATACTGGAGAGAAAGATGAAGATTCTGAGGAACAGGGAGATACCTTTGGTGAAGGTACAGTGGGAACACCGTAGGGGGTCCGAGTGGACGTGGGAGCCAGAGGTAGAGATGCGGGAGCATTATCCGGAACTGTTCACCGCGGCAGACTTTGAGGACGAAGTCTAGTTCGAGTGGGGGAGAATTGTAACGCCCCGATTCTCAGGTATTGACTTAATATAAAGTTCTTTGATTTCAAGGTCTACTCGACGAGTTGGTTGCCCTACTCGTCGAGTAGCAGCGGGTTGGTCCGCATGTTTTAGTGACCTACTTGCCGAGTCCAAGAAGGGACTCGACGAGTAGGAGCTGGCAGATGAAACCCTAAATCTCGGGGTTTTGCACCCTATTTAAAGGATCAACAGCCTCCCTTCATCCCCCTTGCAGTCTTTTGAGAACCAAACCAACCCTAATTCGTGTGTGTGCTTCATTTTGTGTGTTCTTAGTTTTGGAAGGTGAATCTTAGTGAGGAAAGCTTGGAGAAACAAGTGGCTAGAAGCAAGGAACTTGTGGGGATCAGAAATCTACCTCAGTTAGCATCAGTTGAAGGTATCAAGTCGTCACCTTTACCTCATTTCTTTCTAGATCTCATTTGGGTGAAGTTTAGGGTTATTTTGGGCTTGGTTATGATGTTATTGTGGTGTATGGGCTAGATCTGAAGTTGCAACTTCAGATCTGGACCCTTCTTGGGTTCTAGGTTCATAAAGTTTGGAGCTTGGTCATGTATGAAGCCTTCCTTGAGTGTAAAACTCCATTATAATCTTGGATTTGTCATTAAGAGCCTTTAGAGCCATGTATGCACGTAAAGTTTGCAATTTTACGTGATAAACATGCCTTAGAAGCTTGGATCTGCAATATGGAGCCGCTGCATGGCTTAAAAAGTGTCTGTATGGGTGAAGGTCTGAAGGGGCTCGGCGAGTTGCATAGTCAACTCGGCGAGCCACATGAAGATGGCCATGTACTCGACGAGTTGGATGAACAACTCGGCGAGTCCGTTGAAGATTGCCTTGGACTCGGCGTGTCAGTCGAAGACTTGACGAGTCGGCTATGGTTTTCCCAAACCTTTGGACCCGTATGAACTCGGTGAGTTACAGGGAAACTCGACGAGTCAACCAAGGATTTCATGACTTCTCGAGTTCAGGAAGGACTCGACGAGTCGGGTCAGCATGGACTGTTGACCTCGACTGTTGACTTTGACTTTGACCAAGGGTTGACCAGTTGACCTCTGGGGGTATTTTGGTAATTTGGAAATTTATGGAAAGGAGTTTTATGGTGACTATAGGTGGTGGAGTTCGTGTTGGTGATTCGGGAGTTGAGCTTTCTATTTCCAGTCGGCACTTGCAAGGTGAGTTATCCTCACTATACTAAGGGGTCTAAGGCACCAAGGCCGGCCCATTGGATATGTTATCTTAGCAGTGTTAGATGTTGAGTATAAGTTAGTGTTGCATGCTAGTGGTTATGCCAGTTAGGTAGATCTGTAGGACTACCTATGATGTTATATGATTATTGCATGCTCAGTAGTTATGTTATATGTTATATGTTATGGGGGATGGGTTGAGGTGATACTGCTCCGTGCGGTAACCAACAAACCCAGGAGCATTCCAGATACGGGCTAAGGGAGACCCGTACTGTGGGCTCGATGGCAATCCAGATGTGAGCTCTGGGCCCGAAAGGCAATCCAAACTCACACTGTGGGCCAGTGGTAATCCAGTAGGTGGAGCATTCCAGATACGAGCTGGGGGAGACTCGTACTGTGGGCTCGATGGCAATCCAGATGTGAGCTGCGGGCCCGGTAGGCAATCCAGACTCACACTGTGGGCCCAGGGGTAATCCAGTCTACAAAGTTGTGGACCCATTATATGCTGTTCAGTTTGTTATGTTATTGCTGACATGGTTATATGGACTGTATGTGTATCAGTATTTTGGGGGTAACTCACTAAGCTCTCGGGCTTACAGTTTCAGTTTATTGTTTCAGGTACATCAGGGGATCGCGGCAAGGCGAAGGCGTGATCGTACAGCTCCTCGTGTTTTGTTTATGTTTCTGGGAAAACTCTGATATATACATTTTGAAAACAAGTTTTGTAATAACTAATGGTTTGTGGATTGTTTAGAAAGTTTTAAATTGGCTTGAAATTTTTGGGTGTGACACAACTACTGACTCATCGAGATCCTCCTAAACTCATAAAACCATAAAAACCCTAATTGACTCGCCGAGTTTCCAACCAACTCGTTAAGTCCATGCGTGTCCAAATGTCGGGAAGAACCCTAACTGACTCGTCGAGTCTTCTTACTGACTCGCCGAGTCCATGCAAAGCCAATACAGGCAATTCTTCAACCGACTCGTCGAGTTGACCATGCAACTCGTCGAGTCCCTTCAGTCCATTACTCAATCAGTCGATTTTAAGCTGCTCCAAAGCTCCAAACAGTAGATTTAAGCCCCTAGGGTGATGCTATCACGTAAAGTTGCTAACTTTACGTGCATGCAAGGTTCTATGAAGCTAAAACACTCATAAATAACATTAGGAGAAGGTTTTAGACATGGAGAAGGGCTAAAGCTTCATAAAGCTTGAGGCTTTATGTCCATAAGGCCTTGGGAAGTCAAGATCTGAAACTATGCCCTTGTGACCAGCTCAAATCCGATTGTGACTCCTACCTTGCCCTAAAATGACCATTTCTTTTACTAAAAGGGAGATCTAATAAATGAAATGTAAAGGTGGCAACTTTATACCTCAATCTTGTTGCTACAATACTGGAAAGGCTGGATCTACAAGCTCTTCCTTGTTCCAAGCTCTTAACTCCTCAAGAAATGCTCCAATGCACTTTCTTTTGGTCTCACACACTCAAAAAATGGAGGCTAGCTAGCTATTAGGGTTTCTCTAGACGTGAAGGTGACAAGGGAGGCTTAGGAGGGAAGTTAAGGACCTTTAAATAGGGTGCAAACCCTACAATTTTAGGGTTTTCACTTTCCAGCACCTACTCGTCGAGTCGGGTCCTCCAACTCGTCGAGTAGGGTTTAAAACCCACGCGACTGATTTGGTCTCTACTCGTCGAGTTGGCCTATCAACTCGCCGAGTCGCCTTTAAAACTTGACTCTTGTAGCTTTAGACTTGACAAAGTTACATAAATGGTCCCTGTGGCAGGAACGATTTACATAAATAGTCCTTATGGCATAAAGGGCAAATGAGTCATTTCACAAGGGACTTAACTGAAAAAGTTAACACCGTTCGTCAAAAAGACCGTCTTTGCAAGATTTTGAAACCACGGGGACCATCTACGCATAAAATTTGTCATAAGGACCAAAGTTGGTCAATTGTGTCAACCACAAGGACCATTTATGTAATTTTGTCAAATAAAAATAAGGAAAATATTATTTTATAAAGTTGAAACTTGAAGGATAAAAATAACATTTTTAAAACAGAAAGAGAAAATACTATTTTATAAAATATTTATAAAGTAAAATGTTAAATTTATAATTTTAAAATTGGAAAACGTTAATGATAATAGGATTATGGGATAATTTGCTGAGAGATGTAATATTAATACTATTTTTTATAATTTTCTTTGCAACACGTATTGTGGGCTTTAGCCCATTCCCTGATTCAATTTCGCTTACTCGAACTATTTGAATCATTAGAGTTCAGTCTTGTACCAGATCCAAACAAATACTTGGGTAACCTGAAATGCAGCCATGGTTTTAGGGTCCTGTATGTTGCGGTTTGATTTAGTTATCGGTTAAAATCGAACCATAATTATTACAATTGGTTAATGTATTTCGATATCCATTGGTTAGCGGTTAATGATGGTTTTGGTTAACGGTTTAAATCGGTTAATGGTTATAGTTAATGATTAATATCGGTTAACTATAATGGTCCACGATAACATAAAAATAAAAATATTTTTCAATAAAAATTGAAAAAAACATAAACTCCATTGCTATAGAAAATGAATGATTTTGTATATATAATTGTATTGATAGACTAAGTTATTCTATCTAAATCCAAATAATTACCTTTTGAATTTTCAATTCCTAATATAATTGCGTACCATATATTTAATATTATACTATATTAAAAATATATATTAATGTTATTGGATTCTGTTCGGTTTATAGTGATTCAGTTTTTATTTTTTAGTAATGGTTCAGCTATATCGGTTAATTTGGTTATAGTTCAGTTTTTTGGTTAATATGTTCATCCTTCATGGTTCTGTCATTTTTTAAGATTCTGAATTTCATTAAGGGATAATATCGGTGACCTTTTAGTTTAAAAGGCACCCACAGTTTAGTTTAGTTTATTTATTATTATTATTATTATATATATATTAAAATTGTGAAAAGTTTTAATAGTAAACTTTACTGTAGGATTTTTGTCAAGAATGGTCCCTGTATTATTGTTACTCTTTTATTGTTGGAAACTTTAGGGGGTTTTGTGGAAAATTAAATCCCAAAGGGACTTATGAACAATTTGAAACCGTGTTTAGTGGTTAGGTTATTACTTCCCGATCCTTCTACCACTGCTGCTCCAAATTCCCACCGCTCACCTCACCGCTCTTGCCATTCATTTGGAACGTCAATTGCACCACAAAACCTTCGATTCGCGTCTACGAAGATTTGAATCGAACCCCCTCACCGCGATTGTCGATTCACCGGAGAGATCAACCGATGAGGTCGACGCCTACCAACCCATAAAAAGGTGGCTGGTCAGACCGGCGGCAAAGCTTTTCCCTTTGTTTATTTTTTCTAATCCATTGGTTTTTTTTATTGTTTCAGGGAGGATTTCCAGATACAGTACAAAGAAAAGCATCCGAACAACAATTTCGTTCCTATTCCCAACAAGCCCTTTGTCTTCATCGGACCTGCAATACGCAACCGCTTCTCTTTCCCTGCTCTTTCTCCGACACTGAGCATCACCAAGTTAGATTTTTATCAAACCCTCTTATTATTTGTATTGTCGATTGGTGTCTAGGGTAACATGTTCGATTTTAGGCGGCTTTGATGTCTATCGTGCTCATTTTTCCTCAATTTCCCTAGGTGTTATTTTTTTTATTTATGATTTATTTGATTGATTTTTCATTTTTTTTTCATGCCTCGTCTGTATGGTCCGACTATCTACATGTGTTGATTTTTTTCTTTGCTCCCTGCTTTTGTGGTTGTTCAGAAGCTAACCGAAGAATTTTCGATTCCGACATTCCATACATGTAACATCATCTTTACCTTTCATAAATGCATTTTGACGTATTTAGTCTTTCCTACCTGAGTAACTTCATTTCAGTTTGCAACCTTATGCCTCATATAGGAAAACGAAGTTTGTTATTCAAATAAGGGAGAATCAGGATATTGCATTGAAGAGTGTCAAGACACCACCATGCACAAGTTGCTTCAAACTTCATTTTTCTAATTGGATTATCTGAAACTGCTTGATAAAACTACTTGATTTGTATTTCAGGAATGAGCTATAGAGAAAAGTGAGAAAGAAGTAGAAATAGAGGAAGAGAAAGGCAAAATGAAAAAGAAAGAGATGAAAGTATGAGGATAAGGAGCAGCAGACGTCAGAACTGGTTAGCGAATACATGAAAGATTTTGTTATCAGTCATTTTAGTTTGAATTTTCTTTGGGATGTCATAAATTTCGAAAATTGAGAAATTTTCTTAACATTTGTTTGAATTTGAATGCGAAGTGTTTATGTGTCAGAACTGCAATTATGTGTCAGAACCACATATTGATTAAATTGTTTTAAAACTTCAATTTGATTAATAGACCTATCCAGTATAAGGGTAAAATGGCCATTTACTTATTTAGACAATTGAAATTAGACCTGATTCTATAAAATCTTGAATAATTACCTCACATTTTTAAGTTGTTTCTTCATTCTACTTGATGAGATGTCAACTGATTCAGTTGTGTCTCAGGTATAATGCATTTTAATTTATGATATATTTTTGTCACTTTTTTTTTTGCTACAGCACAGGGATAAATATGCAATTGTTGATCACTGCACGGGACAAGTTAAGTGTCAAGGGAATTGGTGCAATGGTTGATGTTAATCAGTATGCGATGTAATTGAGGCCAAGGGTATAATTGACAATTCGTACAGAAAGTTCCAACCACAACCATTACCTATACCACTAGGAGGTAATGGTTTTCCAAGCTGCTTCAAGTTTACGTACTCTAAGCCTAGGTTTGCCTTTTTAATGTCAATTGTCTTATTCTTTTTAACTCGAAGATTGAGAATAATAATTTTCTTTATTTGAATTCATCTTTTCAGTGATGGAACGATACCTTAGAAAATCTACTCCTATGGGCTGATTTTTAAAGGTACCATGCTACAATAGAAAAAAAAAGCAAATTAATCCCATATCTACACATATTGGTCCTCAACGCTTAAATTTTTCCAATTTCATGCTTCGTTGATTTCAGCTTATGTTTGATTTTGGAGTTTTCTTGAGGGCTTACTCCTCCCGTGACATTCCAGATCCTCTTGCCTCTCATGATCAAGAAGATTCCAGTCTTAGTTGCCAAAAGAAAGGTGCTAAAGCAAACTAGACTTATCAAAAAGCATGAGAATTGACCCAAAGCCCCTTTCAACCAGCTGCTTATGATGGCATTTATGATGTGGATGTCTGGAAGCAAAGTCCATTTTTTTAACATTGTCATTACGTTTTAAGCTCTTTAGCAGCCATTAAGTGCTCTTCAAGGAGTTAGGAAGGTTTTTTTAACCTTTTAAGGATAACAAAGTACACATTCTTGCACCCAACTGTTATTCATTTCCCTGAATTTAGGAGGTATGTTTCTTGCACCCAACATTGAGGCTTCTTCTAATTCATGCTTCTGATTGGGTTTCATCTTACCACCTGCTTATGAGATTGAATTTTCAAGTGGAGTATTAATCTGCACTAATACTATTTGTTCATGTATCTGGTCTCATCTGAACATTAGTTTTTATTCTGCTGAGTTAGAGGAGAGGAACTCATGGATACTTGGTTGTTATTTTAGCACTTAAAACACCTAAATATATGAGGAGAGGATATTCCTTTGGGGAGGAAGAGGTTAGTCTTCTGACTTTTCTCAATGATGTGCCCAAGAAGGACAAAAAGGTAAAAAAAAAAAACGGAATGCTTAAAAGGTTAAAACTTCGGGTGAGTCTCCTTGCTTTATTATATGATTTTATGATTCTCATATAAGTTTCTCATATTATGCCAATTATTATTATTATTACACCTATTCTTCTCGAGCCCTAAATGTTTTGTAGGTGTGCATGTGAGATATAATCAAACATTGACCCAGTAATGTTTTCTGATA
Source organism: Lactuca virosa (assembly GCF_052849685.1). Lineage (NCBI taxonomy): Eukaryota > Viridiplantae > Streptophyta > Magnoliopsida > Asterales > Asteraceae > Lactuca > Lactuca virosa. Next base: position 85,122,670 of record NC_136428.1, read on the forward strand.
AGATTATGAAATTTTGAACATTGCTGTTTTCTTTGAGATATGCTTTCTAACTAGATGCAGTTTTCTTTAAATTAAGTTTTCTAACTAGAGTTTATATATTATTTTTTGTGTCTACGGATGTTGAAAGAAAACGTATACAGAGTGTTTAAGATCAAAGCGATGGTGATTGAAGCACTCGAAAAGTAGGGGAGGTAATTTATTTCTTTTTGGTTGCCTTGGATATGATACAAGTTGAGACTGATATAGAAACTCCGGAGACAATATGTTACTGAAAATTATAGAGCTATCTACTCAAATTTTTAGAGGATACAATACAAGATGGAATGTAATGATAGAAATGTCGTCTTTGGTTATTGCCTATAGCCTTCACATGATATTTTGTCATTGTCACTAACACCATAACCACATGGAATTTTTTTTGACATAAATGCCCTTTTGGTGCCTCTTGATATATCTGGTCTATGCCAAATATGGATATTGTATCCAATGCAAGCTGCAGTATTCATTTGAGTTCTTCTTATTCACCTTTTTTATTTTTTGTCAATATAGCAGCATTTTATAAAATAAGTTTATTATTTATTATGAATCAATAATCTTTTTATATATAGGTCGTTCGTGATGAGTTTGGTATTGTCATAATAGATCAAAAGTGTATATAATTCATTTTTTTTTTTTTTGTGTTTCAATAAGCACTTCAGGTAACAAAAGTGATGGATTCCAGTTTCCATTTTGCATCAAGACCAGTCATGGAATGGAATCACTAATTCCAATTCCAATTCCAATTCCAATTTTGCTTCTCTACAAATCCGCATAGATACAGTTGATGATATAGATAGTCTAATGTATTATTTTCTTAATTCAATGGAATAGTCTTCCATCCATTTCTATTTTGATTTTATCCATTCATTACAGCTGTTTGCATTCCTATCTACTTAATTTGAAGCCCTTTTCCTCCGAAATTCCAAGATTACCTAATTGAAGGTACAAAATCTAGGATTATCTATTGTTCAAGAAGTTTGTGGTCTGGAAAAATACACAGGTTCTACTCATCATTCCAAGTTCTATTCACTACATTAAAAGTACAATGTTGCATCCATCATTTGGGGTTGTATGTGTGCCTAATATATTCTACATGGTGGCAGATATCTAATGCAGGTCATATATATTAAGCAAGATTGAAGGGTCAAGAATCAGTGGTTAAAGCATGAAGACCAAGTCAAGGATCTTTTTTATATTGATTTTGAAAATATGCGGGTTTTTTTTTTACACATTTCTCATTATCTTTCAATTTTTCTCCTATTATTATCCATATTTTTACTTTGTAACTCTTGACTTGGCCTGAGTTCAACATGCTTTGCTCCAAAATTAGTCAATGTATATAATTAACACTTCATTGAAACATCCTAATCTTACTCTAAGCTTCCGCACTTTTAAGATCCTTCAGGTTAAACTTCAAATTCATGGCAGACTTTTCAAGATCTGTTAAGGAATGAAAATAATTGGTTGTAGGTGTTGATTAGGTTGCTGATATGCATTATGGAACTGAATGACTAGGTGTAGAGATGGTTCAATAAAAGAGCTCAAAAATGATTTACAAACTCCAACCAAAAAATTGCCAGCCTATTCTTGAAGCTTTTGAAAGGATAAAAAAGGTATTCAATATTCATATTAGTCGTAGAACCTGCACCTGGACATTATTTCTTTACTTCATTATATAGATTCATTCTTTTTATAAAAGTTGACTATTATAGCCTTCCGGGACAGACTTTGGGTTGATGATTAGGTATTATGCAAAGAAAGGGGACAAGCATCAACCAAGAGAAATGTTTGGGGTCTGAGGTATGTACCACTGCCATCATTTATGTTAAATCTTATTACTTTCTTTATATGGTCTTGACTACTCATTGGATTTTAAATTTTCAACAATAACCTAATGTTTCTTTCCTGGGATGCAACTTATCAGGGAATTGCTGGTGTACAGTTTGATGTTGTAGGATAGGGGTAATTTAGAAATCAAGGGTATGCACAATCAAGGCAGAATATGATACAAGAAGCTCCAGTGGAAATGCCATACAGGCAGGTTCTGATCACCGAATCTCTCATCAACGATCACGACAAAGACACTGTGCTCATGCTCGACATGTTCCAAATAATGCAGGAGAACATGAGTGCAGCAACAGACATCTGCAAAAAAATCGTTGAAGACCACCGAACACCATAAGGAACCACACTGTTGTAATCGAATGCCCTGTAATGATCTATTAATGATGTAATGATCTATTAATGAATCGATATCTTTTTATCGTCATCTCTTGATACATTTATCTACTCCAAAAACAAAACTATACAAACGAAAACAGATATGATTCGTTGTATATTTAAAAAGGGTATGGAATGTTTTGGCTAACTGTTCGACCCAATATCATACGACCATATCAACTCCCCCTGCCCCCCGCGAAGCGGGGGTTACCACTCTAGTTAGTATTATTATTATTATTATTATTATTAAGGGATATAGTTCAGTTTTAAACGGCTAGTTATTATTATTATTATTATTATTATTATTATTATTATTATTAAGGGATATAGTTCAGTTTTAAACGGTTAGTCTGGTCCCCTTACCTAGTGTAACTAGTTTACTGCCATATATGCAAGTTTATTGGGCGGTGTAAGGTTTAATAGATACGCAATAATGCTTTGTGTGTAATTAATTACCAACGTGACATTATTGTGGAGAACTTGGTCCCCAAGCTTGTTAGTTTGGCTATGACCCACTTATAAAAGCAAGGAAATAAATCGATCAAACTAAGAAATTTATTAACCCAATTCGAAAAATACTTGTGTCTTCTTATTTAAACTATATAAACCGATGAAATTGAAAAAGTTTTCCTTTAACGGGCTTAGCGCGCACAAATTTATCCCCCCCATTGTGTGAGTGTGACGTTATATGTTTGGATATGCGAAACGAAATATCGCATGTTGGTAGCTGAAAGAGGAACTGTCGAATGAGATGAAGTGTATGAGCGATGCGCTTCAGTCTAAAATGTGTGCGATTAAGAGGAAGATGCAACTATACAAGGTCTCATTCTTTGTTTGTATAGTGGGGATTATGGCGAGCTTTATCATCTTGCAGTAATGTTAGAACATTACTATAGTGTTCTCTTTTGTTAATATTGGGTATATGTATGTATGGTTAGATTAAGGTGTAGCAAATGTGTTGGGTTAAGGAATTGTAGTTTGTTGATGAAGTCCTGAAGAGTTTTATGCAATTTTGTTAATTCTAATTTGGTTGATCATTGTATGATCACTGTTATAATAGATTTTCTAAGCTATTAGACCCAATGGATATGATATATACATGTTTGACTATTCGTCTGTTTTGCAAGTTCTTTCCATTTTTTATATATATAATGCACAATGCGTACAGTTTTATGTCCAATTATTAAAGTACATAATACTTTCTAATTGTATTTCTTTTGTTTACAGTTTTAAATAATACACCTTTTGACAGTTAAATAGGGAAAATACACTAGTGTGAACTTCATTACATACAATATAGTGTCAAACATTACCAATTGTGCTTTCATTGCACTTGATCAGGTGACACAATTGTGCATTGTTGACCAATTGTGCTTTCATTTCCCTTGATTAGATGACACAATTAGAAAAACATTGGACCACATGACATAATTACATAAAGATTGAACCACATCGATGACCAGTTGTGCTTTCATTTCACTTCGGTAATGAACCAAAGTGATGTAATTTCCATTTCACTTGGGTAATGAACCAAAGTGCCTGTAAGTTCTTTATAGAAAAATTTAGGACCAATTATTGAATTATTTAGTGCAACTTCCATAAAGTAACATACTTGACATCAACCACATATTCCTATAAATTTACTAAAACAAACATTTAGTTTCTTGAAACACACAACAAAATTGAGTCACAATAAACCATAAGAAATTGACAATAAAAAACTTGTATGTGGAACACCACATACTCCACTCAAACCTAATCTATTGCCATTGGTTTTGCGGCATTGATTCCTTCACCATTCTTTCCTTTAACCATTTTTCCAGTTTCTTTTTAATAATCCTTTGTATTTTTCTAACCCTTGTATGAGAAACATTAACTTCATTAATGCACTCTATATTCACCAATTCACCTTGCGTAGTTTCATGGTGTGCCACTTCCCCCATATTCACATCTTGACGATGCACTCCTTTTATGTTCACAAATTCATGAGTTTCTCTCATCTTATGTTCACAACTTCCTGAGTTTTTCTCATATTTTATTTTTTACACCCTTTGTCTTCAAACTCTTTTAACTCCATCAAAACATACGTAAAGCTTGCTAAAATAATTCTTACCATCTATCATTGAGTTCACATCTAGTATAACAACATATCCTAGATTTGATCTTCTAATCTCTTTACTATATAACCAAAGTTTAGCACAATGTTCTACAATGCTATCTTTAATAAGATACAAAGTATGTTTCTTGGTTCTTGTACACTCTCCCATACTCACATATATGCCAAAATTCATTTAAACCTCTTTCTACACTCATTTTCTGTTTATATATGATTTATGTAGTGTAATTACTACCAATTCAACAATAACAAACAAAAAACCCTAATTTTCTATCATAATTATGACAAGAAGTAAGAGACATGATTTGGAAAGAGTGCTCATCACACATCCTTGAAGCCCAAAGAATAAAGGTACACAATCTATAACAACATTTACCAAGAGCCTTCTACTATCATTATATATATTTTTTTTAAAAGTTAATAGCTAGAGGTGCACAAATGCAGGATCCGATCCGGTTTTGATTACGTCATGAAAAATCCGATCCGGTCAAGATCAGATCCGGATCCGGTCAAAATCCGATCCGGTTTCAACCATAATCTGAATCCGATTTCAAACCGGTTTAAACTGATTGTTAGTGGGTTTTAGCGGAAATTGGGGCGGATTTGGATCCGATTTTTGGAAAATCTGGTATCAAATCCGATTTTTTCTGTAGGATTAGGATCCCGTTTGAATCCGATGGAACGGATCCAATCCGATCCGGTTTGGTCAAATCCGATTTTTTCTGTAGGATTAGGATCCCGTTTGAATCCGATGGAACGGATCCAATCCGATCCGGTTTGGTCAATTCCGATTTTGACCAAAACCGGTTTTGGGATCGGATCGGTTTCAAATTGAGGATCCGGTTTTTGTGTGTATCTCTATTGGCAGCCATTGAAAACTGCATAATTTCATAACATGTGTTTCAATTGTTTTGGATTTTGAAACCACATATCTAACACATGCTTCTATTTCTGTTGATATACAACTTTATTAAATTTTGTTTACATTTCAACTTGTATGTCATTCTCACCCATCTTAACATCTAGGTTCCTCCCTAGGTAGTCTTTTAAGGATGAGGTTTCCCTTATGGAAATGCATACTAAAAACGAGTCATTTTTGTTCATGTTAAGACGAGTGATGAAAACATTTACAACTAACTCATCATGCAAATCTCCTCCAAATCTGGTATAGTTGGTTGTCTGTCATTAGGACTGTGGCCTTAATCTTTCCTTTCATACAACCACTCCTCCAAATTAGTACCGAAGTCGTCTATATACATGGGGAGTACACAGTTATATCTATAATCAATGTCGATGAACTTAGCATAATCAAGCTCATTGGATATTACCCTCAATCCTTCAGGAAAGGGAAACTCAAGAAAATAGTACAACTTCACACATTTATCTTGTTTATATCTTTCCAGAAAAGCTACACATTTGTCTTTTCCATTTCATCAAAATACATGTTTTCAAACTGGTGATATATACCATTAGAGTAAGCAGAAGTATACCTGGTAAATTTTCCTTGAAAGTGCACATCAACCTTCATGTATTGTGTAAATTTTCTCTTGTGTATGGAAGGATTTATCAGGTAAAGGAGGAAGCAGAAAGAAGAGGGGTTGATCTATGATCCTAATTTAAAATCATAATTCATTTTGTTCATTATGACGTACATGGACTTATCTATGTGGCACCTCATTTAGTGACTTGGCATTCAATTGATATTATGTGGCAATGTAATTTAATAAATAGGCAAGAGTTATCCGGGTTACCCCTTCACCTCTCTGACAAAGTACGTTTTGAATCCAAGACAATCAACTTTACGCCCCTACAAAGACAAAAAAACTTGGGGGGCCTTTTAAACAAAAATAGACAAGTTCGTTGGGACTTTGTGACATTATCCCTTTGATTAAGAACCATATTTGATAAATAGTAACTTTGACAAACCTTTCCTTCATCTCCGGAAAATTTCTAGAAATTTTTAGAAAACTAGAGTCAAAATTCAAATTCGAACTGTGCTTTATAAAATTTAAAACCCATCAATCAGTCATTTTATGGCGAATTGGCTACTAGAAATTAACCATAACATAAAGCACAATGTATAATATCAATAAGATTTGTTGATTTATGTTTAAAGCAATGCGTCTTATGTTTAAAGCAATGCGTCTGTGACATCCCCCATTTTTCAGAACCAATTAAAACATTTTTCTTTATGCTTTAATATTTGAGATGCGGAAATTCCCAGTAAAACAATTTTTTTGAGATAACAAAATTTGTTTCGTTTAGTTAAAACCCTAAGGATGCCATCGTTCATATCAAAACATACATCACAACGTAAATATTAAAAGGTCCGGAAACTACTTATTACACGTACATCTCTTTATTCTACTCAGCATCCTAACTAGACTTCGACAGCCTTACATTCGTTACCTGTGATGCATAAAAAGAGTGGGTTAGGTTTGGGCAATTGTTTGACTGCACAACTAGGGGAGTCCATGTCCAGTGTAAGTCAAGGTGACTAATGTTCAGAGATTTGATAAATATGGTATCCCATTTTATCTACGTCCATGGGTTATAAGTCCATGCTAGCAACGTAATTCACTAGACAGCCTAGAATAATCAAGTGTTGTCATCTACTCTGGTCGATGACCCATACATACTTGCCCGTTGTCTGATCTGGACCAACCATTTCTAGCCATCCAAGAAAGAGGAGAAACATTCTGCTCTGATCTCACACACTCTACTCCGGTCATGAGACCTATTCGATGTCAACCTTAAATTGAACTAAGCAACCTTTACAAGTCTTATTTTTAAACCTAAGGTAATACTTATAACTAAGGGCAATCGATTTCCGCTGCGGTTTCTAATCCAATAGTATTATCCTAATTACACAAATAACATACAACGCAGATTATGGTCTTAATAATAACTCCGCAATCACTTGACAAAGTGTTTGGTGATTGGTGAAACGGGAAGAGCTTCGCCTTACACATTTCCAAAAGACCTAGATGTACATAACGACTAGTCTTAGTCTAATTTCATGATTTATGAACTATTATCCTATGGGTTTAGATTCCTCAAGATTCCTAAATTCTACTTCAAGATCTATATAAGGAATAACCAGGTAGGATCATATCGGAGGTATGGTCCATTTGGTATACAAAGTATACTGTTTGGAAATCTCACTTTAAACACCTCACTAAATCAAGCCTAGTCATCACTCATGTAAGTAGATCAATTAGTATAATAACTTGGAATCACTGATAAATCTTAATTATAGATTCATAATAATGACTATGACTATAATTAAAAGTTACACTTAACATAAAGTAAGTGTAGCTTAACTTACAATGATTTTTGATGAAAACCGGGATCTAAAAGGGCATAATACTGACTTGGAATCTCCTACTCGAATGCTACTACTCAGATGAGTACTCAGGGGTGTCGCAAGGCTTCGCCACAGAACAAAAACAAAGGAAAAAGGGGCTAAAACAGAGTAAAACTCGAGAGAATATCGACTGAAATGGTGTGAGGACGAAGGAGTGAATTAGCTGCTATTTATAGGATGGTTTCTTGGGATGCACGCCACACACCATAGTGGCACGTCGTGCACTATGATGGTGTGGCTCTTCAAGCCTGCTGAAACGTGTCACGAATTGGGTGGGGATGGGTGGCAGCTTCTAGAAGCTTCTGCGCGTCGCGCATGCGCGTGCCGAATTTTAGATTTTCAAAATTACGTAACTTCTTCATACGAACTTTTTTTTGACGTTCTTTATATCCTCGAAAATCTCTCGACGAGATCTACAACTTTGATTTAGACTCCGTTGGCTAAGTTTGATTTTATATTTTTCACACACGCATAGACTGTTAAAGCCCGTATAAAAAACATAACTCTCTCATCCGATGTCCGTTTTTGACAGACTTTATATCGTTGGACTCCTATTAACGAGATCTTCAAATATTGTTTAGATTATGTTGGCTAAAAATCGACCGATCAAAAATTCGATTTCTGAGCTGTATATTGTTACGCTGAAACTTAGAAAAGTCATAACTTCCTCTTACGAAGTCAGATTTAGACGTTCTCTATATGCATGCTCCCGGTTTAACAATTACTATGACTTTTGTTTAGATTAATTAGGCTAAAAGTAATTTGTCAAAAATTTACTTTTTACGATATACTACAACTTGGTTAAGATTCTTTATCCTAAATAATCTTTTATCATCAACGCGTATTTTAATTTTATTTATTTTATTATTAAATACTAATAATAATTTACACATAATATCCTATAAAACACGTAAGCATATATATATATATATATATATATATATATATATATATATATATGAATAATCATTTCTTATTCATTCATATAAAGATTACAATAGTTGACCAAAGTGATTACAGACTATGACTAATCTAGTAGGAAACATGGGCGTTACAGAGTCATGCCTTCAATAATAATAAGGACCAAATATCTCCTCTTGTTTTCTCTATCTTTGGCTCTTTGCTGCCTTTAGTCGCAACTGCTTTTCATGATGCGGTTTTCTAAGACCAATCTAATGAACCAGTCCTCTCCTTTTTATGATGTATGCCTTCTGCAATAGGCACACCGAGAGGGGTCGTGGTCTATGTGTCCACGATCGTTGTTCGTGAACACTACCCTAAACCTTCATGGTGGGGCGTGGTTGTTCTTGTTAGAGATGCAAAAAACGAGTGACAACGGCCAATAGAGAGCCGTTTGAACCTTCCCATCTTTGACTTGCTTTGACTAGCCGTTTGTCGACATTTTTTGATTTTTTTTTAAAAACAACCATTTACCTATATAAATACCACAATACACAACCTCATTTTTACACTAGTCTTCTCTTTCTCTTTTAAACATTTACACACACAACTTTCTTTACAACAAAAAACCATGGATTCCAATCAAAATACCCTCCCCCCCCCCTAAATTATCGAAACTGCAAATCCGATAATGCTTTTGTGTTAGATACAACTCCCCGCCAATACCCGAACATGGAATCACGTCAAGGTGGTTTTATGAATTTGCTCCAAATCGGTTCCCCTATCCAACAAACACAACTTTTCCAACAACAATCCCAAGCTTTCACGCCTGATCAATAACCTTATCAACAAAAATTTCAACCCGATTTCGTATACCAACAACCTTTCCAACCACAACCTTCACAACCATAACCATCACAACCACCACTTTCATAACCCCCTCATTCGCCGGACTTTGTATCGAAAACACAACCTTCACCACCACCCCAACCAAAAAAAGAAAGGAAAAAAACCCGTTCGAACCAATACAACCGATAGGGTGCCATGGACAAAAGAGGAAGAAGAGAAGTTAGCAGATGCGTGGGTATAGACTTCCCAAGACCCAATGGAAGAAGATAGTCAAACCTTTAATTGTTTTTGGGAGAATGTGTGAAGCGTGTTCTTTGAGTTAATGGTAAGTGAAAATCAAAATCCCGACCAAATTAGCTCGAAGTGGTGCGATTTGATGCTAAAATGGACCGAATTTGGAGAAATTTACAACAACCTCAACAACTTACACAAAAGTGGATCAAGCAGTTCGATATGTTTAAGGTGACCTTCAATCAATATGAAAACACAACGAAAACCCGCAAAGCTTTTCCATATCTCAAACGGTGGCTAAAATTGAAAGATGCTCCAAAATGGAAAGAGCAAACCAAAGGAACTTCACAAACCTATTCCAGATCAAAGCATTCAAGAAACCTCGATGCAACTTCCCAACAATCGGACGAGCGGACACACATCGACATCAACGATGATCCGATAGATCTTGAAAACGAGTAACCTCTTCATCAGCTTGTTGGAAGAAATAAAGCAAAAAAAGCGGGTTCATCGGCTTCGGGATCTAGCGTTACCGATCATTTTGTAGACAAATTTAATTGATATGTCCAAATACAAAAGAGAAATGCGGAGATGTTGAATCAGGTGGAAAAAATGGTAGAAGCGCAAACATCATTTCAAGAGGCACACACGACGCTTCAAAACAAAAACCGATATGCAGATATTGAAAATGAAAGCGAACGACCTCGAGGGCGAAAATATGGAGATATAGGAACAGGGGGTAGGTTTTTTTTTGTTTTTTTTGTTTTTTTTTTGTTTTTAATGTTTAACATTTTTATGTTTTTTTTAACGTTGCATTTTTTTTAATTAATGTAAATTTTTTTAAAGTAATTTCTTATTTTAATTGAATTAAAAAAAAAACTAGCTTTAAAAAAAGTTATATGTTTTATAGTATTTTTGAATTTAAAAAAAAAATAATATGGAGTGATGTTTTAGTGGTAGGTATACCATAGATTTAATGGTTGAATGTGGTAATGATACGACACTCATCTAAGTAGTGATTATTATTTTGGACGTAATAAAAACAAATTTGAGAGAAAGTGTCACATAATTTCTTCAACAACCGTCCGTGCCTCATTTTCTTTTTGATTTTGTTTTTCTTCTTTTAAGTTACTTAGCTTTTAATAAAGACCTTAATTTCTAATTAATTACAATACAACAATTTTTGGCCATAAACAACACATAAATTTGTATAGTCCAAACATATAAAACACAAATTGTTGTGTATGGTTAAACCTGTTATGTACGGATCATCACCGTTGAACATGTTACTACTATAACTTTCTAATTATTTAATTTACATTATATCATACCTATATGAAATCATTAAACTCCAAACTCTCTGGAATATCCAAGTTGAACATGTTACTACTATAACTTTCTCTCTCATCCTCATTGCTGCTATTATTGATTATTTATTCCAAGTTGAACATGTTACTACTATAACTTTCTCTCTCATCCTCATTGCTGCTATTATTGATTATTGTTGATGACGAAACTAATGGTGTAGGGCTCGGCATGGATGATGAGTCATAGTTGACATGTTGGGTTGTAGGTAAATCATTTCCCCCATATGATGGTTGAAAATTTAAGCTTTCAGATGCTTGTTTGTTGTAATTTGGAATGTCAAAACAATCGTCCGTCACGCATGTACGCATCATAACATCTTGTATGGTATCACATTTAAGGTTAACCAAGCTCTCTGGAAAATCTTGCATATCATTTGTTTGCATGAGGTGTCTTGGATTCAAAATTCGAGTGCTTGGGACACTTAAAGGTCGATTTTGCTGATTAAGAGTCGGGTTCATAGGATTTAAGAGGCGATTGAAAAACAACTCATGGTTTTCTTTATTTGATGAACATGAGGATGATCCCAAGAATGTGGCAAGCGTTAGAACTTGAGGATTTACAAGAGTTTGAAGGTTAAGTAGGTTTGAGAGATTAAACCAAGCTGAATTCAGTATGGATGAAAGTTCCAAGAAGTCAATGCGAGGATTATGAGTCACTGGATCAATTCCATTCTTGAGTAGCCTTTTCCGTATGTGGGTGTTCCAGTAGTTCTTGATTTCATTGTCCGTTCTTCCAGGTAAGCGAGCAGCTATTAATGACCACCTATATATATAGCCATATTGAACTAAGTATAGTATAGCTTAGACCTTTGAAAAGTTGACAAAAAAATGGTGGAATGATGTATTTCTGTTCAGAAACCTCTAATAAAGTGAAATATAAATGGTATAAAACATTCCTTTTATAGAATATCTAAGCAGCGAAAATGAAGCAGTATAATGGTATTTAGATTGTATCTCTGTTCAGAATATCTAACTAGCGAAAATTAATATGATCTTAAAACTTTAATGCGCATTAATTTTGAGTAGTGAACTTAAATTAACTCACTTATTCCCAAGAATGCTATGTAGTTGGATGATGGTTTCTTCTTCTTCAAATGAAAATCTTCCTCTCTTTATATCAGGCCTCAAGTAGTTTGTCCATCGAAGGCGACAGCTTTTTCCACATCTCTGAAGCCCTGTTATAATCAAATATTAACATATTAGAAAAGGAAAAAGGTAATATTGTACTCTTTTAATGCAACCACAAATGATACTTACCAGCGTATTTGGGAAGGCTTCGCCATTTCCCAGGTCCATGTGCTCGAATGTATTGGATGAGTTTGAGATCTTCTTCTTCTGTCCATGGACCTTTTTTAAGCCCATCTTTCTCAAATGGCAGTTTTCTCATTTCTAGCTCTCTTTATCCCAACTGATCCCAAGGCTTTCGTTACTACTATGATCAGATTGTAAATATTAAACTCGGTTTTTTGGCAAGAACAATTGAGATTGGTAGGTCCAGAACGGAGGATGACTATTCCCATGTATATATAGAAGAGATTTTGTGGCAAAGGTTACGTAGTCAACAAGAATTCACACCGGCCACTCTCTATATCGTTTGGGTAACTAGGTGAAGGTAAATGTATTTGGATAAAACCGACACATGCTGAGTAATCAATGGGATTGACCTTTCTCTTAAAATTAATGGTGGGTGAGGTTGTTGGAAATTTCTATGAAGTTTCTTCTTCTTCTTTACACACACACTTCGTGATATCATTTCTTTTGATGTTTTACTTCCCTTGAAGTGGAAACATCCATGAACTTTCTTTAGTTCACATTAATTTGCTTTTAATTATATTATGTATTTTTTTTTTCTTTTTTGAAAACGACATTATTAAGGAAAGATAACTAGCTGCAATGAAACACTACATTCGATAAGAGTACTACAACGTACGCCATTTAATCCGGTTCAACTTACATCCTTTCCTCGTACCATGAGGATTAATCCACAAGAAAGTCACTGATGGCATCTCATTTGTGACATGATAATTGGAAGATTATTCCTAAATTCCACATGTCCCGTAACATACACATTCGTCAACAATTTCATTGGCCAAGTAATATCAACTGCATCAGGCTTCTCCATAGCGACCCTAAACATGTAATTAAGAGAGTCCATGCAAATTAAGATAAATATAGGTGGGTACCCAGCGAAATTTACACAACCGGTACCAAAGGTTTCTAAAATATTGGAACCGGAACTGATTGGATCGGTTTTCAATATTTTGGAATATCAAGTGCTTCTCGATCAGGGGAACTGCTTTAAAAAAAATATTTAAAGAATTAGTTACTCTCCATCTTCATTCTACTCCATAAAAGTAATCCATACCCCATCGATCTCTTAACATAAATTACTGTAGTCAAATTTGAAAATGGAAAAAAATTAGAGATAAAATATTGGCAACCAAAAAGTTGGTTTATTTATCGAAATGTAGTTTTGTGATTCTCTACACCTATTTAGACAATTACCAGCCCTATATATATATATATATATATATATATATATATATATATATATATATATATATATATATATATATATATATATATATATATATATATATATATATATAGAGGAGAGTTCAATTGAGAAAAAAAAAGGTTGAGAATGAGAGAATCATTCTCAGCCACACAGTTATTTTACCGCAAAACACTTGGACGTACCGACGGAAATGGATAACGGATAAATATGTGTTTTCCAACCAAACATGTTTTCTTAAACTATGCTAATCATTACCTTAATATACACAAAAACATACTCTTTTTTTGTTTTTTTATTTTTAGAAAACCATTTTTATCGAAAAATTATTTTAAATATATCAAAATTCATAACTTTTTATTCTCTATAAATAGACATCCATATTGATATAGTTTTAAGATAAAATAAAAAATTTATTTTTTTTAAAGTTTCAGATCTCGTTATTCATAAGTGAATAAAAATCTGATCAGATTTTTATTACAGTACATTCGTTATTCACTTATGAATAAATGTATGCTTTTTTTATATAGTTTAAGTATCGTTCATATATGAATATGACACGTAATAAAGTTTTTTTATTTAAAATATATTTTTTACATCATCTTTCGTCATATATTATATTTATATATGAATAAAACGTGTAGTAGTTGTCGTCATATTTTATATTCATATATGAATAAAACATTTATCTATTTTTGTTACAGTTAATTTGTTATTCATATATGAATAAGTACTATAAATGATACTTAAACTGTAAAAAAAATTAATTATATATTTTTATTCATAAGTGAATAACGAATGTACTGTAACAAAAATCTGATGCATTTTTATTCACTTATGAATAACGATAGCTGAATATATAAAAAAAATAATTTTTTTATTTTATCTAAAAAGCATATCAATATCGATGTCTATTTGTAGAGAATAAAAAATCATGAATTTTGGTAAAGTTAGAATCATTTTTCGATAAAAATAGTTTCTTAAAAATTAAAAAAAAAACTATGTTTTTGTATATATTAAGGTAATGATTAACATAGTTTAAGGAAACATGTTTTGTTGGAAACACATGTGTATTCCTTATCCATTTATGCTGGTACAACGGAGACTTTTGCGGCAAAAATAAATGAGTGGCTGAGAATGATTCCCCCATTCTCAACCTTTTTTATTTTCTTAATTGAACTTACCTCCATATATATATATATATATATATATATATATATATATATATATATATATATATATATATACTCCCTCCGTCCCAAAATTATAGTACATCTTTCGTTTTTGGTTTGTCCCAAAATAATAGTATTCTTTTAAAAATAAATAACATTTTTACCAAAATACCCCTCATTATTACTTAACCAATTAAACATTTAATAGAACATTAAATATAAAGTAAGGACAAAACTGTCATTTTATTGTATAAAGTTATTGGTAATTAATGTTTCCTTAATCTGTGTGTTTTTTTTGTCTGTAGACAATAATTTTGGGACGGAGGGAGTATATATATATATATATATATATATATATATATATATATATATATATATATATATATATATATATATATATATATATATATATATATATATATATATAAAGCGTTCAATCGAGAACATTTTTATTACGAAAACACTTGAGAACAAATTTGGACTACACAATTCTTAAATTAAAATAATCAAATAATATTAATATAAATATAAAAAAATTAAAAAACTCATTAACCAACATGATTCACCACTCAAACAAAACCACCCACCTCTACCACCCATCACTACCACCCCCACCCACCACCCAACACCATCATCACCGCCAACCACCACCAACTACGACCACCACCTATCACCACCGACCACCCCCCCCCCTCGCCCACCACCCACCAAAGCCACCATGCGCCGCCACCACCAACCATCACCACCCACCTCCACCACCCATCACTACCACCCACCCACCACCTACCATTATGACCACCAATCAGCACTACCACCAACCACCACCCGCCACCATAACCCTTCACTACTACCAGCCTCCACCACCCACCACCACCACCCCACCCACCCACCACTACTACCACCACCCTCCTCCCGCCCACAACCCATTAAAGCCACCACCCGCCACCACCACCCCCACCCCCACCACCCACCACCCATTACTCACCCATCACCACCACCCGCTTCCACCACCCATCACAACCACCACCCCCGCCCGCCCACCACTACTACCCGCCTCCACCACCTATCACCACCACCTTCCACAACCACCCCCACCCACTACCTACCAAGACCACCAGCACCATCACTACCGACCATCACCACCACCAACCATCACCCATGACCACCACCACCACCACCACCCACCTCCATTATCACCACCACCCACTACCACCACCACCAATCACCACCCATCACCCACCTACCACCACTCATCACCATCACCCGCCTCCACCACCCGCCACCACCACCCCTACCACCACCCATCATCACCACCACCGAGTACCACAAACACCCACCTACCACCACCATCCCTACCACGACCCACTAACATCATCACCACCTACCACCATCACCACCAACATTACCACATGCAACCACCATCCATCACCACCATCCTATATCACACACCCATCAACACTACCACCAACAACCCACCCACCACTTGTGAAACGTCCCAAAAATACAACCCAAAAATTTTTGTTCGAAAACATTACTAAAACCATAATATCAATTATCATATAATGAAATCATGAGTCGTGTATCTCAAATGTCATAATAAATGTATCAAATCAAAACCGATGTCAATATCATGTCAAAAATATCAGAGTCTACCTCCCAGGCTAAAACTGTGGTGTGTGCCATGCTATCATCCCGAGCCCTTCCCTTTGCTAGCTGAAGTACCTGAAACCAAAACTGAAACTGTAAGCACGAAGCTTAGTGAGCTCCCCCAAACTACCACATACCATACAATAACATATAAAGCAACTACTGGGCCTTGCCCACTGCATCGGACCGAAGTCCAAAAACTGCATCGGAACGAAGTCCGGAACTAACCAGGGCCTTGCCCACTGCATCGAACCGAAGTCCGGAACTAACCAGGGCCTTGCCCACTGCATCGGACCGAAGTCTTGAAACTGCATCGGACCGAAGTCCGGAACTAACTGAACATAGCATGGCATAATCATAACTACTAGCATAAACACGTATACTGCATACTGCATCGGACCGAAGTCCGGAACACATAACACATAGACAGGCTTGAATCACAAAGACATCAAGCACACTGAACTATTGCATCGGACCGAAGTCTGGAACTACTGCTAACTAAACGGGCCGGCATTGTGGCCGTAGACCCGTTCCTACTGGAAGGAAACTCACCTCGAAACGCTGGCTGCTGAGATGCTAAATCTGAAACTGTCTACTGCTGCTCCGAAACTCCCCGGCTACAAATCCCATAAACACTAAATCAAATACTGATAGCTACTCTCAGGGTAAAATGACCATTTTACCCTTCTGATAAGAGTCAACGCTAAGGTCAAAGTCAACTCTCAGTCAACCCAACTCGCCGAGTCCCTCTACCGACTCGTCGAGTTCAAACGGTCATAACATCGGGACATCTCGATTCTACTCGTCGAGTCTCACCTTGGACTCGTCGAGCTCTTTTGTTTCTGAGTCTCACTCCTGTCCAACTCGCTGAGTCATCTCCTTAACTCAGTGGTATCACTCATAATCGAAGAAGGGTTTGGGGACATCGATCCGACTCGTCGAGTCCCAAGAACAACTCGGCGAGTCCATTGCATGTTCAGACTATACAGTTGTTCCTAGGTGATTCCACTGCCTCCAATTCATAGATATGGACTCCTTAGGCTAGAATAACACGTAAAGTTGCTAACTTTACGTGCATGCATGATGCAATGAAGCTAAATCACCCAAAACAAGCTAGAAATGAGAGTCTAGGGCATAGAACGGGATCTTGGCTGAATAAAGGTGGTAACTTTGAGCTTCTGGAACTCAAGAGTGCCTAGATCTAAAGTCCTTATAGTCCCAAAAGCTCTCTACACGAAATTATCTTGGAAGGGACCCCAAAAGTGGCAACAACAAGCTTTCAAGAAGATCTAAGTGAAAATAAGTCAAGGTACAAACTTTATACCTTCAAGAGCTCTGAAATGCAACTAAAAATCTGGATCTTCTGCCTCTTCTTGAAACACCAATGGATCTCTTCCTTCTCCTAACTTCAAATCACACAAAAATGGCAAGAAAGGCTTTAAGACACTCAATGGTTGCTAGGGTTTCGAGAATGGACTGTGGATGTGATGGAGGCTGGGGTGAGGACTCATAATGATGCTTAAATAGGGTGCAAACCCTAAGGATTAGGGTTTCCTCCTGATGGACCTACTCGCCGAGTCCATTTCCGACTCGTCGAGTAGTCCACTTAAACCGCGGTCCAGCTCGCACCTACTCGACGAGTTAGGGCTACCAACTCGTCGAGTAACTCTTATAAAATGAACATTTAGAGAATTACTTTCGTACCAGGAATGGGGCGTTATAATTCTCCCCCACTTGTCTTAGACTTCGTCCTCGAAGTCTGCTGAATCTGAAAACAACTCCGGGTAGTGCTCCCTCATCTCCTCCTCGGGCTCCCATGTCCACTATGAACCCTTCCGGTGCTGCCACTGCACCTTCACTAACTGAACCACCTTGTTCCTCAAGGTCTTCGTCTTCCGATCTAAGATCGCAACTGGTCTCTTGATATAATTCAGGCTGTTATCAACCTGAATATCCTCCAATGGTACCATTGCTGACTCATCCACCAAACACTTCCGTAACTGAGAAACATGGAAAGTATTGTGGATCTGGCTAAGCTCTGCTGGAAGATCCAAACGGTAAGCAACCCGACCCACCCGGGCCAAAACCCTAAAGGGACCAATGAACATGGGGCCCAACTTGCCCCTCTTCTGGAACCTGATGACACCCTTCCAAGGTGACACTTTTAGGAGGACCATGTCGCCCACCTGAAACTCCAAGTCTGAACGCCTCCTGTCGGCGTAATTCTTCTGCCGACTCTGCGCAGTCTGCAGTCTGCTACGGACCTGCTGGATCAACTCTATGGTCTTGAGCACCACCTCAGTGCTCCCGATGACCCTCTGACCGACCTCTCCCCAACAAATCGGGGTCCTACACTTCCTCCCGTAAGGCATCTCGAACGGAGGGCGGTCAATACTGGCGTGGTAACTGTTGTTATACGAAAATTCTGCTAATGGAAGATACGTATCCCAACTACCACCAAAATCTAGAACACATGCCCGCAGCATGTCCTCGAGGGTCTGAATCGTCCTCTCGCTTTGCCCGTCCGTCTGAGGGTGGAAAGCGGTGCTGAAGTGAAGACCAGTCCCCATCTCGTCATGAAACCGCTTCCAAAACCTGGAAGTGAACCGGACGTCTCGATCGGATACTACTGATACATGCACTCCATGCCGTGCCATTACCTCGCGCACATAAATATCGGCTAGCTTTTTGTCCGATATGCTCTCCTGAATCGGTATGAAATGCGCGCTTTTGGTCAGCCGATCCACTATGACCCAAATCGAATCAACTCCACGTGCGGTCCTGGGAAGCTTAGTGATGAAATCCATAGTGATATCCTCCCATTTCCATACGGGAATGTCTAATGGCTGCATCTTGCCGTGGGGTCTCTGGTGTTCCGCCTTGACCTTCCTGCAGGTCAGGCATCTCTCCACATACCAAGCTACGTCCCGCTTCATGCATGGCCACCAATAATCGGGTCAAAGATCTCTATACATCTTCGTCGCCCCTGGGTGGATGGAGAACCGAGACTTGTGGGCCTCATCCATCAGCACCTTCCGTACTCCTCCCCAGTACGGTACCTAAACTCTCCCATGAAGGGTCAACAATCCTCGACTGTCATAGTCAAAGGAAGCTACTCGGCCAACAATCCTCTCACACTTCTGCCTCTCCTCTTTCATGCCCTCAACCCGTGCCTCTCTAATCTGCTCCAACAATGGAGTAATCACTATCATTCTCAGACATATATCCCTGATCGGGGCTGCTACCGCCTTGCGGCTCAGGGCATCGGCCACTACGTTGGCTTTGCCCGGATGATAAAGGATCTCACAGTCATAATCCTTTACCACGTCTAACCATCGGCGCTGCCTCATGTTCAGATTCGGCTGATCCATGAGGTACCTCAAACTCTTGTGATCCGTGTAAATGGTACAACGGACCCCATAGAGGTAATGTCGCCAAATCTTGAGGGCAAACACTACTGCCCCCAACTCCAAGTCGTGTGTAGGATAGTTAGCCTCGTGAGGCTTCAACTGTCTAGAGGCGTAAGCTATCACATGGCCTCGCTGCATCAAAACCGCTCCCATACCTGTGATCGAAGCGTCACAGTAGACTACAAAATCCTCTACTCCCTCTGGCAGGGTAAGAATCGGCGCCTCGCACAATCTCTGTCTGAGGGTCTCAAATGCCGCCTGCTGCTCAGGCCCCCAGCGAAACACCACCGACTTCTTGGTCAGTCGGGTGAGCGGAACTGCTATCTTGGAGAAATCCTGGATGAATCTCCTGTAGTACCCTGCCAGTCCTAGGAAGCTCTGAATCTCAGTTGGACACCTCGGGACCTCCCACTGCATCACGGCCTCTATCTTGGCAGGATCTACTAGTATACCCTTCTGGTTGATGAGGTGTCCAAGGAACTGCACCTCGCGCAACCAGAACTCGCACTTGGAGAACTTCGTGAAAAGTCTCTCCCTCCTCAGCGTCTCTAGCACCTCTCTCAGGTGCTCCTCGTGCTGCTCCTGAGTCTTGGAATAAACCAAGATGTCATCAATGAACACTATCACAGACCGATCCAGCATCGGTCTGCATACGCGGTTCATGAGATCCATGAACGCGGCTGGAGCGTTGGTGAGCCCGAACGGCATCACCACAAACTCATAATGACCATAGTGGGTCCTAAAAGCGGTCTTCTGCACATCCTCATCCCTGACCCGCATCTGGTGATATCCTGACCGTAGATCAATCTTGGAGAACCAAGATGCTCCCTGAAGCTGGTCAAACAAGTCGTCTATCCTCGGGAGTGGGTAACGGTTCTTCACCGTTACCTTGTTCAGCTCCCGGTAATCTATGCACATACGGTGCGACCCATCCTTCTTCCTCACGAACAGGACCGGGGATCCCCATGGTGAACTACTCGGCCTGATGAAACCCTTGTCTAGCAGCTCTTGCAGCTGCGTAGACAACTCCTGCATCTCTGGAGGAGCCAACCGATACGGTGCTTTGGCTATCGGAGCCGCACCCGGAACCAGGTCAATCCGAAACTCAACCTGTCTTTCCGGAGGTATCCCAGGTAAGTCCTCTGGGAATACGTCCAGATACTCTCGCATTACTGGTACATCGTCAACTGTCGCCTTACCCTTCTCCCGGGCATCTATAACATAGGCGATGTACCCCGCACAACCCTGCTGAACGTAGCGCCTCGCTCTCGCTGCTGAACAAAGAACTGGTCCGTGTTGTGGCCTCTCGCCCTGAATCACTAACTCTCCCCCACTGGGAGTGCGAACCCTCACTAACTATAGCTCACAATCAATCACTGCCCCATTGGGGCTCAGCCAATCCATACCCACTATAACCTTATTCCCTCTCAGGGGAATAGGAACCAAGTCCACTGAAAACTGCTCATCAAATAACTGCAGCGAACACCCCCTATGCACTCTCGCGACCCTGACGGTCCTGTCATCAGCTATCTCAACCTCGAGTGGACAATCCAGCTTCCCCTGAGCTCCACTAAACCTCTTGCTAAGCGCAAGTGAAACAAATGATCGGGTGGCCCCCGAATCAAACAATATTGTAGCTGAAATGCCGTTCACTAAGAACGACCCTATACGAAACATATAACTATGAGAAACAAATAATATCAAATAAGAAACAAGAGGAAAATACGTACTCGTCACCACATCAGGAGTCACTCGCACCTCCTCTGCTGTCATCTGGAAAGCTCTACTCTTCGCCACTGGCGCCTCACCCCGACCCTGACGGCCATCTGTAATCCTCAATGTAGCAGGGGCAGGTGCTGCCACCTTCCCTGCTGCTGCTAAAATCGGACACTGGGACTTTTTATGTCCCCTCTGATTGCAATGGAAGCAAATCATATCAGCTGCTGTGGTGGTGGTGGTGGCTGTACAATCTCTACTCATATGCCCGGTCCGACCGCACTTATAGCAGCCGGAGATCCCTGCCTTGCATGCCCCATCGTGCAATCTCCCACACTTGCCACACCTACTGTGGCCCTGCTGTCCTCTGGATCTGTGATCCGATACCTTGGGCTTTTTGCTCGAACTCCCTGTGCCAGATGCCGCCTCTGCCTTCCTCTTCTTCTCCATCTCCAAATCTATCTCTCTCTCTCTCGAGCCCTGGCAATCATATCATCCAGCGTTTTACAGCTGGAACGGCTCACAAACTGGCGGATATCACTCCGCAACATCTCATGATAACGGGCCTTCTTCATTTCCTCATCAGCTGCGTACTGAGAAACGAGAAGAGCCCTCTCCCTGAACTTGGCGGTAATCTCCGCCACTGTCTCTGTAGTCTGGGTGAGATCCTGAAATTCCCTAGCTAACTACTGCACCTCAATAACCGGTGCAAACTCGGCTCTGAACCTGGTAGTAAAATCAGCCCAGGTCATCGCATCAAGAGCTGCGTCATCTCCGATAACATGCCCGATCTCCTCCCACCAATCTCGTGCCCGGTCCTTCAGAAGACAGGATGCCAGTCTGACCTTGTCCCCCTCGGGACATCTGCTGGTACGGAACGCATTGGCGACATCCGCCAACCACCTGGTACTCGCTATGGGATCCCGTGCCCCATGGTATTCTGGACCTCCACAAGCTCGGAACTCCCTGAAGGTGAGTGTGCGTGACCCCATCATGGCCGCCACCTCAGCACGGAATGTGCTCAACCTCTCGTCCATCAGCTCTAAAATACCCTCCTTAATCGAACCGAAGATCACAGGAGTCTTCTCAAGTATGGTGCGAGTAACCTCTGAAGAGAGGAACTCCCTGGTCTGCTCATCTAGATGCTCGACCCCTGAGCCTAATCCTGATCCCTCACCGGCTCCTGAACTGCCGACTGCTGGCCTAGGGCGTAAAACCACCATTCTGAAATCACATCATGATAAACGTCAGAAACACTGATATATCTCGAGGGATCGCTACTACTTACAAGTTCCCTGGTCTCATCTCAGCCTTCCTTGGTTCAAGTACGGATCCTCTGCTTTCAGTAGTACGGGCCCATACTACCTTCCACATCTATCCGTACTTTCCTCAAGGACTGCCTTGACTCCACCAAGTCACTTCTACTGCTACTGATCTCTGCTACTCTCATCCTAGGCTTGCCCTAGGGAAATCTCTGACTCCACCCCACCCAGTCCTCAGCTGCTGAAGGCCTCCTTGTAATTCCACTTAGCCATCACCTGAATACCATCACATGTGACGAGGCTCAGATAATCCTTCGAGTAAAAGACTCGTCCCTACAACGGTTAGACTCAGACAAGAGCTGCGCAATAGGGCCAAATCCAGCACTCTGAGATTATTCAACCCTGATCACATGTGATGTGATGTATTCACCTAATGGCTAACTCCCATCACTCAGAGTCCCACAAAGCACAAAGCAAGCAGCATTCAGACACAGGAAACTACTCAAGCAAATCTATCCTCATAACAAGAAACTGTACTAGCATACAATGCTAAGCTCATACTATCAGGCATAACCCTAACAGGCTATCCTACTATTGTCTACTCAATACTAGCATGCAATTCTCATAAAGCTGAAGCACATATAGCAGGCACATAAGGCATCCTCCTAGATCCTTAGTCCTATTCTAGCATGCTGTTCTACTGAAACTGAAACTGATAATCATAACATAAACTTGTATGGGTAATTTGGGAGTACTTACTTGAGCTCGGCTGATTGCATGCACCACATCCTTTTTCTTTTTTAAAGTTCTTTTCTTTCTAAAAATTCTTTCCGATTTTTCTAAAACTCTTTTCTTTTCTCAAAACTCCTTTTTACAAAAATTGATTTTCCTTTTGAAAATTTCTATACCAATTCCTTAGTTTGAGTTCAGACACACCCGAAACTGCGTCCGAATCCCTCAAACCAAGGCTCTGATACCAACTTGAAACGTCCCAAAAATACAACCCAAAAATTTTTGTTCGAAAACATTACTAAAACCATAATATCAATTATCATATAATGAAATCATGAGTCGTGTATCTCAAATGTCATAATAAATGTATCAAATCAAAACCGATCTCAATATCATGTCAAAAATATCAGAGTCTAACTCCCAGGCTAAAACTGTGGTGTATGCCATGCCATCATCCCGAGCCCTTCCCTTTGCTAGCTGAAGTACCTGAAACCAAAACTGAAACTGTAAGCACGAAGCTTAGTGAGCTCCCCCAAACTACCACATACCATACAATAACATATAAAGCAACTACTGGGCCTTGCCCACTGCATCGGACCGAAGTCCGGAAACTGCATTGGACCGAAGTCCGGAACTAACCAGGGCCTTGCTCACTGCATCGGACCGAAGTCCGGAACTAACCAGGGCCTTGCCCACTGCATCGGACCGAAGTTCGGAAACTGCATTGGACCGAAGTCCGGAACTAACCAGGGCCTTGCCCTCTGCATCGGACCGAAGTCCGGAACTAACTGAACATAGCATGGCATAATCATAACTACTAGCATAAACACGTATACTGCATACTGCATCGGACCGAAGTCCGGAACACATAACACAGAGACAGGCTTGAATCACAAAGACATCAAGCACACTGAACTACTACATCAGACCGAAGTCCGAAACTACTGCTAACTAAATGGGACGGCATTGTGGTCGTAGACCCGTTCCTACTGGAAGGAAACTCACCTCGAAACGCTGGCTGCTGAGATGCTAAATCTGAAACTGTCTGACTGTTGCTCCGAAACTCCCCGGCTACAAATCCCATAAACACTAAATCAAATACTGATAACTACTCTCAGGGTAAAATGACCATTTTACCCTTCTGACCAGAGTCAATGCTAAGGTCAAAGTCAACTCTCAGTCAACCCAACTCGCCGAGTCCCTCTACCGACTCGTCGAGTTCAAACGGTCATAACATCGGGACATCTCGATTCTACTCGTCGAGTCGCACCTTGGACTCGTCGAGCTCTTTTGTTTCCGAGTC